>NC_031999.1:61038136-61080659 GCF_001879085.1 Nicotiana attenuata | reverse complement strand
GTACTAGAGATGGCTTGGGCTTCTTTCAAGGAGAGGTGATATTGATGCATGAGCATATGTTAAAAGGACGTTCTATTGCAATATTTCCTCATGTGGTTAAGGGAACAAAGGCGACGAAGGTGACGGGGATAAATGGTGGTTTTTGATGGAAGTCTTGAATGAATATTTGGTTTTAAAGAGAAGATGAAAACAGATACTTAGCGAAGGTAGCAACGGGTGAGGGAGGTGCGTCCCCTGGGTTGGCCGAAGTACTTGGCAGCCCCGGGCACGTTCCAAAAATGGTTGAAGCGGGGGATAAGATTCTATGGAACAATTAACTTTGAAGCAAAGGGTTGGTTGACATTCGTTTGTAGTAGATTGATCCCTACCACTCAATGATCACTCAGTTCCTCTTCCCAGGCTTGTTCTTGTGGCATCTATCATGGCCGGCTTCTCTCAAACTGGCAACTTATCTCGAGGGTGATCTCTACAGTCGGACAGGATCCAACAACAAAACTACCCTTCCGAAACTCTGTCCATGTACTTTAGGGATTGGAGGTGAAGAAAAAAGCGATTTTTGATGTCAAGACAAAGCGGTGGCCCTATTCATGGTATAAAGCCAATTTGGTTCAGGACAACCCAAAATCTAAAAAGTATCAGCCACCCAACCTCTGTCCCAACTGGCCTGTCTGAGGAGCCAGTTGCGGTAGAGCCTTCTATTGGACCATCCTCCATTCCGACCACTTTTCCACCAGTGAGCCCTTCCCTCAGGTCCTTCTTACTTCAACTGACCCGGGCAGTTCCTGTCTTCAAAGAACTTATCGGTTCACTTCCCACCAGGCTCAGTCAGTCTTTAAGCCAGTCTAAACAACTGGATGTCAGCAGCGACATTCCAAGTTGTCCACTTATGGGCTACTACAGTTTGAGGCCACATTCAGCAACCAGTCATTGCTCTCAGATTCCCCCTTCCATTGAGGAGACATTTAAGAAGCTCCTGGGCAACAGGAGAAGATTTTTGGAGGACCGGCCACCTTGACTACGGTGGTAGCCCTCACATGGCAAGGCTTTGAAAAGGAGCTTTGCAAAGGAACATAAGAAATGAGAAAGTCGAGGGCGTCTCGGGAGTCGGTAAAAGAAGCTGCGAAGCAGATGTGGAACAAGCTTTTGGCAGACCAGATGCTATTAGGATTGCTGTATTTTAGGGGATCCAGCTCTAGACTCCAAGCAGCAGCACGCCACAGCAAGGAGGAGGACCTAGGCACCAAAAGGAAGAAGAGGAAGCTTCCTATGCACTGAGGTGTTGTTGTGATAGTAGGTGGCACAGGTTTCAGGAGGGTACCTCCACTGCTCCACCAGATGTTCAGCCGGGTCCATGACCCGGCCCCTGTTCCAAGTAGCAGAGCACAGAGCAGGCGGGAAACCAGTCTAAGGTTCCTGCCAGTACAGAGGGACCATGGCCACTGATCGCCCATGCAGCCGGATCAGGCTGAGGAGCATTCTATATTCCTTTCTCTGTTTTTTATGCTTATTTGGTAGTTGGCATTGGGGACAAATGCCAGCTCTTATTCGTGGGGGTGCGCCCTACTATTTTGATTTTTGAATACATTTGGATGATTGTATTATAATTGACTTTTAGTTTATATGTTTTAGATGATAGTTGGCCTGTATTATAACTGCAATTTTGGCTACTTCTCTACTTATGTAATATATTCATCCCGTGTGTATATTCCTACTCCCCTTGTAACATAATTCAGTTCGGTATTTTCTATTTCGTTAAAAATTTCCTTTTTTTAGCTTGGGTATTTAGGCTCGTAGCCTTTGTTTTGGTTTTGGCGTTGATCAATAAAGCCATTGGTTTTCTTAATGCCACGGTTCTCCAAAGGTAGAAGTTTTGCGAACCGGGTGGCTCTTCCAATGATGGAATGGCGTTGACAACTTCTTAAGGGTTTGAGTCCGTTTTTGATTTTTTTTTCTTTTGAATTTTGCGTAGTTAAGGGTACCTCAAGGCCAAAGCTTCACTTGGCCTAACACATTTGCTTTGATCCCTATGGGTCAAAGACATAATGTTGTGCTTAGGATGGTGACAGTCGTGCCTTTGGACTCTTGGTGTTGACAAAACAATCATCATGTGGTCCTGTTGAACCATTATGTGCGCTTTGATCGTAACTCAAGGTCATTGTGGCCCTCGACTCGATATCTTAGCAATCCTATGAGGCGTGTGGTAGAATTAGAATTGTGAGTCCAAGTCCGAGCCGAGGTCTAAGAATTGCCCCGAATGTTTGTTGAGGCAAAATCCTACGTTGAATTTGACTTGAGAACGTGATTATAAGCTCTCCTTGATCCAAATGTTAACGTTGAACAACTCCCATAGCCTTACCAATGAATGATCCCTAGTTAACCTTTTGAGGCCTTAAAACTTCTTTCTTTCAAGAACCAAAACTACAGTTCATACCCGTTTTTAATGAGAACCCTCTTTTGGCACCACAATCTTCCTTTGAGTTAAAATGACAAATGTCTAAGTTTGGGGGAGAGGCAAGAAAGGAAACAATTGTGGTAAAAAGGTAAAAGCAAAAGAAAAAGGCAATTGAAAAAGAAGAAAAGACAAGACAAAGAAAGACCAAAGTGGAATAAGGGTCAAAAAGGGATTCAAAGAAAAACAAAGGTGAAAAAAGGGATGGAAAAAAGCAAGGAAAAAGGAGAAATGTGTTGAATTGCATAAGAAAGAGTGACATGTTGTCCTCTCTTAACCCCTTGAAAAAGAAGTAACTACTCAAATGAGTCTAAGAAAAAAGTGTGCCAAAATGAATCAGAAGAAAGTGCATTAAGGGAGATTGAATCCACTTTGAAACAAAAGCATGTCCTATCCTTGCCCAAAAGCCTTTACAATGACTCCACAAAAGCCCTATATGATCTTGAGTTGAACGGAACCTACACTTAGTGGATATTACATAAGGGGCCAAGCATTATGGTACCTAGAGCGGGTTTGTTTGACCTTCTTTTGAGAAGAATTGAGTGAAAATCCCATCAACCTCGGTTTGTGTGTCAACTACTCTAAAGGTGAGGTTCACTTAGGGAGAGTTGAGATGTTTTGAGTTTGGGTTCACAATGACCAAGGTATTTAGAGAAAAGCTCTTTGTGAAATAATGTCAACCTTGATGCTCTTGTGGCACACTTGATCCATAGTTTTCCAAAGCTAAAATGTGTTTAATGATGCAATTCGTATTGAGGGCAATTGTTAGTCCCAATTGATGCTTGTTGAGGTACTTTAGGATAGCTGAAAATTCTTGATTGCTCTTTTGGGGTGGTCTTATTTTGTTTGCTTGAGGACAAGAAAGTTTAAAGTTTGGGGGAGTTGATAAGTTAGGATTTTAACATGATTATACCCCTACTTCTATTGCTTTTTGTTATGAATTGCCCACAAAATAATCCCAAAATCTTACAAGTTGCGCTTGATTACAGGTTTGACGACCAAAGATACAAATGTCAAAGATCGGCTCAAAACGGAGTGAAAACCTGCCAAGGTTCAAAAGACCAATTGAAGTGGGAACAAGAAGACCTTAGCGGCGGACTCGCATGTTTTGCCATGAAGGCCGCGCTAGGAGATTCAGAGACTAGGTCATTCCAAGGGCAATCTGCGCGGTCCTGCGCTCCTTTATACGCGGTCCGCATAGATGAGATTCAGAAGAGATGGTGCTTTTTCCAAAAGTCACTGCCACGCGGCGCGCTCCCAGTTCTAACGCCGGTAAGCGCGCCGTCCCTGAAATGCGCGCCGTGCTCCATTTCTGCGCGGTTCCGCGAGGTCCCAAACTCAGAGAAACAGAGTTCAAAGAGTCCAAGAGCCAAGCGCGTTCGCGCTCCTTTTTGCGCGGTCCGCGGCCTACCCCCGCAGGGGCAGATTTTTGTCAGATTTTCTATGCTCCGTATAAATAGATCTTTTTGACATTTTTAGGTTCATGTTTAGCTGTTGAACGATGAGCTGCCGCTCGTTGAGAAAGTATTTTGTAGCACTAGTTTTTTGGCAATTTACTCTTGAATATCATAATTTTAAGTAGTAAAATCTTATTAAATGTTCAATTTCACATTCTATTTTCTACTGTTTCTTCTTTAAATTATGTCTAGCTAACCCATTAGCTAGGGTTGTGGCTCAACCTCTAGTGTGGGTAGTTAATGGGTGTTGCAGTTTAGGGTGAGATTGAAGATTGGGTATTTGTTATTTGGGTTTGATTTGTGTTTCAATCTAGAATTTTGTGGTTGCAACATGAATTCAAGCTTAGTGGGTCTAAACTCTTCTTGAGAGAGAGAGTCATATGACCCTAAAATTAACCCACAAGGAGTTTGGGATGGACCCATAGAATGGTAGTCCAATTTAAACGAGTTAAACCTCGAAAGAGTAACTACCCTACTTGAGCCCTAAGTTGGCCGGTCTAATAGGCCTACCTAATTGGTCTCGAGAGAGTCATTGGGCCAAAATCTTCTCTTCTTCGAGAAGGTGTGAGAAACGAGTGCAATTGTGCAACGGCTATAGCACAAACCCAGATTTATCAATCTCCCCTTAAGTAGCTCTACCCGTTAGCTAAGCCACCTAGGTAGTGTCACAACCTAGTTGCCTTTTTCCTATATCAAGCACACTTAGCAATATTTTCTTAGCATAATTTAGCTTTAATATTTTAGATTTGCAATAGTAATTTTAAAATATAAAACCCCCAAAATTATTTAGGAGTGCAATTGAAGTACGAAACGCAATTCTAAACTAAGCAAGCATAAACTCCTTCCAAGACTCCCTGTGGAAATTCGACTCCCCGATCCACTATTCGGGTATTAGTTATTGCTACCGCCGCTCTTCCTACCATTGTGTAGTGTTGAGACGGCGCGATCAGCCCCATACAACCTTAGCTAGAATTTGAGCAAACACAATGGTTCCGAGAAAAACCACTCGATTGATTGTTTAGCCACACAAAGAGTCTAAGAGGTCACAACCATCACCTCCTTTACACATCAATTTGTTTTTATAACCATATAAGGTCAAAGGTAAATGTGTTAGGCCCAAGTGAAGCTTTGCCAGAGGCACTATTGCTCACTAGATACTATTTTACACAAAACACAAAAGAAAAACAGACTTAAACCCTTAAGAAGGTTGCCATGCCAACCATCAACGGGAAGAGCCACCCGATTCACACAAACTCCACCTTTTTGAAAGAACCGTGGCATTAAGAAAACCAAAGGCTTATTGATCACAAAACCTGTAAAAAAGAAGATACAACTGAAAAAGAAGTTACTAAATGAAATAAGAAAGCTATGCTATTGAGGAAAATTGCAAAAAGAAGTTATGAAGTAAAATACGGAAAGTAAATGAATATGTACAATAGGGGATTGAGACGAATATACATACGAGGAATGAATATTAACATGAAAGATAACTTTATATACATACCGAAATTGAAAATACGGAAAGTGGAAAAATAAATGTTAATGTTATATACATACCAAAATTGTAAAAAATAACAATAAAGAAAAATTAGTATCATCATTACAAACCAGCTATCAAATCATCCAAAATAGGACCATTCCCTCAAATGAAAACTAGCATTGCCCTCAATGCTAAATAGCAAAAATAAGATCAAAAAGGGGTTAGAGAGTAAAGAAAAACTCCCTATGGGTCCTCTGTCTGCAAGGGGTCCTTGGCTGGTACTGGATCACTTGGCTTGGGTCCTGAGGCACCTCCCTCAGGGTCCTCCAGCTCAATCTCAAGTCATCAGCCTGGGGAATCAGTCTCCTCCTCTTGGGCTCTCACTCAGCCTCCTGCTCCTGTACCTTCTCTGTCTGCGGCTGCTGGCAGCCAGCTGGCTTTTATCTTCTCCACCTTTCCTCTCAATAGCTTCACTAACTCCTTTGAGGCCCCGAGTCTTTTTCAGTTCTTTCTTCGTCTTCTTGCTCAACTCCTTAATGATTGTCCTTGAACTGCAAGAGCATCCATGATGAGCTTTTGGTTGTCCAGGACTTTTTCTGGTTGTCTAGAAGCTCCTTGAGAGACTCCTCAACTGAAGCTGGCACCTTGGGCTGTGCGGGAACTGGCTGGGCTGCCACTGAACTGGATAGTACAGACAGCTTAGAAGTTGCTGCCTGCATCCAGTTGTTGATGCTGAAGAGTGTTTGGTTCAACCTATGAGCAGCAATGGGTACGCTGCGAGGAGGGCACTGAGGTAGGTGTGGGAAGTAAGATGGTCCCGATGGGGGCTGTGGTATGGCAGTGGGAGGCTCAGAATAGTGACCACCACTGCTGGCTCTTCAGACTCGCCAGTAGTAGTAGTAGCTTTGCCTTGGATTTGGGTTGCCTGGACCCTAATGGGTGTACCATGAGAAGGGCTTCTTGGGTTTTACCTTGTATCGAAAATCCCTTTTCTCAACCTCCTGATCTTCTAAAGTACATGGTGAGGAAGGTTCGGAAAGGGGTAGGATTCTCACCCTTGTTGACCACTCTGGTGATCACCCTGGACATGATATTCCCGACATTGATCAGGTACCCTGCCGTGATGGCTGCCACTATAATCGCCCGGGAAACTGATATATCACTGTCATGAGTAGTGGGGTCCAATCTTGCTGCATACAAATGTTCCCCAACCCTTTGCCTCAAAGTTCAGGGTGTTCCTGTAGATAGGACCCCTGCTGCCGACCACACTGGAGTAGTACCCGGGAGAGAAAGTGTGATGCCAACCACGGGCGGGCTGCCTCATCCAAGGCCACCTTCTCTAAGTACAACGACCCATCTTCATCATTGAAACCAATATAGTCGTTCAGAGTCTTTCCATCAAACTTGATCTTCAGGTACGCACCTTAGTCACAAATGTGCCCTTTTTTATGTGGCGACATTGGCATAAAATCTCTGACTAGGTGCTCATTAGCATCCGGCAGCCTGCTTGAGAAGTATTTTCACCCCACTCTTTCATCAAAGTGCCGATTTATGTTGGGATTGTGGGGCAGAAGATCTTTCTCTATAAAAATGACGTTCATGTATGAGTGACCTGTGAGGCCACCACTCCCTGAATTTTGTGTAGGGCCTGCTCACTCACAAACCTCTGCTACCACACCACTGGGTTTCTTATCCTTTCCGAACCTCCAGTCTGGGTATCACCCCCTCTCCGTCATCGGTGCCTCAGCATCTACATCTATTAGGATCCTGTCCAGGTGAAGAAGTTGTGGTGAGGCTGAAGCTGAGGACTCACTACTCTCCGCCGAGCCATCAGACGACTCAGAAGCAGCGGGTGAAGAAGGAGAAGCTGGGGGTAAAGGCTTGTCTGTAATCGAAATCTCCCGGGAAGTCTGGTACATGTGTGGGCACTTGAGTCACCCTCTGAGGCCTCCAGGGAGGGGACATAGTCACTTCTCTCGGAGTGGGATGCAGGCTCTGTCTACAGCTCTAATATTTCTCCGCATTTTTCCAATTGATGTCGTACTGTTGGGGGTCACCTGATTCGCCCTCGATGCCCTACCCCGGGAGACTCTGTTTCCCCTTTCGTTTCTCACCGCCACCTCTAGATTTAACCATTGTCTGCAGACATAATCAGTAGGAAGATTGTTAGTACTGGGCTAAAAGAAGCAGTGAAAAATGGTAGAGAATAATGACAGTATTGTAAAAACTTGCAGATCCGCTGACAGTGGATAAAGAGGCGCGGCCGCGGGAATAAGCACCGCTGAGAGCGAAAAGGGGCGCGGCCACGGAGCATGGGATCAGAGGAAGTCCGCTGAGGCGGAAAATTGGGCGCGGCCTGAAGTTGCACCGCTGTCAGCGGAAAAAACACCCGCGGCCGCGAACCCATTTTGTTTACTTCTCTGAACATGGATATCGCTGAACGCGGAAATGCAGCGCGGCCGCGCAGAGGGGCCGCTGTCAGCGGAATTTGCCACCGCTGACTGCGGATTTCAAACTTCCAACTCAGCTTTTGCACAGGAATGCTTGACCGCGGAAATACATCTGCGGCCGCGGAATTCAAAAAACAACTGAGTAACCTAGGGTTACAATTTTTCATGTATTTAGCGGAAATCATCGACAATATTAACCCCAACTAGGTATTCATCAATTAAACCCCTAACTATCTAAGCACAATATTAATTAACACTAAAGAACCCTAATTGAAAGTTAAGAGAAAGGAAGAAGAAGAAGTAAGAACTACCAAATAAAAAGAAAACAAAATACTCATTAAAACAATGTGAAATGAATACCATTGTGTAATGGTGGTACTCACTGGGGTTGATGAGAATGGACTTCTAGTTTTTTTGTGTATGCGGATTAGGGCTTGGGTGAACAGTAAAAAGTATGCTCAAGAACTCAGAAGATCGAAAAGGGTAAAAGGTCTTCAGGACCTTCTATTTATAGAAAGCACCCTAGGACCCACAGAGCTCACCTGGCGCGGCCGCGGAAAATCACCGCAATCCGCGCTTTTGACGTACAGAAGGGCTGCTCGTTTGCAACTGCCGCTGAGAGCGGAAAATGGGACGCGACCGCGGAAGCACCGCTGACCCAAAAAATACACCGCGGATGCGGATGAAACTTCAAGAAATCATTTTTTGGACTTTTCAAGTCCGCCGCTCTACTGTCAAATTACGCCTCCGCCGAACTAGCCACCGTGGACCGCCGAAAAAATGGAGCGCTGTCAGCGGTTCAACTTCAGACTGTGCAAGTTTTTCCAGCTTTGTGTTGCACTGGCATCAAACATTCCTACACATATCTCACAACCAGTTAGTCAAAAACAAATCCTACACTAAGAAGAAAATCAAAAAGAAGAAAAACACATGGGTTGCCTCCCAAGAAGCGCCTGATTTAACGTCGCGGCACGACGCATGTTACCATCAATCATTTTAGATGGATCATTGCCACCACCGTGGCTTCATCAAATCTGCAAGATAGTGCTTCACTCTGTGCCCATTAACTCTTGAAGATTTCACCATTTTTGTTTTTCAAATCAAGAGCATCAAATGGAGTTACATGCACCACCTCAAATGACCACTCCATATTAACTTGAGCTTTCCCGGAAACAATCGTAACCGGGAATTGAATAAGAGTACCAAGTCACCTTCCTTGAATTCCTTGATGTGGGCATACTTGTCATGTAAGTACTTCATCTTGTCCTTATACAAGGACGAGCTGGGAATAGGCATGAAAACCGGAACTCATCAAGCTCATTGAGTTGCTCCACCCGGAGATTTGCTGCAACTACCATTCAAGATTTAACTTTCTCTCAAAGCCCACATGGCCTTGTGCTCTAACTCAACAGAGAAGTGGCAAGCTTCCCAAATACCAATCGGTACGGAGACATACCAATTGGAGTTTTATAAGCAGGTCCTGTAAGCCCACAAAGCATCATCCAGTTTCTTTTGACCAGTCATCCTATTAGCATTGACAGTCTTTGACAATATTGTCTTTATATCCCTGTTAGAGACCTCAACTGCCCACTAGCCTGAGGATTGGTAGGGGTTGAAACCTTGTGATTGACACCATTACTTTGCAAGCAAAGTGTCAAATGCCTTGTTGCAGAAATGAGAACCCCCATCACTGCATGATTGCTCTAGCAGGTGCCAAACCGAGTAAAGATATTCTTCTTTTGAGAAAGTCACCACACTCCGGACCTCGTTGTTGGGTAAAGCCACGGCCTTAACCCACTTGGAAACATAATCAACGGCCACCAGAATGTATGTTACCACATTAACTTCACAAAAGGTCCCATGAAGTCAATGCCCCACACGTCAAATATGTCAACCTCAAGAATAGTAGTGAGAGGCATTTCATCCTTCTTTGAAATTCCACCACTCTCTGACTCAATCATCATCTCTCACAAGCTCACCCGCATCCTTGTATAATGTTGGCCAATAAAACCACAGCTCAGCACCTTTGAAGTTGTCCTCGCGCCCACCATGATGCCGTCGTGGGGAGGAATGACAAGCATCAAGAATACTCATTTGCTCCTCTTCCGGAACACATCTCCGGATCTCCACCATCATTACAGATTTTGAACAAGTAAGGCTCATCCCAGTAGTAGTCCAAGCTATCCCGTTTAAGCTTCTTCCTTTGGTTAGAAGAGAGCTCACACGGACAATATCGCGTACAAGAGAGTTGGCAAAATCCGCAAACCAAGGCATGCTATTCACAATACGGAGGAGTTGCTCATCACGGAATGAATCATTAATTTCGAGGTCATCACGGGGCCTCCCCTCCTCCTCCAAGCGGGACAAGTGGTCCGCCACTTGGTTTTCACACCCTTTTCAATCAACAATATCAAGGTCAAACTCTTGAAGCAATAGAACCCATCTCATCAGCCGAGCTTTAGAATCCTTCTTTGTCATCAAGTAGCGGAGTGTTGCATGGCCAGTATGATCTATCACCTAGGCACCCATGAAGTAAAGGCCTAAACTTCTCCATTGCAAAACAATTGCTAGCAACTCTTTTTCCGTCACCGTGTAATTCCACTTGAGCATCATTCATTGTTTTGCTTGCCATAATACCCCCGGGTGAAACATCTTGTTTACTCTTTGACCCAAGACCGCTCCTACCATAACATCACTTGCATGGCACATGAGCACAACAGGTAAGCTCCAATTGGGTGCGGTAATAATGGGAGTGGTTGTCAATTTGTACTTGAGAAGTTCAAAAGATTTCATGCATTCATCATTAAACACGAACTTTGCATCATTTTCCAATAGTTTGCACAAGGATTCACTACCTTAGAAAAGTCTTTTATGAATCTTCGGTAGAACCCGCATGCCCAAGAAAACTTCTAACCCCTTGACTGAAGTAGGACGAGGAAGCTTTGAAATCACTTCAATCTTCTCCTTGTCCACCTCTATACCGTTCTTTGGGATCTTATGGCCGAGGACAATGCCCTCCTCGACCATAAAGTGGCATTTTTCCAGTTAAGCACAAGAATTTGTCTCTTCACACCGGGCTGGCACCTTGTCAGATTCTTCAAACACTCATCAAAGGAGCCACCCAACAACACTAAAATCATCCATGAATACTTCCAAGAAATCCTCCACCATGTCCGTAAAGATAGCCATCATACATCGCTGGAAGGTTGCAGGTGCATTACACAAACCGAATGGCATCCGTGAAAATGCAAAGGTCCCGTACGGGCATGTGAAGGTGGTTTTCTCTTGGTCTTTCGGAGCAATCAAAATCTGGTTGTACCCTGAGTACCTATCCATAAAATAGTAGAAGGCACGCCTAGCAAGTCTATCCAGCATTTGGTCAAGAAAGGGCAATGGAAATGATCTTTACGGGTCACTTTATTCAGCTTTCGGTAGTCCATGCACACCTCCATCCGGTGACAGTCCTGGGGAAATAAACTCATTTTGCTCATTGGGACCACAGTCATACCACCCTTCTTCAGCATACATTGCACCGATGAAGTCCAGGAACTATCCGAGATGGGGTACACATCCCCTGCATCTAGCCACTTGATCACCTCCTTTTTGACAACCTCTGCATGGCTTCGTTCAACCTCCTTTGATGTTCCACGGAGGGCTTGACATCATCTTCAAGTATATCTTCTGCATGTAAAAGGCGAGGCTTATTCCCCCGAACATCAGTTAGAGTCCATCCAATTGCCTTTTTCCTTCTCTGGAGCACCTCTAGTGTGGCATCTACCTGCACGTTAGTAAGATAAGAAGAAAAGAATAACAAGTAAAGTTAAACTAGGCCCAAGAATTCATACCAGAGGTGTGGAGGCAAAGGCTTCAACTCAAAAAACGGGAGGTTCCTCAATTGAGAGCTTTGTTGGCGGCGTCTTTCTGTTCTCAAGATCCAAAGAAAGCTTACGGGGCCATAAGAATAAGAACCCATTCCGTGCAAAGCATTGACACACTCCACCCTACCTTCTCTTCATTCACATCAAGGTTCAACAATACCGCTTCTAAAGGATCCTCCACATTGATCATGGCACTAGTATCATCAACTATCACCTCTATGACAAGATCCACAAAAGAGCACACTTCAGTACTATTCGGCTGCCTCATTGATTTGCGCACATGAAAGATAACTTTTTCGTCACCCACCCGGAAGGTGAGCTCCCCTGCTTCCACATCAACCAATGCCTTCCCAGTTGCTAAGAAAGGCCTTCCCAATATTATAGGCACCTTATAGTCGACTTCGCAGACGAGGACACAAAATCAGCAAGCAAAATAAACTTGTCCACCCGGATAAGAACATTATCAGTTAATACCAAGCGGCCTCTTCATTGTTCTATCAGCATTTGCAATCTCATTGAAGTAGCTCTCGATTGACCAATACCCAAAGTTTTGAACACGGAGTAAGGCATCAAATTTATACTTGCTCCCAAATCACACAATGCCTTTGCAAAATTCGCATTCCCAATGGTACATGGAATGGTGAAAGCGCCGGGATCTTCAAGCTTTGGAGCCATCGAGTGCACAATTGCACTTACTTGATGAGTCATTTTGATGGTCTCACAATCCATAGATATATTTTTAGCCACCAAGTCTTTCATAAACTTGGCGTAACCCGACATTTTGCTCAAGAGCTTCCACCAAAGGAATATTGATCAACAAGCTTTCATCATCTCAATAAACTTCTTAAATTGGTTTTCATTATTTTGCTTCGCAAGTCTTTGAGGGTAAGGTGGGGAAGGCCTTGGCAAGGGAGCCTTAGCCTTGGGTTACTACCGTTTTCGGTGTATGTCTATTATGTGTTCCCTAGACGGGTTCACGTCATTTTGAGTCTCCACCTCATTATCATGAATATGAATTTCTCACTTCAGCATTCAAATTCTCTGCACTCACTTGCTCATCAACTATATGAACATCATCATCTTGCACTTCAACCTCATCAATCACAACTTCCTTTTGCTTGGAGGTATTCACTTCACCACCTCTACCGCTCTTTGTGATCACCGCCATTGCATGCCCAGTATTGTTCCCACCTTAGGGTTCACTACCGTATCACTAGGTTAGAGCCTCCTTAGGGCGAGTGTTTCAAAGATTGCAAAATATGGCCAAGTTGAACCTCCAAGTTTCGGATTGAAGTACTATGGGATGCCAACTGGGCATCAGAGTCGGCGTTCTTTTTCATCATTTGTTTAAACATCATCTCGATCCTTCCCATCTCATTGTTTGACGAGCTAGGACCTTGGGACATAAATGGAGGTGGGTTGTTTGGCCGTTGATACATCGGAGGCCTTTGAAAGCCTTGCCCCTAATTCCCTTGATTGCCATTATTTCCAACCCCCTTGGTTGTTGTTTCCTCCCCAATTGCTATTGTTGCCACTCCAGTTGCCCTGGTTGTTCGGTTGCCCCAATTTTGATTGTTGTTCCCCCAGTTGTTATTTCCCTGTTGGTTTTTGATTCCCCCAATTTCCTTGGGATCTCCATTGTTGTTGTTGGTTAGGAGCATTGCCCCTTTGTCCTTGGTAATTGTTCACGTACTGGACCTCTTCATTTTGCTCATCACACCCATCATCTTGGTTGAAACCACTACTACCCTGCTCAATATTGATCCGGTTTTCCTTGACTTTGTTGACCTCTTTGTTGCCTCTTGTTGACCAACATGTTTACACCTTCCATAGCATTTACTTGTCTCGTGCTTGAAACTAGCTGCAATTGAGCTTTTGCCAACTGGCTCATTGTTGTAGTCAACTCCGCTATTGCCTGGCCATGGTCGTGGAGCTCCTTGTGCAGCGTGAATGACAGTGGGATCACCCTGTGGCACATTAGCTCGACTCTGCCAAGCTGAGGAAGTATCTGCCATCTCATCCAATATCTCACACGCCTCAGCATAAGGTGTTTCCCCTGCTATCTGGTTCACTACACACTGATTGGTCGTGTTAATGCCACGGTAGATGTTTGCTGGATCATTGCTTCGGTCATGTCATTGTTCGGACATTCTTTCACCATAGTCTGATACCTCTCCCAGATCTCATGAAGTGGTTCATTAGGTTCTGTTTGAAGGCCAAGATCTCATCTCTCATGTCGCCATATGCCCCGGCGAGAAAAACTTAGCTATAAACTTGTCTGCCAACTCATCCAACGTAGTGATGGATTGGTTGGGAAGTCTTTCGAGCCAGTCCAAAGCTTTCCCTCTAAGTGAAAAAGGGAACAATCTCAATCTCAATGCATCCTCCGACACATTCGTCTGTTTGCTTCCCCAACAAGTATCCACAAAACCTTTAAGATGTTTATATGCATTCTGATGGGGAGCACCTATGAAGTACCCTCGTTGCTCCATAAATGTCAACATAACATTTGTAATTTGGAAATTGCCTGCCCGGTTCCGGGGTGGGACAATTGCACTTGCGTATCCTTTCATTTGGAAGCACCCGAGGAGCAACTCGTGGAGGAGGCGGGGAGGGTTGGAATATTGTCATTGGCCCGCGGCCTCTTCTTTGTCCTTGAGGTACTAGAGGCACCTCATCTTCAGCATTATCATCTACCTCCTCCCCCGGAATAACATTGCCAATTGGATCATTGTGTGCCATGTTGTACCTGAATTGATTAACTCACACAAGTTGTAAAACAGAAGGAAAGAAAAACAAGACACAAAACTAGTCAGATAGATAGCCAAAACCGTTTAGCTCCCCGGCAACAGTGCCAAAAAGTGATCGGCTCCGACCCTATACCACTATAGAATGGCAAGAGTGGTCGATGCAGCTTTTACCCGAGGGGTCGGGATCGATTTCCATAGAGAGCTAAGATAGGTTTGGAATTGGGTTTCTATCTAATCTAGCTATGTGCGATGTTCTTGATTGCACTTCCAATCATTCTTTGTTTGGTTACTATTCTACTTTAACACTAATAAAGAATGAGAATAAGCTAAGTATGATATTTTTGTAAAGGGTTTTCTCAATTTGTAAAAAGGAACTAGGGAAGTGACTTTACACCTAGGTGAGTATCTAACGGGATCTAAAACTTAGGGAAAACTTGTTATAATTGGGATCATGATATAGCCATTGCACATAATTACTCACTTTATACCTCTCGGTAGTTTGAGTGACTTTGCCCTAATTGGCTTTCTCAAGCCCAATTGAGTGTTCAAACAGTGCAAGCAAAATTGGCTCAAGTTGGGTATTACTATCTCTAGGTTTAACCTTCTAATTGGGGCTATCAATCTCTTGAATGCACCCCAATTCCTTGTTAGCCTGAATTTCCTAGACTTAGTCTCTCTTTCTCAAGAAGAGCCTAAGTCAAAAAGGCACAAATCAGTGTTTGCAACCACCAATTTAACAATTAAAGCATGAATCAAGCTAAATATCATTAACCCATAAACATTTAAGCCCTAAAATTGAAGACCCATTAAATACCTACACTAGGGTTGAGCCACAACCCTAGCTAATAGGTTTAGCTACTCATAATCAAAGAGGAAATCAAAGATTGAGATGAAATATAACCCATAAAAAATAATTACAAGAGTAGAATGTAAGATTAATGGTTAACAAAGCTCTAAAATTACTCAAACAAAAAGCAAAAAGTTGTTGTTCACGTGTTCCTCTAACAACAGATACCCTAAAAATATGGAAAAGAACTATTTATACACAGCTAAATTTTCCGGACAAAATTTCCCCTACGGGGAAAATAGGTTGCCTCAGCGCTAGGACTTTCGCGGCCGCGCAAAAGCAAGCGCGGACCGCGGTTCTTCTCTACTGAGCTGAATCTGAACTTGAGTCCGCTGGGAGCGGAAAATCACCCGCCTCAGCGTTCTTTCAACCGCGGCCGCGAAATATGTTCCCGGACCGCGCTTTTTGATTTGAGCTCCAAACTTCATCTCTCTTATTCTTAATTCTGCTGAGGGCGAGAATTTAACCGCGGTCGCGTCAGATGATAGCGCTGTCGCGCAATTTCACCGCGGGCAGCGGTGACTTGTTAAGCTCTAGAACGAGTCTCTGGATCCTCAATCCGCTGAGAGCGGAATTAGGACCGCCTCAGCGGTAGACCCTCCGCGTCCGCTTCTCATTCTTCGCTGTCAGCGCCTTTGATTCAACTTTGAACTTGTACAGGTTTCACTCCTTTATGAGCTGGTTATGACTTTCTTATCTCTTTTTGACCAAACACTGCAAACAGCACAATAAGTTAGTTTTCGGGAATACTTGTACATACTTTTGATCCAAAACCTAACAAAAAGGGAGCATAAATTAGGCTAGAATCCCTAGTTATCAGTGAGTATTATCTCCCCTTTTGTAACAACGCTCGAGTTGTCAAAACCAGACAAGGTACGTGCTTTGGGTACCAATTTATCGTCGGCTTGCATCTCATTTATCACTCTTAGAAGAATGATATTTACAGAGCTACCTGGATCAATCAAAACTCGTTTTACGTTAGTATCATGTACAAGTAAAGATATTACCAGTGCATCATTGTGTGGGATCAACACGCCATCTGCGTCTGCATCATCAAATGTTATACTGTCTTCTTCCAAAACTTGGCGAACTCGCTTCCCGTGGGTAACTGTGATTTTTGACACCTTCTTTGCTGTCGTATATGTTACGTCGTTGACCTCCTCCCCTCCGCTTATGACATTAACTGTTCTTTTTGGTGATGGAGGTTTTGGTGGCTCCTGCCTATTCTTCATATATGCTTGCTTACCCTTCTCACTAAACAATTCGGTTAAGTAACCTTGTTTTAATAAGTGCTCCACTTCACCTTGTAGCAGTCTGCAATTTGCTATTTTGTGACCGTGATCGTTGTGAAACTCGCACCAAAAATCGGGATTTCTTCTGTTTGGGTTCGATCTCATTTCTTTTGGCCACTGCACTTTACCTCCCATGCTTCTTAAAACAGCTACCAACTCAGACATGCTAACATTGAAACTGTAACCACCAATCTTTGCTTTTGAACTTATGTCGTTGTCTCGCGTATCTCGCGTGTCTCGCTCCTTTCTGAACCTGGACGATGAATCTGAATCTCTCTCCCTTGATCTGGAATCATACCTTGGGTTTTCTTATTTCGAACGCGAATCCCTTCCTGCTGGTCTCATATAGGGTTCGTACCTGTTCTTGCCGGACCTTTTTTCAGTATTTGGCCGCCTTGAACTTACCCTTTCATCTCTCCGGGATTGAGTGATAGTGTCTTCTTCTATCCGCAGCTTTGTGTTTTACCTCTTGTAAACATCATTCCAAGTTGTTGCAAGAAATTCTCGTAAGCTTTCTTTGAGTCTCCTCGTGGCTTCTGGGCTTTTTCATTTAAATTACTGGCAAATGCCATTGCCGCCCAATTGTCGGTACACGTGGCAACATCATTCGTTCACGTTGCAATATGTCTACGAATTCCCTGAGTAGCTCCGTATCTCCCTGTTTTATTTTGAAAATGTGTTCCATCCTTTTTTCAACTTTTTGAGCTCCCGAGTGTGCTTTTGTAAATGAATCTGCAAGCTCAGGAAAAGAATTAATGGAATTTTTAGGTAAAAGAGAATACCATGTTAGTGCTCATTTCGTGAGTGTTTCACTGAATTTTTTGACCAGTACTGATTCAATCTCTTGCTTGGTCAAGTCGTTGCCCTTTACGCCAGTTGTAAATGCAGTTACATGATCTCGTGGAACGGTTATTCCATCGTACTTTGGGATATCGAGCATCTTAAACTTTTTCGGAATAGGCAAAGGAGCGGTGCTTGGCTTCCAAGGCTGTTGAGAGTATTTGTCAATATCCACTCCTTTGATTATAAGTGGAACACCAGGTATTTGTTCTATGTGATCGTTCTGCTCCTTGAGCTGTTTCTGCAAAGTTAGTACTAAACTTTGTAAATCAGAATTAATTGGGATACCTGACACTCCATCGCGAGATTCGCTGGGAGTTCCTCCGCTGCCTGAATTAGCGAGTCCTGAGCATGGATTCTCTATGGTTGCGGTGTTGTTTGGAGGCGGAGTTGGTGGTACAGTTGGCAACCCACTAACAAAAGCTTGAAGAGCATTGTTGACCTGTTATGCGATTAATTGCTTCAATGCTGCATCGATAGCTTGATCGTCCTCATGTTGGTCATTCATATGCGATTCAGATCTGTCAGGTGTCCCTTCTTGAGATTGTCGAGGAGAGTTTCGTGGTGAGGGGATTGGAGTTCCATCTCCTTGTTGATTTTGCTGATTCAACTGCTGTTGATTTTGTTGGTTTTGTTAGTTGTTGTCGTTGACGTTTGACATGATTTTTTGGCAAAAGAAGGGATTTGAAAATTGAAAAGATTATCAGATTTCAGGTAACGAAACCAATTTGTTTAACTAAAAAATAGGAATTTCGGTCAAAGCCTATTTTTAGAAGCAGTCGGGTTACTGATAATCAAGAAAAGGAATATTCTTGCAATGAGAAAGGAAAATTAGAGTCTGAAATAGCAAAGTAATCAATGTAAAGCAAAAGTAAATAATTGTATTCCAGTAATAATCAGAACGTATCCATACAAATGACATTTCTCTTCCTTATATAGCCATCTCTAAGTACAACGTCTTTTTCCCTTTATGATCGAGTCATTATGAGCATTAATGACATTAATGAAACGTTATAATTGGCAATCGTAACTGTTTTGTGAAGATTCTATAACGTTTCTAATCATTCATGCTCATTAATTGAAGACCAACGAATCTGTGCTTTTTACTGTCTTGGTTCATTCCACCGGTGTCTCTTTAAATTACTAAAGAGACTCGAGCAACTGTTTCTTCTCGTACTTAGATGTTTTGCTCGTACCTATTAAGAGTCACATCATTTTAAGTACTCTTCTCCAGTTGTCACTTTTCTAATGATCCATGTGTCTTGCCATGTCAGCCACATAATTAATTCCACGTGTAATATTTATTTTTCCCCAATACAATATGCACTTATTTGTCGCTTAGATAAATGTAATCCCTATTTGACCAAAATAAAAGTGATTAGTTAATTATCTTCTTCTTTTTAAAAATCCTATTTAATATAGAAAATTAACAGCAAAGATAATAAAATAATGATCAAATGGATTATCGTAAATGACAAAATTACTTATTTTTAACAAAAGAATCACAAACAACGCAGACGACTCTACTTCTTCCAAAAAGTCTTTGCAAGAATAACCAGCATAAATCATTTCATCAAATTTGTCATAATTCAAATGTGTCTGAGATATCAATAAGTATTGTTAGGAAGAAAACAGTATAGAAAATTATTATTTTTCTCATACATTTTTAAACTAAGAGTAAAATTGTAAACAAAATTGTATCCGACTTAAAATCAAACAAATATTTTTATTATACATTATATTCTATTCATCTAAAGGGGACACTTGGAGCAACGGTAAAGTTGTCTCTGCGTAACCTACAGGTTACTTGTTCGAGCCGTGGAAGCAATCACTAATGCTTGTATTAGGATATGTTATCTATATCACACCTCTTTAAGGTGCAGCCCTTCCCGGACCCTGCGTTAATGCAGAATACTTTTATGCACCAAGCTTCCTTTTTTTATATTCTATCAGTCTATTTAACCATGTGATGAACTAAATATTTGCCAAGAAAAGTATATGCATTTAATAATAAAAAAGTATGCACCCTACTATTATTCATGTATTATAATTTCGGCATAACTTTATTAAACCAAACGACCCTTATTGGTAAATATAAAACAACATTATTTTATACACATACTTCCACAAATCATCCGAAACAGAAGAAAAAAAAATTAAAATAAGGAAATGAAATTTTTTGGGGTAACTACAAAAGCCATTCTATATGCAGAAAATAAATTTTTGGGTAATCGACCAATCTAATATAAGAAATAATAGTTTCAACAACATTTTTTTTTTAATTTTCTATTGGAAGTACCATTTAATACAATTATGTGATTAGTCAAATATTACTTGCGTGTATGACTTAAAATTAAGGTCCACATAGCACAATAAAAAAGCCAAGATGCAACCTTTTTGACAATTTTCATTAAGCCAAGTGGCAATGATTAATTTCCTTTCTATTTGAAAATTGAAAAATAAATTAAAGGACGAAGTTTCAATTAAATATTTGACATATATATTTTATTTACAGAATTAAGCCGGCAGAGGACGGCTAAGTTAATTAGCCTATCAAAATGACAAATAAACTTGTCATTTTTCAGGTTTAAAAGGGAGGCAACCAAATTAAAATTTTCCATGCACAAATTAAACTGAGTTTTTGCATTTTGAGAAAGAAGCTATGGGCTCATCTTTCAGTTGTTGTGGAGATGAAAAGGTTGAAGAAGGGTATGTACTAACCAAAAACTCTTTTTTTAATCCCGTCCTGAGAGGCGAATTCAAGATTTAGAATTTCAAAATAATTTCATATATTCTGTTTACATATATATTTTTTTATATTTTATATAGTTCGAGCCAAGAGCAAGACGTTTTGTAAATGGTTTTCTTTGATCTTTTTAAAACCATTTGTTGTTGCATATAACTTCTTTTTTGCATGTAAATAATATTTTTACATTTCTCTACTGATATATACATAATTTGAGGCAAGAGCCATATCAGGTGACATTTTGTGAAGGATTTCTTTAATCTTGTTGAAACCATTTCTTGCTGCATATGACATTTTTTTTTATGTTTTAAAAATTTATGTCGAAGGGGAGCCTTGGAGCAATGGTAAAGTTGTCTCCGTTTGACCTATAGGTTAAGTGTTCGAGCCGTGAAAGCAGCTACTAATATTTGTATTAGGGTAGGCTATCTACATGTATTAGGGTAGGCTATCTACATCACACCTCCGTTGGAGTGCGACCATTCCCTGGATCCTGCATAAATGTGGGATACGTCGGGCAATCGAAGGGGAGTCTTGGAGCAACGGTTAAGTTGTCTCCATAAGACCTATAGATTACGGGTTCGAACCATGAAAGTAGCCACTAATATTTATATTAGGGTAGTCTATCTATGTCACACCCCTTTGGAGTGCGGCTTATTCCCAGCCCTGCGCAAATGCGGGATACTTTGTGCACCTGACTGCCTTTTTTTAAAAAAAAAAAATTGTGCCAACTTACATAAGTAAAATGTGAATTGATTGGGATTTTTGTAGGCCAAACAATGAAATGGGTGGTGGAAATTCTTGGAGAATATTCACATACAAGGAATTATATGCAGCAACAAATGGATTCAGTGAGAATAACAAACTTGGAGAAGGAGGTTTTGGCAGTGTCTATTGGGGTAAAACCTCTGATGGTCTTCAGGTAATAAATAAATAATTAGCTTCTTAATTATTACATTATTAATAATCAATATATTCAAACTCCCCAACATATAATTTCAAAAGTGTATGGATGATTTAACAAATTAAAGAAGAGGAATTCAATATTTTACTTTGAAGCATATACTTTGGTCATGCCTCTGTTGTAAAATGGTAGTCCTATTTCTTTTCTCATTAATTAAATGAACTACCTTTGTCTAATAATATTTTAAAAATTATTTCATCATTGGAATGAGAGAAGATACCAAGTAAAACATTCGTTTTCAATTATCATTTTTTTTTAATTTTTTCTAAAGATAAATTGACTTTTATCATATCGCTAAGTTCTGCGCACTAAATTTTCGCTATGCGAGAGGTATGATGAAAGATCGAACCATATTGTCTCTATTGTATATGGTCCTTCCTTACATTTCCGCTATGTATGAGATATGAGGAAGAGTCAAATCACATTGTGTTTATTGTATACAGTCTTACGTTATATTCCTGCCAGAGGTCATAATTATAGAATTTTTGTATTGCAGATAGCAGTTAAGAAGCTAAAATCAATGAATTCCAAAGCAGAAATGGAATTTGCTGTGGAAGTTGAAGTGCTCGGGAGGGTTAGACACAAAAATTTGTTAGGTCTAAGAGGCTATTGTGCTGGGAATGAACAAAGGTTAATTGTGTATGATTATATGCCAAATCTGAGTTTACTCTCACATTTACATGGTCATTTATCTAAAGAAGTTCAATTGGATTGGAAGAAAAGAATGAAAGTTGCTATTGGCTCTGCAGAAGGTCTCTTGTAAGTTTCTTTAATTACTACTCCTTTTAGCACTTGTATTTCGGGCAGCCCGGTACACAAAGCATTTCCCGTTTACATAGGGTCCGAGAGAGGGTCACGTTCCAAGGGTATAATGTAGACAGCCTACCCTAATACGAGTATTAGTGGTTGCTTCCACGGCTCGAACCTCTGACTTATAGTGGTTGCTTCTCTCTCTTTATTTACTACTCCTTTTAGGACTCGTACATCGGGCAATCCAGTACACAAAATATCTTCTGTTCATGTAAAGTCCGGAAAGAGCCAATCTCAAAGGTGTGATGTAGACAGCCCACCCTAATGCAAGCATTAGTGGCTGCTTCCACGGTTCGAACCCGTGACTTATAAGTCACACGGAGACAACTTTACCGTTGCTCTAAGGCTCCAACTTTACTTGTACCTCATGAAGTAGAAATTGTACCTTATTTAAATATTTTATACATAAGGAACAACTATAAAGTTGTCTCCTTGTGACCTATAAGTACGAGTTCGAGCCGTGAAAGCAGCCACTAATACTCACATCAAGGTAGATTGTTTATACCATACCCCTTCAGTTGCGTCCCTTTCCTAAACCCTGTGTGAATGTGAGACGCTTTTTGTACCGGACTGCTTTTTTTAGTGTGTATAGTCATAACAAATACTCATATATGTATGTTTTGCTATAGGTATTTGCATCATGAGGTTACACCCCATATCATTCACAGAGATATCAAAGCTAGTAATGTTCTCTTGGATTCAAACTTTGAGCCATTAGTTGCTGATTTTGGTTTTGCAAAATTAATCCCTGAAGGGGTTAGTCACATGACGACACGTGTCAAAGGAACATTGGGATATCTAGCACCAGAATATGCTATGTGGGGTAAAGTCTCTGAAAGTTGTGATGTCTATAGTTTTGGAATTCTTCTCCTTGAGTTAATCACAGGGAGAAAACCAATTGAAAAACTTCCAAATGGTATTAAAAGAACAATTACAGAATGGGTTGAAGCAATGATAGCTAAAGAAAAATTTAAGGATCTTGTTGATCCTAAATTAAAGGGAAATTTCGATGAGTTTCAGTTGAAACAGTCGATTCGTGTAGCAGCGTTATGTGTTCAGAGCGAGCCTGATAAACGACCGACTATGAAAGAAGTTGTAAGTATATTGAAAGGAAAAGAGATGAATTTTGTGAAGGTAAATCAAAATTTGAGAATTCAAAGTGTTAAATATGGAGATGATTTAATGGCTATGGATCAAGATGATGAATCAAATGATGAAAGTAGTGATCAAGGGAATGAAAGTAGTGTTTATGGTGTGTTTGGTGCTATGGAAATGCAAAAAATGCAAGATCCTTACAAACGTTTTGGAGAGAAATAAGGTGTGAGAAGTCGGATGAAAACAGTCGTTCGTTTGTGATTTAACTACACAGTGTTTGGGTGCGATTAAGTTGATCTGAACACCATTATCGTCCAGAAAGAAATTTAATTACATGATATGTTATTTTAAGCTATTAATGACATTCCAATGCACAATGTCGAGGAATTAAACTTTTGAGGGCTATTTAGGTATTAATTCTTTTCTTGAGTTTTTATGTAATTTTTCTAATGTAAGACAATGGAGCTACGAGCCCTTTTTGTTATATAGATATATATGTGTTGATGTTAAGCATACTTATATCTTCACTTTATTTTTTAAATATAATACAATGTGTGTCAAAGTCAATTCCGCTCGACCCGACCCGAAACCAATTACAGAATCAGATTATCCATTAGCGCACGAGTGATACTACGTAAATAAATTCTTAATCAGAGTCTAATTACTCTTTCAAATCATCAATTTTTATTTTAGAAATTAGATCTAAAATCTTTAATTCTCCCTCTTAAATCTCATGATTTATGGTTTAAATTCAATCGAAATTGGGTGTAATAATGTACAAGTGATACATAATCATTACCTTGTAGTTTTAGTTCCTTTTCTAGTCCAACTTGTGAGCCCTCTTCTCAAAATTTTGCCAAAAATGGCTGCTATCACGAGTTCACTATTCATTATATATAGAGAAATTTTTATAAAGCACTACCTTTTAGTAGTAATTAGTCATCTATAGATATCATTTGCTATATTACGGATTATAGATACCTTTTATGGGGTTATAAGATGTATTTGATGTATTTAAGCTATTGTATTCATGAATACAGTAGCAAAAATAGGCGTGAATCAGGGAAGTCCAGCTAATCAGTTGTTGTATTCGAGTGTATTCGACTGTATTCATGGAGTGAAACATGGGATTACAGCTGGACAGATTATTGTATTCGACTGTATTCGCGGCGTGAAATAGGGGATTACACTGTTTTTAAAACAGAAAGTGAATCAATTAACATAATAGACTCCTAATATAACTCAACAAACTCAATTACAACACACAAATTTTGTATTTTCAGTTATAAAAAAGATTCTCAACCGAAAAATACCCCAAAAATATAGCAATCTTCAGAGAAATTATATAATACATCTGAATACATAAATTATATTAATTAAAAAAACATGAATACATTCATGGCATATAGCGAGACAGCGAATACAATGAAATACATAGAAAAAAAGACAGCGAATATAATGAAATACATGGAATACAACGAGATACATTGAATTACAATGGAAAAAAAGACAATGAATACGATGAAATACATAAAAATACAGCGTGATACATTGAAAATACATTGAAATATATTAACAGAAAATCAAGTTGTTCAACCCCAAAATCAGTCGTCTTTGTTCAAAAGTATCCCTCTACAAAATCTTGGAAGTTCAAAGGGGGTTCTCTCAGCATATAAAGCATGCCCTTGCTTGTCAAGGTTAAGGTTTTCTTGTATTTAAGCCATTCTAAGTTGTTGGATTCTCGCAAACCTTCTCCACCACCAGGATTTAAGAGGTTGGCACTTAAGACTGAAGTTTGAATAGCTGTGAACACTTGCAATATGTCAGACTTCTGTGGATTCCACTTGTCTTGAACACCGCAGTACCAGTTAGTCACCGAGATCCCATATTCCAACAGGCTAAGTGAAACCTTGCCCTTTGGGTCCAAGTACGGATTCAAGTCAAGGTCATAAGAATGGTAGTGAATCCTTGGAGGACAATTAGGGTAATTTCTTGGAAAAAGTATGTCGAAGAAGAAGAGGCCACGGGCATAAGGTGTATCCAGTGGACCAACTGTGACTGCTCTCATAAGATCAATCCCATAAGACCTAACAAGAAAGAAGACACGGTTGTCACCGCCGGCGGAGAAGAGAAATTTTAATGGGAGGGGGAAGAGAATGGGATGTATCAAAGTAGAGAGAGAAAGAAAATAATATAACTGATTAGCGTATTTAGTGGCTTAGGGCTAGAAAGTAACCAAAATTAAATTTTTTGCTATAAACCTTAAAAGGTATCTATAGAATATAATTTTTTTAAATGGTATTTATTTAAAATAAATAAGGTGTTTACCTTTGCTATAGGAGGTAAAAATTCCTTATATATATTTGGCCATTTCCGTAATTTCGGCCCAACTATTACTATAGCTATCCAGACCCAAACCAAAAAACAGTGATTTGCACAAATAGGATCATTTGGTACTATCATTTAAATTTTGACCACATAAGAAAAGTCTGGTCAGAATTTTGAAGTATGTTGGTCAGAATATCTCTGGAATATCTTACGGTTATTCGTCAGAATTCTGTCGGTTGCATAATTTTGGGAGAAATTCAAGAATAGCCAGATTTATAAGTGGTTATTCAAAAATAGTCACAGTTTCAAAAGTAATCGAAATTTAGTCACTTTTCATGTAATATAAATCTGAACAAAACATTGTTAATCCAGGAAATACTCCAGCATAATATATTGGAGTTCCAGCATAAGTATACTGGAACTCCAGCATAATATACTGGAGTTCTAGTATAATATACTGGTCCAGTATAATATGCTGGAAGTTCATATATAGGTGCTCCAATCTCCAGTATATTATGTTGGACTTTCCGCGTGTTGGAGTTCCAGCATAATATGCTGGAAGTTCATACACCGGTGCACCGATCTCCAGTATATTATGCTAGACCGGTCGCTATTGCAGCAAAATAATGGCTATTTTCAATGTCTTTGCAAATGCTGACTATTTTTGAATGACCCGTCCGAAAATTGGCTAGCCCGTGCTATTTTAACCATAATTTTAGAAGTTATGGTGATCATTATAAAATCTGGCAGTTGCCATATTTTTGTGCTATTAGCCACGAAAATACTGACCGATCACTAAATTTTTTCATATTGTGTTCTAGTGATCATCAGGATTCTCGATACTTTAAAACTCTTGCCAGTGTACTTTAAAATTCTAATATGAGACTATTTTCTTAAAACTTTTTTTAACAGGGTCAAAATATAAATAATAGATTTTAAGAGGTTCATCTGGCGTAATTTCACCAAAACAGTAAGTGAGAAAGGATGTACTTTTAGGGATCGTTTGGCTGGGAAATAATTTATCTCATGAGCAATTATCCCGTAATTGTTATCTCGCCTTCCATAGCGATAATAATAACGCTACAATTTCGGAATAACTAATTTTCGGGTTATACCACAATTTTATCCCAACTAAACGTGGGATAAATTCATCTCAAATTTACTTCCGAAATTAATTATTCCTTAGTCTTTTGGTAATGAAACTCATCATTTTTGTGCCTAATGCACAAAACCAATATCAAGAAACTATTAATTATGAGTATTAAAACTTTCCATTATGATTTCATTATTTTTAGAAATTAGAAAGGGATGAACATAGGTAAAGAGAGCTTTCTGTACGACTCATTAAAGTGAAACAGAGTACTGTACTCTAATTACAAGTTCAATATTTAATTGTATGCCAAAAGATCTTGAGATTAATTTAATAATGGATAAATCATTTTTACATGAAAATTTTGTTCCTTGTAATTATTCTTAGAATCTAGCTAATTCAATGTACTTGACACCCTTCTTTCTGTCCCTCATGATAATTTATTCTAAATCTTCAATTTATTTCCTTTTATTTGTTACTGCACGTTTTTTTAATTGTTAATTAAGAATTCATCCTACTTAAATCACATCATTTGGAATTAGATTTTACTGAAAGAAAGAATTGTTCATTTGCCTAATTTCATGAGGTAAGTTATAATTTCTTCCTTCTTCTCTTCCCCCTTCCCCCCACCCACCCCCAACCAAACATGATCATAGTAGATGAGTAAAAAAATAGCTCGACGCCAGAATAAAAAAATAATAATACCTTTTTATGATTTATTTTATGGATCTTTAACGTAATCAATGTATGTTTTTACTTGTTAAACTGTTATATTTCAACTGTATCGTACAATCACGCTTTATTGATTTAATGATCAGTAAACAATATTTAGTGGCGGAACCAGAAAATCAAATAAGGTTATTCGAAAATATGTCAAGAATGTTATATTTCATGATTTTTTAATTTACAAAGTAAAATTCCCAGTAAAGTGAATATTGATTTGAAGTAAAGTCTCTGCCACATCCATAATAATTGGGAAATGCTAATGATTGTACAGTTAGCTGTTGTTTCAAACTGCCATATATATAATTACACAATCATCATTATTTTTTCCAGTTATTTATGTATTTTAATTTTTACTTTTCTCTTGGTGAGGAATTATAATGCTGTTGTTAGAACATAGTATAATTATTTTAAAGTGGTGTTAGGTCTTAAAATATACTTTAGATTGCATGACACTATGATGAGACCAAGAGGTACGTGTCAAACTTTAAAACAATTTGTTTATTTAATTCCAAGCATGTAGGGAAAGTTTATTAGATTTTGGCAATGTGGATAATAAGCAATAATAAGGGAGCCTTAAATGAACGGTAAAATTGTTTCTGTGTGGCCTATAGATCATGACTGGTTCGAGTCGTAAAAGCAGCCACTAATACTTGCGTTAGGGTAGGTTGTCTTCATCACACCCAGTATAGCTCTTCCCCGATCCTGCGTGAATGCGAATTACTTTATGCACCGAGCTGCCCTGTCAATTATCCCTTATCTTTTATTCATTCTCTAATTTAGTAGCCACAACTTTCCCTACCAAACTATATGAGTAAAAAATTAAATAAATATTATTCCCTTTATAGTTTACCATATCAGAAAGGAATGATAGGCCATGTACCAAACTTATGAAACAAGAGAAATCAAATACAAAATACCTTTACCTTTGCTTATCCCTCAAAGCACCCAACCATATAACACTTAATTTCATATCCAAAAGTTACATTACTTTTTTTTCCAATGCTTCTTGGAAAAGAATAATTGAATGAGCTAAAGTGGTCACACTAAACCCCCACCCCCACCCCCACCCCACCCCAAACTCAACAACAAGTTCTAATAAATACTAATAATTCAAATGTCTCTTGCACAAGTTTTCCTACTTACTATTTGTTCATTCATTGTGTAAATTGAAAGAAGAGATAAAATCCAAGAAAATGGTTATTTCAAGTACTAAACCTACAAAAATTCTTGTAGGAATTTCTTTGAATGTTGAGGAAAGTAAAGAAATTCTTGCTTGGGCAATTAGAGTTTTAGCCAATCCTAATGATACCATTATAGCACTACACATTGTTGGTGAGTTTTCTCTTCAACTATGGCCATAATTTTAATTTGTACACTTAATTATCCATTAATATTTGTATTAGGGTAGACTGTCGGTATTATATCCCTCGAGGTGCGACCGTTTTTCAGACCATGCGTGAACACGGAATGCTTTATGCATCAGGCTGCCCTGTCGACCTTTTCTTTTGTGATCTTTCTTGATATTTTATATGTGACCCTTTGGAGAATGACATTTTTGGATTTTATTTTTACATACGTGTTAGGGAAATAATCTTTTGTCTTTTCTTCAACTGTTTTTAGTGCTAAACCAAACAAAAAAAAAAAAAGAAGAAGATAAAAAGACATAAAAATAATAGAGGGAAGACCAATAAGAAGGAGGAATCTTGATTTTTATACATCTCTTTGTAGAATATATTCAACTCTGTCATATGTAGCAATATTAGCTGCTATTCTTCAAGTTAGTAATATTCAAATTTTCCAAAAATGTAGCTTCTAATTGATAGTTCTTGAAGCTTGTATAAAATGACTTACTTGGTTTTTTTTGTTTTTTTTTTTTTTTTTTTTTTTTTTTTTTTTTTTTGCATTGTGAAACAGTGGCAGGAGAGAAAAGCAAGAGATTTGGTGATCAAAGGAAAGAAGAAACCAAGAAATGGCAGTCTGTATCAAAAAATCAAACTCAAATTCGACAGGCAAAAGCATTTGTTATTTCTATGATGGGAGAATTTACAAAAACATGTCAATCTAAACAGGTAAAATTACTAGAATTCTTCAAAAAAAAACTTTGTTGCATTACAAGTTATACGCCGAGGATTTATCGGAAACAGTCTCTCTATCTTCACAAGGTAGGGATAACATCTGCGTACACACTACCCTCCCCAGACCCCACTTGTGGGATACACCGGATTTTTTGTTGTTGTTGCATTACAAGTATGTCGAGGGTCTATCGGAAATAGTTTTTCTATTTTCACAAAGTAAGGATAAGGTTTGGATACACACTAACCTCCTCAAGCCTCACTTGTAGGATTATACGGGGGTTTTGTTATTGTTGTTGTTGCATTACAAGTTATATGCAATCTATCTCAGTTATTTATATTACAAATTACTACATCTTAATTCCAAACAAGTCAGGTCGATTAATACTAATTCTCACTGTTCGTGTTGTTCCACTTAAGCTCATCTTAATCCGATATTATATAATTAATGTCTATGACATTTATATTAATTTTCTTGAATTTTTCAGGTAGGTTTAGAGGCTAGAGTTGGTTTTAGTTCTAATGCAGGAAGAGGTTTAATTAAAGAAGCTAAAAGCATTCCAGCTGATTATCTTCTCATTGGTGGAAAAAAGAATAATAAAACTTGCAGGTAATTAAGTATTTACTTAAAATTAGGAATAACTATTTTTTATATCTTATAGTTTATTCTGACTTAAATTTTTTTTTTGTCAATCTTCAAATCAGATATCCATTCACAATTGCAAAGTATTGTTGTGAAAGAGTTCCAGATAATTGTTCATTAGTTGTGGTAGCTAGAAAATCAGGACAAACACCACATAACTTTCAATCCAATTCCATTCGTGTCCAAGGTAATACAAATTCCTATCCACAAATATCGGGTTAATTTCACGTAAGGTCACTAAACTTTTGTTTACTTAACAGTAAAGTGATGACAAAACTATCTTTGTCACGTTAAAGTAACTGAACTACTATTAACTATAACAGTAAAATCACAAAATTTTACCAACTGTAACGGTAAAGTTGCCTTGATCAATTTGGTAGATTTAGTCGTTACAGCGGGTAAAATTCAGTAATTTTACTATTATAGTACTTTAACGTGATAAAAAATAATTTTATAATTTTACTGTTATAGTGGATAAAGTTCGAGTATACTTTAATGTGACCAGAAAACATGGTCACAACTTTGTAATTTTACTATTGCAATACTGAATAAAGTTCAGTGAGCATACGTGAAATTAACTTCATGAACATTTTTAGTCCAATTCATGATAACATTACTTACATAGCCAAAATGTTGCAGAAAATCATCAACCTAGTTCAAGATGGCCTAAAGAAAACAACTCTCCTTCTTCAAATAAGCAAATTATTACAAGAAGTTCACCAAAAACTGTACTAAATGGTTGTGAAGGAGAAGAAGATAGTTCAAGTTTTGGAGAATCTTCAATTACTAAATCTTCATCATCAGTTTCAAGCCAATCCAGAGTACAACAAGAATATTTCAAGAAGCCAATGTCTCCGTTGAGGCGAATTTCGTCGTTTCTACGTTCGCCTTTTGATTCGAGCTCGAGGAAGAAGAGTGCAAGTTTTCAGCATAAGGAAAAACAACATCCTCCATTGAAGTGTTTTAGCTATGAGGAGATTGCATGTTCTACAAACTATTTTCATCCAGGTTTGTACAGTTAAACCTTTCTATAACATTCTCGTTTGTTCCGATATTTTTTAGCTGATATAGTAAAGTACGTTATAGAGAACATATATCATAATATAACATGAAAAATGCTATTCTAAAAGATGAATGTTAGAGAGGCCTAACTGTATATATCTTCATGTCTCAAACTAAGGTTTTCTATTGCCAAAAATAAAGAAGAATGTAAAATTGTCAAAAGCACCCCTGAAGTTTTATGAAATATAAGCAAGTTCCCTTAGTTGTTGCTTTATTTTGCTAACCCCCTCTCCAAAGTTAATAAAATACTATATTATACTCCCAACTTACAACTTGTTTGGAAGATTGTTATCCGTCGTTTCATAATATATCGTATTGTAATGTATTCGATTGCAATTTATTGTTCTGTGAATATAATTTAATAAATTGTACCATTTGATGTGGTTTATTAATGAAAAATATAACCTAAATAGCCGCTCAACTAATCTCTTAAACTAAAAATAGCCGACGGATATACAATACATGTATAATTTATGTATAGTATATGTATAACTGTATATAATCAATGTATAGTCTATGTCTACCGGTTAGAAAAAATAAACATTGAATTTGGTCGGCTATTTGTTTAACAATCCCAATGTATCATATTGTACGATAACGAATAAGCTTACTAAAATGACATTAACTGTTGTAAATTTTAGATTTATTATTACTCAAAAAAATTAATTTATTTTCTCTTTTTCTTGTTGTAGATAATTTAGTAGGACAAGGAGGATATTCAGATGTATACAGAGGAGATCTTGAAGATGGAAGAAAAATTGCAGTAAAGAGATTAGCAAAGGACAGCAATAATATGAACAAAGAAAAAGAATTTCTAATGGAATTAGGTGTAATTAGTCATGTTAATCATCCAAATACAGCAAGTTTAGTTGGTTATTGCATTGAAAATGGCTTCTATCTCATCTTCAAATTCTATCCCAATGGTACTCTCTCTTCTGCATTACATGGTAAGCCTTGAATTGGCGCAATTGGATTTAGCTTATATACACTATAGTATAAAAATATTTTAATAATATCAGTATATTTTAACTTATTGTATGAAGTAATATACGTAATTTTTCAGGTTATGCCTTAATCTCATTTACCATGATCGGTTACATGTATATCTTTTAGTTGTCCTAAAAAAGGGCAGCTTGGTGCACTAAGCTCCCGCTATACGCGTGGTAAGGGGAAGGGCTGGACCACAAGGGTCTATTGTACACAACCTTACCCTGCATTTATGCAAGAGGCTGTCTCCACGTCTCGAGCCCGTGACCTCCTGGTCATATGGAAGCAACTTTATAGTCACGCCAAGGCTCCCCTTTTATCTTTTAGTTGACCTAATTGTAGTAGAAATAGTATCAGTATATAAAAATTAAAATCTTCACATTGTCACACATATCTCTCAATGTTTTGAAATTTTACTAATGATTTCACTTACCAAATGAATTTAGTAGTAAAAGTAGATTTTTCTTTTAATTGTTTGTTTTTTCACATTTTTTTCTTTGCAGGAAAATCAAACAAGGCACTAGAATGGCCAATGAGATATAAAATTGCACTTGGAATTGCAAGAGGTTTACATTATCTTCACAAATGTTGCAAACATCGTATAATACATCGCGATATTAAAGCCTCAAATGTTTTATTAGGACCAGATTACGAGCCTCAGGTATCACTAACGAAACAAGTTTTTATAATTTTGTTCAGGGTTGTCTGTATTTCTGCTAACTCTTCTGCCTGCATGAAAGTTTAGAAGAAGGAATGAAATCAAATTATTATTTTTTTTTATTGCTATTATTTTTCGTCGTCCTTTCTCTTTTTCGAATGATTATTTAGAGTACTAGATTTTTTTTTTTTCAATTTTGACCAGATATCAGATTTTGGGCTAGCAAAATGGCTACCAAATAAATGGACACACCATGCTGTAATTCCAATTGAAGGCACATTTGGATATTTAGCACCAGAATATTTCATGCATGGAATTGTGGATGAAAAAATTGATGTTTTTGCTTTTGGAATTCTTCTTCTGGAAATTATCACTGGGAGAAGGCCTGTGGACTCATCAAGACAAAATCTACTTTTATGGGTAAATATAAAGCACATATTTTAATTATTATTTATTTTTTATTTTACTTATATTTCATTCGGGAGGCGCGTGTTGGAGCAACGGTAAAGTTGTCTCCATGCATGTGACCTATAGGTCACGGGTTCGAGCCGCTGAAGCAGCCACTAATGCTTGCATTAAAGTAGGTTATCCACATCCCAAGGGCAACCCTTCCCCGAACCATGCGTGAATGCAAGCTGCTTTGTGTGGCGGACCGCACTTTTTTTACCATTTGGAATTTTTGAAACATTTAAGGAAAAAGACAACAAAATTTTGGACTATGGTCCATAAGATTTAACAATGATATTGCTCCCAAAAATATCCCATTTTGTATGTCTTTTCCAATGAACATAAATAAGCATGTGTAAGATGGATATGAAAATGACTTGTGATCTAAGGGGCTAGGAAAAATCTAGAAAATTATCTTATTAGATAAAATTTTAAAAAATATATTTAAAGATGATAAAAATATTGTATTTCATGTTATTGTAGTTTGTTAAATAAATTTTATTAATTAATTGCTAAAAAATATTTTAGGCGACACCGTTGATGGAAGCTGGAAAATTGATAGAATTAGCAGATCCAAAGTTGGAGGATGAGTTTGATATGGATGAATTGCATAAGATGGTTCTCACAGCTTCATATTGTGTAAGACAATCCTCAATATGGCGCCCATCTATGACCGAGGTAAAATACTATTCGTCTATTCATAATATTCAATTGAGACAAAAAAATATTAATAAAATATTATGATCGGTTAAATAAATTTTTAAAAGGAGAGCCTTGGCGTAACTGGTAAAGTTGTTGTCATGTGACTAGGAGATCACGGGTTCGATCCGTGGAAATAGCCTCGTGCAGCAGAGTAAGACTGCGTACAATAGATCTTGTGGCCCAGCCCTTTCCCGGACCCCGTGCGTAGCGGAAGCTTAGTGCACCGGACTGCCCTTTATATGAATTTTTAGAAGGGGAGCCTTGGAGCAATTTATCTCTGAGTGACCTATAGGTCATGGGTTCAAGCCGTGGAAGCAGCCACTAATGCTTGCATTAGGGTAGACTGTCTATATCACGCCTTTTGCGATGCGGCCTTTTCACGGAACCTTTCTGAACACGAGATACTTTGCGCACCGAGCTGTCCTTTTTTATATGAATTCTTACCGACAATGTCGCTTCAGTAAAAAAAAAACATATGAATGCTTGTTTTTAATTTTTTTTTAATTTTTTTTTGTTTTACTTGATTTGCGTAGGTGTTAGAGTTGTTGAGATATGGGGATGATTCTGAAGCAGCAAGAAGTTGGAGAATACCAAAATTTACAAGTGATGAAGTTGATGATTACTCAATGGTTTTTGGATATGATCTTCCTTCTGATTTAATTTTGGAAGACCTTTTCTAAATTATTTTTCCATAATGTAGAATTAAATTTTTTTTCTTTTTTCTTAGAGTTTCCACTTAAACAAATTATTATGTATAGGTTATTATGACATTCATAGGACACATATATAGGTTTTTGTGTTAGCCTTTTGTTAAGGGAATTACAAAATGCTGTGTAGTTTATTAATAATCAGACTAAAGGAATTTTTTATCTTATTATTAATTTCATATGGTACTTTTTAAATTTTGATTCTATCATTTATCAATTACCTTTGTGTCATTATTGTGTCATTTACTTTGGTTTCTCCAAGTCTCTGTTTTTTTTCTTTTCAAACAAAACTACAATGTTTTGGCTAAATCAAATAAGAAAATTTCGGAATATTTTTGCGCTTATTGGATCATGCCTAAAATAATACACGATAAATGAAATGATTTCGTTAAATGTCGCACTTCAGCTAATAAAAAAAATTTATACACACTCGATATTTATATCAAAAATGATGTGTGACGGTTTGTTTTTGCCCGTCTTAAGTCCTAAATGATGCAATTTAAGTTGGCTAATTGAACCTTACCCCCCCCCCCCCCCCCCACACACACACACAAATTAAAGTAATAATAGTTTACAAGTATCTTGAACATTTTAATTAATATCAAATCACGAGAGAACCTATGACCTCGCGGATGGAGAGGGATTTGAACCCCAGTATTTCTATGAATACTTCGGTTTTTAAGACCGACTCTTTGAACCGCTCAGACATTCATTCCTTTCGCGCTTTGTCCGCTCTATCCACCCGCACGCTGACAGAAAAGAGCTTATTTATGTGATTCGCTATGCTTGGTTGCGCCTATCGGCTTGATTCTATTGCCTTTAAAATTTATAAATAAATAAAAAAACAAAAGAAAAAAAATTGAAACAGAAACAAAAATATTAAGTGCTGGAATGGATTTCAGACAAGAGACTAAAAATGGGCCAATATTTTTTGTTGGTAAGGTAGCAGCTAGATGTATAGATACAAATAGAGAGAACGAAATGTGAGACCAATTTGTTGTCAATTTAGGGTCCTCAAATGGGCCCATATCTTTTGGGCCTACATATCACGTGAAGTTCACATGCTTAGGTTTCAGTATTTGGGCCCCCACTTTAGTTGTCAATTTTTCAGTGTTAACAAAGTGATGGTGACACCAGAGTTTGGCTCACTAAAACGCGGCTGCTATTAGAGTTTAGCCATATTTTATACTGTAACGGTAAAGTAACCACTGGTCCGATTAAAATGAAGTTTTTGCTCCCAACTAAAACACGAAACACAAACTCTTTGAAGTCCAAAGAATATTTCTTGATTTTTGAGTATTTACTAGTGTAAAATCCAGGAACGATTTCTAGAGTTCAAAGTAATTGGGTTCAAACCTTCATGGGTGAAACAATGCGAAAGGATAAAAAAAAACAGTAGTCGTTGGTGGAGTTTAAACTATAAAGGTTTGAAACTCAGTAATTGTTGCTGGGCTTTGAACCAAAAAGGATTATTCACTAGAGGTGGAAAAATGGTTAAAAGAAAGGAATTTTTACCTCATATAGCAAAGGTTAACACCTTATTTATTTAAAATAAATACCATTTAAATAAATTATATTCTATAGATACCTTTTATGGTTTATAGCAAATTTTCTAATTTTGGTTATATCTTACACTTAAGCCAATTAATACGCTATGTTTTATTTTTCTCTCTCCATCCTCTGATTTTTCTCTCTCATAGTTACCGTTTTTCATACAACTTCTCAATACACGTTCAAAACCACGCTCAAAATCAGATAAACCTCCTCACCACACCGTTGCTTCCTCCTTCCCCCAATCTCGGCGTAAACCCTAATCTCCTCTAGATTTTACTCATTTGTTTCTATAATTAGTGTGGTAAGTATTTTTTTTTATTTTCGCTATTTTTGCTTATTCTCAACATCTCTACTCACCAAATTTTCTCTAATCAACAGTATCCAAGCGTATTCTCACAATGTCTGAGAATACACCCAGCAAGTTGATTACTAGAGGTATACCCACTAAAATTCTCAATTTCGATGGGCCCTCTTTCTCCTTGCAAATCACTCAAGGGGAATTGGATGCAGGTATAGACAAAAATATGGCATTGGAGAAGAGAACAAAATCTCGACATGACAATTTCAAAGAAACCCAAGTCGAGAAATCATTGAAGGAAACAAGACTTCCCATTGCGGAAAAGAGGAAAAAACATATTTCTCCAGCTTCATCTGTCAAGGGGAAGGAGGTTGAAGCAAGTAAAAGCTCGGATACACTTGAAGAAAAGGTAATTTATGATGTATTCATCTGTATTATTGATGTATTCATCTGTATTTATATGTATACAACGGTTGAGTTCTCTGTTCAACAAGGATATTCAATGTATTTTTGTACTTATAGAAATTAATGATACAGATATGTCAGTTGTATTCTGATGTATTCTTATAGTTGTATTTATAAGGATTTTCAAAGTTCCCATCTGTGTTTTATTCTAATTGCAATGTCTTTATTTGTTGTATGCGTATGTATTATATTAGTACATATATTTTTATCACTGATATCTTACTCCAGTTGATTTTGCAGACTGTATTTAGTTGTATTCATATGTATTCATGTCAGTTTTACTATGAAATATGTGTTGTATGCAGTTGAATTTAGTTGTATTCATATGTATTCATGTCAGTTGTATTATGAAATATGTGTTGTATTCAGTTGTATTCATGTCGGTTGTATTATGACATATGTGTTGTATTCAGTTTTACTATGAAATATGTGTTGTATGCAGTTGAATTTAGTTGTATTCATGTCAGTTTATATTATGAAATATGTGTTGTATTCAGTTGTATTCATATCAGTTGTATTATGAAATATATGTTGTATTCAGTTTACTATGAAAATATGTGTTGTATTCAGTTGAATTTAGTTGTATTCATGTCAGTTGTATTATGAAATATGTGTTGTATTCAGTTGTATTTATATGTATTTTACATTTGTTAAATGCAGGGAATTAAGCCGTTTGTGAAAAAACAGCCTATATTTGCACCGCATATCAGTGTATATATTAACACTGACATAGTCTCTGAGCTAAAAGAAAATCTTATTCTAGAGCAGTACAACCAACTGGGTAATACTTGTTTTGGAAATTTCCTTCAAATGAAGCGTTGTGAAGTACAACATCAACTCTTCAGATGCTTCATGGCTCTCCAGTTAGAAGGAACTCCTGACAATGTATTTGCTATACACGTCAATGGTACTTCATTATCTTTCTCAATAAGGGAGTTTGTGCTTGTGACTGGCCTCAAATGTGTTAGTAACCCTGCTGATTTTGAGTTCAATGAAAAGGTTCCTAACCGGACTATTGAGACTTACTTTGGAGGTGCCAATCTTGTCGAAAAGAAAGATTTGATGAAATGCTTTGCTGACAAGAATTGGGGTCACGACAACGATGGGGATGCCTTAAAGATAGCTGTGTTGTATTTAATACACACTTTTATTTTTTCATCCGAGAAGAACAGCACAACCATCCCAAGGCTACATTTTGACTTGGTCGAGAGTGGGCGCTATTCTGAATATCCATGGGGTATAAAGCATTTGAAAGCCTGACAAAATCTATTAGCAAGAAGATGGATGCTCAGAAGAAGTACTACAGGATAGCTGGTATGCCTCTAGCTATGCAAGTGTAATTTTATGAGTATTGTTCAAATGTTGATCCCAAAATTGCATTTCGAGTTGATAACGTGGTCCCCAGAATACTCAATTGGAGATCCACCAAAAATCAGCCAAACTTTGCGTATCTGATGAACGGCATGTTCAATGACAGGGGTCATGGTAATTTACAATTTGTATCCTGGATAGTTTACAATTTACTAATCTTTAATGCTGCATACATTTGCATAAAGTTATTGCTGCATACAGCTGCATATAGCTGAATACAGTTGTTTCTGCCTTCATTAGTACTGTTGCATATTTGGTTAATTGAAACTTCAATACAGTTGCTGCTGCCTTCATTAATACAGTTGAATACAATTGCATATAATTTACTAATCACTACTGCTGCCTTCATTTGAATAAAAATTACATTTTGATTCCAGATTTGCATACATCCATTGTAGTAAGACTTTGATTGTATTTCATTTTTCAGATTGTTTACAAGGACATCCATCCAACCGATATAGAGCTTGCCGTTATTCAGATTCCTCCAGTAGGCGTTGCTGTTGAGAACAATCCTACTCCTACTCATTCAGACAAGTCGATAGAGGATTCGGATGACTTTTCTCCTACACCTGATCTCCAATGTAAGAAGAAACATGCTGCAAGTGTTGGTCCATCTTCATCACCGCCCCATAAAAAGCGCGAGGAACAGAATATTCATCCCTCAAATACAGCTCCAGTTGGTGTATCTGAAATTGCTTGCATCACAATCAGCTGGCAGATTCCAAAAATGATGAAGTATCTTCTTTGAGGAAAGACCTAAATTCATTCAAGGAATACGTGAGTTTTTTTATCACATTAAACATTATAGTTTAGTGCTNAGTGCCAATCTGTCAAGAGAAACATTTGATGAAATGCTTTGCTGACAAGAACTGGGGTCACGACAACGATGGTGATGCATTGAAGACAGCTTTGTTGTATTTCATACACACCTTCATTTTTTCATCCGAGAAGAACAGCACAACCATACCCAGGCTACATTTTGACTTGGTCAAGAGTGGGCGCTATTCTGAATATCCATGGGGTTTAAAAGCATTTGAAACGCTGACAAAATCTATTGGCAAGAAGATGGATGCTCAGAAGAAGTATTACAGGATAACTGGGATGCCCCAGCTATGCAAGTGTGCTTTTATGAGTGTTGTTCAAATGTTGATCCCAAAATTGCACTCCGAGTTGATAACGTGGTCCCCAGAATACTCAATTGGAGAACCACCGGAAATCAACCAAACTTTGCTTATCTGATGAACAGCATGTTCAATGACAAGGGAAACATGGTAATATACAATTTGTATCGTGGCTACTTTACAATTTACTAATCATTAATGCTGCATACATCTGCATACAGCTGAATACAGTTGCTGCTATTCTCATTAGTATTGCTGCATATTTTGTTAATTGAAACTTGAATACAGTTGTTGTTGCGTTCATTAATACAGTTGAATACAGTTGCATATGATTTACTAATCATTACTGTTGCCTTCATTTGAATACAAATTACATTTTGATTCCAGTATTAAAATACATCCATTGTAGTAAGACTTTGATTGTATTTCGTTTTTCAGACTGTTTACAAGGACATCCATCCAACCGATATAGAGCTTGCCGTTATTCAGATTCCTCCAGTAGGCGTTGCTGTTGAGAAAAATCCTACTCCTACTCATTCAGACAAGTCGGCAGAGGATTCGAATGACTTTTCTCCTACACCTGATCTCCAGTGTAAGAAGAAACATGCTGCAAGTGTTGGTCCATCTTCATCACCGCCCCATAAAAAGCGCAAGGAACACAATATTCATCCCTCAAATACAGCTCTAGTTGGGTGTATCTGAAATTGCACAAAATGCTTTGCATCACAATCAGCTGGCAAATTCCAAAAAATGAGGAAGTATCTTCTTTGAGGAAAGACCTAAATTCATTCAAAGAATACGTGAGTTTTTTTATCACATTAAACATTACAGTTTAGTGCTTAACATTCGTATGTGTTCAAATGCACCTTTCTAATTATTTCTGTCTTGCTAAGGTTGTGGGCGAGTTCAAGTCTCTGAGATCATTGATCAATGATAACTTTAATATGCTTGCTGACCATCTTCAACAAAATCAGCAAAAAGAAAGCTTACACCAGAGAAAGGAAACCACAGGGACACGTGATGATGGTATTGAAATACCATATGAAGCCAACTTGCAAGATATTCCAAAAGGTCACAGACAGACTGATACACTAGTCGGCGATAATATTGAGGTTTAACACTTTTTAACCTCTTTAGTATATGTTTAGATCTCCTGTTTGCTCTTGTTCCGATTAATCATATATAAAACAATTTTATTACATTGTGAAATACAAGTATATACAGAATAATTCAGTATTTTAAATTATATTAATCCTATATGCATCTGTATTTCTGTTGTAATTCTTAAGGAGATTCATTGAACATACTTCTAACATGTATTCAGATGTATTCGTAAGACATGTATTCAGATGTATTCATTGAACATACTTCTAAGTTATCCAAGTAAGACATGTATTCAGATGTACTCTGCTGTATTTTCAAAGTTATCAGTAGTTTGTAACTAACATATGTAATACAGTAATATGTATTTAATTGACTCATTAGTTTTGAATAACATGTATTTAACTGAATCTCTATGATGTACTTAATTGCCTCTTTATTCATGAATTTCTGCTGTAATACAGCAAATTCAGATGTATTTTTCTGTATTCAGCTGTATTATTTAGTTGTATTCAGCTGTATTCAGTTGTATTCAGTTGTCTTTGAACATACTTCTAACAATGATGCATACGACTAACAGAATGCAGTGGTTAATGCTCCTTGTGTGGAGACAAGAGTGGAGGTGAATACTACATCAGAGGTGCCGTGCAACTTACCACCTATAGACCAAGAGGGTGTATCTACAGATTACTATGTATCTCAATTTGAGCTGGACGACAAGTTTCTTCCCAGTCAAATTCCAAAAACTAGAATTGTGACACGCAACAGTGCAAAAAAGTTGCATCAACCCCAGTACCATCTCATAGGAATCGGCGACCAGGTAAATGGTATTCTTTGCCTTACGAGTCTAACTTCGACTCCGCAGGTTAGTGTTTTATAAACTAATTATCTATTTCCCCATGGTTTTTATAATTAAAACTCTCTATACATGAATTCAACGAAAAGCAGGTACCTCAGTAAAGTTGACCCCCATTTTTGAAAAAAGACACCCATTTGAGGATGATTCAATAATGGGGCCGCACCTTACATTAATTATTCAGGAATACGACAAATGGGTTCGTGATGGTCTTCTTGCTAGACATGAGCAGAAGTGAGTTTTTTCCCGGTATGTCTATTACGTATTTATATTTTTAACAATGGATATAATTCCTTTTTTATATTATACTTGTAGAAGTAATTTGGAAGACCATTACAAGAAGAACAAGTCAACACTTCATATACCATTGGATTTTGGAGTTGATCAAGTCTATTCAAAAAATTGGTTTTACCTTCTATCTTTTGACGGTAAACTATGGGATGACAATGTAAGCTTTACCCCTTCCAACTCCACTATAATTCATTTCTTTAGTATTGGTTTCTCTAATTGTATAATTCACAAATTGAACTCTAACCCAAATTTGTCTTACATTACTTTGATGTACTCAATTGTATGCATATGTTACTAATAAATCTGCTGTATTTAATTGTATTCAGATGTATTTTAACTTTTTTATTCGCTGAAAATGCAACATATTTTTAACTGAATCTATATGATGTATTTAATGGCATCATTATTCCTGTTCTACTGCTGTATTTTAATGTATTTTGTTGTATACTATGATCTACTTAATTGCCTCTTTATTCATGAATTTCTGCTGTAATAAAGCAAATTCAGATGTATTTTTTTGTATTCAGCTATATTCAGCTATATTCAGCTGTATTCAGTTGTATTCTTTAATATGTATCTTTCTGTATTCAGCTATATTCAGCTGTATTTTTTTGTATTCAGCTGTATTATTCTTTAATATGTGTGATGTATTGGACTAACACTATGTAATTAAATTTGTGTATAGCATATTGACGTCATATTCTACTATCTGAGAAAGAAGGAAAAGTACAACCAAACAAGCAACTTCAAGTATACAACTGTTGATTGTATATTCAAGACAAGAATCGCTGAAATCTTCGACAGGTATGCTGATACAGATAGTAATGCTAATGTAGCCAAAGAAGAGGATGTGGTATGTGAGTACTATGATGACCCGGCCCGTCTTCACGTGAGTTACCGCCCTGTTTCCCCCATCTCATGTTTCTCTATGCTTCATTATCGATATTTGAGGTGATCGAGTCGAAGTGGATTGGTTTTAGATGGAAATG
>NC_031999.1:61029405-61037770 GCF_001879085.1 Nicotiana attenuata | reverse complement strand
TTCGGAAGTTTTTAAGAACTTAGGCTTGAATCCGAGGTGATTTAATGGTTTTCGCGTTGTTTGATGTGTTTTGATGATTGGAACAAGTTTGAATGATGTTTTAGGATGTGTTGGTGCTTTTGGTTGAGGTCCCGGGGGCCTCGGGGTGATTTCGGATGGTCAATCGGACCAAGTTTGGCTCTTAAAAGTTGCAGGTTTTCAGCAGTTATTGCAGAGGGGATTTGGCTTTCGCGATCGCAGTCATTGGGACGCGTTCGCATAGCATTGGAAGCGGAAGCTTCGCGTTCGCGTGGTATAGCCCGCGTTCGCATAAGAGGATTTTGGGGCCAGCATATTTTATTCATCGCGTTCGCATCACATGAGTCGCGTTCGCGTAGGTTTGGAAAGTGAACCATCGCGATCGTGGAGCCCCTGCCGCGTTCGCATAGAACATTTTTGAAGCCTTGGGAATTTTCTCATCGCGATCGCGAGCCTAGGGCCGCGATCGCATAGAAGAAATTATAGCTGGCAGAAGGGTTTTTATAACATTTCATCCGCGAACCAAGTCCCATTTCCTCCATTGTTGAGTATCCTTGAGAGCTTTTGACGAGGTTTAAAGAGGGTTTTGACTGGGAATCGATTGGATGTGAGTCCTATGGCTTAGAAACATCATTTTATTGAAGAATCAACCCTTAAATTCATGGAAATTTGAGTAAAATTGGAAGAACTAGGGCTTGACTTTCGAAATGAAAATTTGGGATTTGAGGGAGAAATTTTGATATGTATAGACTCGTGGCGAGACGAGGAATCCGGTGATGTGAATTTTGTAATTTTTTGAGAAGTGGGCCCGTGGCTCGGGTTTTGCCAACTTCGTGATTTTTGATAATTTTCGAGTCTTTTCGATTGGGTTATGTTCCCTTAGCTTATTGTAATGTATTCCTTGTGGTTTTGACCAGATTGTACGCACGAGGAGGTTGATTTGCGAGGCAAGGGCATAGCGAGCTAGGACTTTGGCCATCTTGAGGTGAGTAATGGTTATAAATGATCTCATGAGGGTTTGAAACCCCGGAATTGCAAAACTTAGTGCTATGTGGAGGTGAGACACACGCCACATGATGAGCGTGGAGTCCATTACTGCTGCGGATTTGGACCTGGTCCATCCCGATTGCTGATTCTATTGTATTTTGACTGAGGTTTAATTAATATAATGTTAGTTTGGGCTAGTTGCCATGTTTGGGGCCTTGTGCCGACCTGTAGAACCCTTAGGGGTATTTGTACTGATCAACCTCACTTTACTCGGTAAAAATCATACCCTCAGTCATGTTTCTAATCACTTAATAAAATACGACCTGGCTCTAAATAGCTAAACCAAAAATGAGAGTAACATGTGGGCTGGAGTCCCTATCCTATCTTAGTATGCCCGAGGGGCTAAGTTTATATTGACTGAGAGGGGTTGAGAACCCCATTGTGAGGGTATTTGATACGAATCGGATCGGGCTGCACGCCGCAGCGGTATATATATTTATACGGATCGGAGTGCACGCCGCAGTAGTATAGCGCTTGGGCTGTAGGAGCCCTTCCGGAGTCTGCACACCCCCAGTGAGCACAGTCGACTATTATTATTGGATCAGGCTGCACGCCGCAGTAGTATATATATATATACATATATATATATGGATCGGGCTGCACGCCGCAGCGGTATACTATATGGATCGGGCTGCACGCCGTAGCGGTATAATTATGATTTCGGTTATCGTGAGGAGTAAATGAGTTGAGTACTGGCTTAAAGGATTTTATCTGGTTTCTTCATTCAGTTGCTGTTTAAATGTTCTTATTGCTTCGATATAGAACTGCTTAGTGCTTTTTTACGAGTTTTCTTATCCTCAGTCGTTATTTATTGCTATTACTCACTGAGTCGGAGTACTCACTTTACTCCCTGCACCATGTGTGCAGATACAGGTATCCCGGAGGCTTAGTAGAGTTGTTTTGCTGCTGTCCAGACTGTCACCGGAGTTATCGAGGAGCTCGCTCGGCGTCCGCAGGACCCGATTTCTCCCCTTATCCCTTTATTTCCGCATTCTAGACTTCACATGTATAGGCTGCTACTCATTTGTATTTAGAGGCTCGAATCGTGACACCCGATCTTTTGGGAGTTGTATTGGTATTCTTATGGCTTTCCGCACTATTTTTACTGTTATCACGGAATGTAATCATGTTAAATTGGAAATTTTACTCTATTAATTGGTAATGAGCTTCGTACGAGGGTTGAGAGTGTGTTAGTGGTCGGGCTTGCCTAGCATTGTGTTGGGCGCCATCACGACCGGGGTTGGGGTTGTGACAAGTTGGTATCAGAGCCTAGGTTACTAGGTCTCGCGAGTCATGAGCCGGTTTAGTAGAGTCTCGCGGATCGGTACGGAGACGTCTGTACTTATCCTCTAGAGGCTGCAGAACCTTTAGGAAAATTCCACATTCTTGAAATTCTTGTCGTGCGAACTTGTTGATCGAATACTAAACTTCTCCTTATTCTATTCTCTCACTGATGGTGAGGACTCGAGCTACCGGACGTGGCGGACGACCACCAGTGCCACCTACTAAGGCCACCAAAGGTCGTGGACGCGGTCGTGGCCGAGGTAGAGCAGCAAGGGCAGCACCTATTGATCCACCAGCTGCCCCAGTTCCGGATCAGGTTCCAGCAGTACCAGCTTAGGCACCGGCTGTGCCCATAGTGATTCCTCGCCTTCAGGAGACGTTAGCTCAGATCTTGACAGTGTGCACGGGCCTGGCTCAGGTGGTTTCAGCCACCACAGCACCAACCGCTACTTCACAGGCCGGGGGAGGCAATCAGACCCCCGCTGCTCGCACACCTGAGCAGGTAGCACAGGGATTACAGACTCCAGAGGCCCCTCCAGCTCACCCAGTGGTACCAGTACAGGAGTTCAGGGTTCCAGTTATGCCCGAGGACGAGCAGTGTCGCCTCGAGAGGTTTGGTAGACTCCAGCCTCCGATATTTAGTGGAGCTGAGGGCGAGGATGCTCAGGGTTTTCTCGACAGATGTCAGCGGATGCTCCGTACAGTGGGGATTCTTGAGTCCAGTGGTGTGGCTTTTACTACCTTTCAGTTTACGGGAGCTGCCTTCACTTGGTGGGAGGCGTATGAGTGGCGTAGCCCGGCCGGTGCAACACCTTTGACTTGGCAGGAGTTCTCCGCTCTCTTCTTGGAGAAGTATTGATAATAGGTGAATTTGACTATAATCACACCTTAAATAATCACCTTCTTGTGTAGTTTTAATGCTAAAAGTGATGACAAAATGCTCTTATTAGTGCTTTTCATGATTTGTAGGTGATATATGTATAAAGACGGCTAAGGAGCAGTTTTGGAGTCAAAAGTGATGAAAAAGAGGCCAACTGTGAAATTTCCTAAGTGACCCGTGCAAAAATAGGCCGAAGATTCAGAGAACTGGATCCACAGAACCGCGGTGGGAAGCAGCTGCAGAAGAACCGCGACCGCGGCAGAACCGCGGCAGGCGCAGTAAACTTCAGGGACCAAAGTGTCAATTACGGGATTTTTAGACCTAAACACTATTTAAAACATTAGACTTCGCCCAAGAGAGGCATGTATTGATTTTTTAGGTTTCTTAGCAAGGAAAAAGATTGTGAGAAAATACTCTAAACATCTTTCTTCTTTTCTTTTGATTTTATGATGAATTCAAGCTTAGTTTATTTTCCCATAGCCATGAGTAGCTAAATTCCTTGTCTAAGGCGTTGATGGAACCTATTGGGTGATGAACTTCTTGTTTATGTGAATACAAATTGCTAGTTTAATCTTTATTTGTTCAACTTCGTGTTCGTTGTAGTTAATTGACAGGATCCTCAATTAGTTGTGCCTATTTAGTGTGCATAACTTGGAAAAGAGTGCATATTTAGGGTATTGTTGAACAACACCACTCCTAAATTATTAGAGGAATCTATAATTGCGGGTTTAAAGGCGGGATTAGGAATAACGAAGCCTTGGGTGCAATCTAAATTGAATTGTGCTAAATAAAGCAAGCTAATGTATCTCGGGAGAGTGCAATAGTAGATTACTGTGATTTCTCGGGAGAGATTTGCGGCAAGATTAGCGTTCATGATTGATAGAGATGTGTGGGTAAATTTGTATGAGCATAAACAGAAGGGATTCCATCAATAGGGGAAACCATTGCCTTAGCTTTTTCTCATAATTGTTTACAATCCTTTTTTTTTTTACTTAGTTACAGCCATTTAGTTATTTGCAAGCTAGTTATTAAAGAACACTCAACTGAGATTTGAATATTTGGGAAGCTGGTTCTGAAGACTTAGTGGGTCTGAAGATAGCGGTTGATAGGTTAACTCTCTGTGGATTCGACCCTGGGCGTAATACTCGGGTTATATTTGCAACGTCCGCAGAGTCCTTTTTATAAGGCATAGTTGGGTGTGATCAAATTTTGGCGCCGTTGCCGGGGAGTTAACGGAATTATCAATTACCATTGATAGAAATACAAAAATTCTTAGTGTGGTCAGTTTTCTCTATACCCAACTTGTGAATATTTGTGTAATTAATTTTTCTTACCTTGGTCTTTTTTTATTGTTATTCGTGTTTATTTTCTTAGTTTTGAAAAATGGCATCATATAATGAAAATTGGTCGGATGGTATTCGTGCATACTTTGATGACCCTTGTCCTTATTGTGGAGGACCACACTCGTGGCAAAATTATTTAAGTTTACCCAGGGGTGGATTGTGCGCACAATCTCAAACCCATGAGTGGAGTATTTGTGATAAGTGTGGTTCTCAAAATGGTCATTGGGATGTTTGTGCTTATTTGTCCTTCCCTTCCCCAAGCCCCCACTATGATGATTCTACTTTTTGTGATGAAAATTATAGGGCCATGGGAGTTGAAGAAGTTGAGCATGGCCGAAATGGAGAGTTCAAGCTCATGTTGGAATGTTTACTTGAAGGAGGAAACAAAGAACAAAGTGCCTTGGAGGAGCTTTTGGAAAATAGTCTCCAAAGTGACTTGGCACTTGAAAGGTGTCACTCACAAATGGGAGAAATGCTTGAAGCTTTAAAGGTCCAAAAAGCCTCGAAAGTTAGAGAGCCAAGAACTTTCCTTAGATGTGGAAGCCGAAAATCTTTCCTTGGCACTTGATCAAAACCAAGAAGAATCCAATTTCGAGGAAGAAAGTGAGCGTTACTTTGAGGATTCAAGAATTGAACATCCGCCAACCGACTCCATGAGTGTTAATGGTGCCGAGAAAAAAATAGGATTAGAGTCAACTGGTGTAAATAAAAATTTGGTTGAGATTGACTCTAACCCGAGGGAAAAAGAGGATGTCAAAATCCGAGATAAATTGCAAAATGAAGGTTTGAAGTCGCATTTCAAGCATTTTTCAACATTGGACTTGTGTGGTGATATGGGAATTGATCTACACGACTCAGAGGGATTGCAAGGAGGAAAGACAACAACCATTCATCTTACAATTTGAGGGAACAAGGAGGCAAAATGACATTCCTCACATGAAAGCCAAGAAGTGCAAAATGAAGTACTTAAAGCTTGGCTCAATCATCAACGTACCACCCCCGATCGCTCGAGGTCACAAGCTTGATTCCAAGCTCATCCAAGTGGCGAGAAAAGTGTGTCAATTTGTTTTTCTAGGAGCATGGAAAGCAAAGGTAGTGGAAGGATGCAACAGCAGACCAAATGGTTGGAACTAAGTGTGAGGTACCCGCACGAAGGACCAAGTTTGGGAAAAGCCTGAGTACCCCATGAGCTGCTAGTGCTTCGGCCTTTGGCCTACCAGGGAGTTTCGTTTACCCTCTTATTTTTGATATGACATGGGGACATGCCATAATTTTAAGTGTGGGGTGGGAGACTTGCTCTGGTAGTGTATTGTAGTGTATATAGACATTGAGTATGTTGTAATATTAGATTGATGTTGTTGTGTATAATTGACTGTACTCACATTAGAAGTAACTGACTTGGCCCAACGACGGACACTTGTTGACCGGTCTCTTGAGGGTCATAGTCGAATCTAAAAAAAAAAAAAACAAAACAAAACTTGTAGAGGACTCTTCCTGATGACGGACTAGGTGGACAGTACTCTTGAGGGAAGTAGTCCATGTAGAATTTTTTTTTTAATTTTATTTTCTTCTTTTAGGTAGTGTAGTACTCCCCCTTGGTTTTTCTTTTGACCACGGTTCTTTTCCAAGGGTTTTTCTTGAACCGGGTTAGGTAGATTTTTCTTTTTGAAGTTTAAGAATAAATGGGTGAAGGTCAGAATGTAACCCCAAATGTGTACACTTGTATAGAAAAGAACTTGAGTGTGTGACATCCAAGCTTGTTTGTGGACTCATAATATATGCCTTAATTTTGCACATCTTGTCTTGCTTGAACACTCGTATGATTGTGTTGATGAACTGATTCGGAATGAGTTACATGCTAAGTGTGTGTGAGCTGTTACTTGCATCTTATGTTTGCATATGATACCTAGAACTTGCCCTGTGTGTGTGCAAAGCGAAATAGAAGTTGTTCGGTTTTAGAGATGACTGAGGCATTTCTTTGTGTAACCCTTTATACTCGGAAATCCACCTGTGCATATTACCATAGTTAACCCCTTTGAGCCTGAAGCCTTTTCTTTGATAACCCTATAATAATCTAAAATGTGGTGTTTAAATACGCTAATTGAACTTTTCCCTCCTAGAAGCACTTGAAGCACTAAAGTATATACAAAAGTCAAAGTGTGGGGTGGGGAGAAAGAAAGAAAAAAAAAGGGGAAAAAATCAAGAATGAAGGTCTGATTGGTGAACTGGCAGTTATAATAAATCTGAAAAAAAAAAGAAAAAAAAAGAGAAAAGAGAAAAAGAAAAGGAGCCAGTTGTACCTAACGAGAAGTGGGGTGGCGCAAGTGAAATAAAATATGGAGAAACAAGTGGGTTGATCATGAAAGCAAAATAAAAGGAAGTATGTATTAAAAGTGCTTAGGGAGGTTAGTCACTATATCCAAATATATCCTACCCGTCCCTTAGCCTACATTACAACCGAATAAAGACCTCTTGATCTTTGACTGAATGGCTCGATTAGTGGAGTATTACACTAGGGGCAAGCGTATGGTGTATCTGTGTGGCATGTGAATGCTCTTTGCTGAGAGTGAGTGAATTCTGTTTATATAAGGTTCCTCGTTGTTGAATTTTATTGTGTGTGGAACTACTCTCAAATCGTGTTTATGTGAGGGCATGTGACTCAGGAAGAAAAAGTGAATCTTCAGTTCAGTTAGAGTAATTAGAGTGAGCACAAGTGTGTCATGGCATGAGAGTCTGCATTTGAGTTATGATTGTGCACTGCTTTGGTCGGTCTTTGATAATATCAGGTGTGACATAAATTGGGGCAATACATTGCACAGTTAGATATAGAAGTGTGGTTTAGCTTGCTCGAGGACGAGCAAAGGTTTAAGTGTGGGGTGTTGATAATAGGTGAATTTGACTATAATCACGCACCAAATAATCACCTTCTTGTGAACTTTTAATGTGGAAAAATGACAACAAAATGCTCTTATTAGTGCTTTTCATGATTTGCAGGTGATATAGGTGTAAGGAAGGCTAAGGAGCGGTTTTGGAGTCAACTATTGATGAAAAAGGCCAATTGTTGAATTTCCCAAGTATCCCATTCAAAACAGGCCAAAATTTCCGGGTACAAGTTCCACCGCGGTTCTACCGCGATCGCGGTGAAACCGCGGTGGAAGGCAGTTTCTGAAAGTTGAAGATTCCGCGAGGGCGTTTGGCCGCGGTTTTAAAACACGGGATTTTTATACCTAAACCCTATTTAAAACACTAGACTCCGCCCAAGAGAGGCATGTATTGATTTTTTAGGTTTCTTAGCAAGGAAAACAATTGGGAGCAAGTACTCTAAACATCTTTCTTCCTTTCTTTTGATTTTTATGATGAATTCAAGCGTAGTTTATTCTCCCATATCTATGAGTAGCTAAATTCCTTGTCTAAGGCTTTGATGGAACCTATTGGGTGATGAACTTCTTGTTTATGTGAATACAAATTGCTAGTTTAATCTTTATTTGTTCAACTTCGTGTTCGTTGTAGTTAATTGACAGGATCCTCAATTAGCTGTACCTATTTAGTGTGCATAACTTGGAAAAGAGTGCATATTTAGGGTATTGTTGAACAACACCACTCCTAGATTATTAGAGGAATCTATAATTGCGGGTTTAAAGGCGGGATTAGGAATAACGAAGTCTTGGGTGCAATCTAAATTGAATTGTGATTAAATAAAGCAAGTTAGTGTATCTCGGGAGAGTGCAATAGTAGATTATTGTGATTAATCGGGAGAGATTTGCGGTAAGATTAGCGTTCATGATTGATGAGA
>NC_031999.1:61027929-61029305 GCF_001879085.1 Nicotiana attenuata | reverse complement strand
ATTGCGAAAGATGATAAATTTAGAAGTATTGCCAAAATTTTTGATTGCATTAATTCCAAATGTCAAATATGTGTGGAATCAAAGTATGCTAAGCATCCTTATAAGTCCGTTGAAAGGAATTCAAGTCCTTTAGACTTAATTCACACAGATATTTGTGACATGAAGTCAACACCATCTCGCGGTGGGAAAAAGTATTTTATTACTTTTATTGACGATAGCACGAGATATTGCTATTTTATTTACTTAATAGTAAAGATGAGGCAATTGATGCTTTCAAGCAATACAAGAGTGAAGTTGAAACATAACTAAACAAAAAGATCAAAATGATAAGAAGTGATAGGGGTGGCGAATATGAATCTCCTTTTGAAGAAATATGTTTGGAAAATGGCATTATTCACCAAACAACTGCCCCTTACTCTCCACAATCTAACGGAATTGCGGAGAGAAAGAATCGAACATTGAAGGAGATGATGAATGCGTTGCTGATAAGTTCTGGCTTACCACAAAACTTGTGGGGGGAAGCTATACTTACAGCTAACCGAATAATCAACCGTGTACCTCATAGTAAAACACAGTCCATTCCTTATGAAAAGTGGAAAGGAAGGAAGCCCAACTTGAAATACTTCAAAGTGTGGGGGTGTCTAGCTAAGGTACAAGTTCCTAAACCTAAAGGGTTAAGATAGGTCCAAAAACGGTTGATTGTGTATTATTGGATATGTAACCATAGCAAGGCATATCGTTTACTGGTTCATAAGTCAGAAATCCGGAGATTCACGTTAATACGATAATAGAATCAGATAATGTTGAATTCTTTGAAACTATTTATCCGTATAAAAAGGAAAGTGAAGTGACATACCAAAAGTCAAAACGACCTCAGAAGGAGATAACAGATGGTATGCCTAATGAGGAAAATCCGAGAAGAAGTAAACGTCAACGGACATCTACTTCATTCGGTCCAGATTTTCTGACTTTTCTGTTAAAAAATGAACCTCGTACCTTCAAGGAAGCAATGTCTTCATCAGAAGCACAATATTGGAAAGAAGCGGTCAATAGTGAAATAGAATCCATATTGAGCAACCATACATGGGAATTGGTTGACCTTCCTCCAGGTAATAAAATATTGGGTTCTAAATGGATTTTCAAGAAGAAAATGAAAGACGATGGTACTATTGACAAATACAAGGCAAGACTTGTTGTCAAAGGATTTAGACAGCGAGAAGGTCTTGACTATTTTGACACATACTCGCCGGTAACAAGAATTACATCCATTCGGATGCTAATAGCGTTAGCCGCCTTGTATGATCTTCAAATCCATCAAATGGATGTAAAAACGGCCTTCTTAAATGGTGATTTAGAGGAAGAAATCTACATGGACC
>NC_031999.1:60924991-61027154 GCF_001879085.1 Nicotiana attenuata | reverse complement strand
TGGGTGGTGCAAGCTAGGCCCAGTTATACAAGAATCATCCTAGTATTTGTGGACTGGTATTTACCCATCTACCTATTGCGGGAGTCTCCTGCCAATTGGGCTCACACTGAGGCCCAGTTGCGCTATAGCAGTTCATAGAACAAACTATTTATTTCTTATTCCTGGATTCCTTTTAAGGCCCAGTGAATGCTGGAAATCTTACGTTTCAAGGCCCAACAAATGCTTCAAGTTAAAAAATCCTTTTTCAAAGATATACATAGGAATACGGGGAATAATTTGCAAATAAAATTTAGGTTTCGAATTAGGTGGCGGGTTCGAATTAAGAGGGTTTCCCCTTTTGTTTGAATTCGGACTTGAATTCGAGACCCGAATTTATAAATGTGAATTAATTAGGCCCCTTTAAAGACGGAAATGAATAGAAAATCTTAGTCTACTTTAGGTTAGCCATAAAATAATAAAACGAGATGAACCTCGCTAAATAAAATTGCATAGATAGCGAGGCCCTCATTAGTTGCTTATAATAACATGCTTAGAATTCGGGACGTGCCGTTTAGCGAATTTTACGGTTTTCCCTGCAAAGATGATAATCCGCTAGTCGCTATAGGCACGTTTTAATAAGTTTACCTTCTTAAATACGGGTACGCATTTCGCGCAACCCAAATCCAAATCCTAAAACGTTGAATAAGAGGTGTTGAGGATCCGGGTGCATTTCATGTGACGTGATCCAAAGGCACGCTCTTAAACGGCGTTCACTTTCGTAAAAAATAATTAAAAGCGGCAAATAATCTTGAAAAACTGCACTATAGGTTTAAACGTGTATAAAAATCAGATTTTAGCCATTTATAATAATTTAAGCGACCGTGCTAGAACCACGGGATCCGGGGGTGCCTAACACCTTCCCTCGGGTCAACAGAATTCCTTATTCAGAATTTCTGGTTCGCAGACTCCAATTGGGAAGTCGAATTTTTCCTCGATTTGGGATTTAAATTAAACCGGTGACTTGGGACACCAAAAGCCAATCTTATCCCAAGTGGCGACTCTAAAAATAAATAAATAATCCCATTTCGAATAATGTCACTTTAAATGGAAAAACTCCCTTATACATTTATCCTTCGGGGTGGGTGTGTAAAAAAGAGGTGTGACAGTCCTCACCATGAAAATCAGTATAATTGGCACGACATCATCCTTCGTGCTTTTACCTCACATAATCACTCATATAAAGGCACGAAATTGTACATCGTGCGGCACGGCATCACCCTTCGTGCTTTACACTCTTCCTCGCAAAAATAATGCACGGCATCACCCTTCGTGCTTTAACTCTCTTCCTCACCAAAACAACAATCACAAACAATAGGGAACGAAAATGAATAAAATTTTTGCAATAAGAATCCTGGCAAGGGAACAATAATTCAACAACAAGTCCCGGCAAGGGACAACCTCAAAACAACAATATCCCGGCAAGGGAGTCAATATAATGATTCTTTTCTCTTCTTTCACCTTTGTTTCATAATTCACTTCACAACTCGAGCCAATGCTCCAAAAGGTTTTAATTACCACTCATACTTTCACAATTCGTTATACAACTTGAGCCAATGCTCCTCAATAATCAAACATCATAATTACTTCCACGAACCTTGCTCAACAAATAAAAATCATCACCAAGATATGAATAATACAACGAAGTCATAAAAATCACATTAAGAGACTCACGGGCATGCTTGACACCAACGTATAGATACTCGTCACCGTGCCTATACGTCGTACTCCACAATTACCACATAGCAAATAGGACTCGACTCCTAATCCCTCAAGCTAAGGTTAGACCAAACACTTACCTCGATGCCACGAACACAATTCACGTTTCAATTATAGCTTTACCCCTTTATTCCACCACCAATTCGCTCGTATCTAGTCAAAAGTTACTTAATTACATCAATAAATGCTAAATGAATCAATTCGAATGCATGAAAATGAATTTTCCAAAGTTTTACCCAAGAAGATAAAAATCGCCCCCGGGCCCACATGGTCAAAACTCAAGATTCGAACCAAAACTCGGTCACCCATTCCCCAACGAACCCAAATATATAATTTGTTTTGAAATCGGACCTCAAATCGAGGTCCAAATCCCCAATTTTAAAAAACCTAGGTTCTACACAAAACACCCAATTTTCCCCATGAATATCATTGATTTTAAGTTGAAATCATGTTAAAAGATGTTAATGATTGAAGGAAACTAGTTAAAAATGACTTACAATTGATTTGGAGGAAGTGTTGTTCTTGAAAAATCGCCCTAGGGAGTTTGTGTTTTGAAAAGATGTGAAAATGGGTTAAAATTCGTCTAAGTATAGAAGTTGCAGGTCTCAGATGTGGGAGTTGCAAACAGGAGTTCGCAATTGCGAACCCCGACCTCCGTTGTTCTGGTAATTGCGAAGGGGATCTCGCATTTGCGAGATGGGATTTGCGAAGACAGCGTCGCATTTGCGATGCGTGGCCATTGGGGGCAGAATCGCATTTGCGATAAAATTCCTCGCATTTGCGAGGTAGTTGGCCTGGGCCTTTGATCGCATTTGCGACAAGGCCTTCGCATTTGCGAACTCACATTTGCGAGCCAGGCTTCGCAAATGCGAAGCCTGCAGGCCTGAACACACCAGCTGAGAAATCTGCAATTTTCCAAGTCTAAAATCCACTCTGTGGCCTATCCAAAACTCACCCAAGCCCTCGGGGCTCCAAACCAAACATACACACAACCTCAAAAACATACACGGACTTATTCGTGTAATCAAATCACCAAAATAACATCATGAACATCGAACTAAACCTAAAGATCAATGAAATTTCTCAAAACTTCTTTAAACATCAAATTTTGCATTTAAGGTTCGAATCACGTCAAATGGATTCCGTTTCTTACCAAACTTTACCGACAACACATATAAATCATATTGAACCTGTACCGGGCCCCGAAACCACAATACGGGCCCGATACCACAGGTTTCACATAACATTTCACTTTCAAAAACCTTTATATTTTTCAAAAAACAATTTCTTTCAAAAATTTATTTCTCGGGCTTGGGACCTCGGAATTCGATTCCGGGCATACGCCCAAGTCCCATATTTTCCTACGGACCCTTCGGGACCGTCAAATCACGGGTCCGGGTCCGTTTACCCAAAATATTGACCGAAGTCAAATTAATTCATTTTATAGTCAAAATTTATCATTTTTCACAGATTTTCACGTATAGGCTTTCCGGCTACGCGCCCGGACTGCGCATGCAAATCGAGGTTATTCTAAAAGAGGTTTTTAAGCCTTGAAATGCAGAATTCATTTTAAAAACAAGTGATATCACAAAAAGGTTGACAAACGTTGTATTATGCTCAAGAGCGAGGAAGTTATGGTATGTGAGGCTAACACTCTATGTTTGGGAAAGTTGATAATTCTCCCTACACTACGTTTCTTTTACGATGTTACTAATTGCCTCAGAAATATAGTTTAGCCTAGTTCCTTGAATAGTTGTAGAACTTCTATTCTTTAGCTTCATAACTCATTCACCACTTTCATTCGGAACGTTGTGAGCTCAGTGCGTATTCAATATAAACTTGGGTTTGGTGCCCCCGAGTCTTAGTATAGATTACTCGGTATGCCATAAACAGTTGAAGTTTCAGTGTTCATAATTAGTTCAAGAATACATGTCTCTGTCTAGTCCTATTCAGTATTCCAGTATTATGTAACTCAGTATGATCCAGTATTCTAGTATCATATAACACAGTGTGATTCAGTATCTCATTATCATGTATTATAGTTTGATTCTCAGGGAGCCTGAGGCCGTAGTTTATATGCTTTATGCATACTTGGGCCTGAGGCCGTAGTTTACGCTTTATGCATGTTTGGGCATGAGGCCGTAGTTTATGCTTTATGAATTTTTGGGCCTGAGGGCGTAGCTTGTGCACATATATATTGGGCCCGAGGCCGTAGCTTATTCAGATAAACAGGTTGTTCATCATTCAGAAGAGGGAGTATTCATATCCTTACTTCCTTTGTTCAGTTCAGTTATCAGTTATCATTTCAGTTATCAGTTATCAGTTCAGTTATCAGTTATCATTTCAGTTATCAGTTATCATTTTAGTTATCAGTTATCAGCTATCGTTTCAGTTTCTGTTTCAATAGTTATCATTTCAGTACCAATTATCAATTCTCAGTTATCAGCTTAGTTTCAGTTTCGGCATTTATAGTTCTTTCTTTCAGTTGCTTTACATACCAGTGCAATTCAAATGTATTGACGTCCCTTTTGCCTAGGGCCTGCATCTTACGATGCAGGTAATGATTTACAGGCTGACGATTCAGAGCACTAGGATTCTCGTACCAGCTATTTGGTGATCCCCAGTTCTTTCGGGGCATTATCATTACCTTACAGTCTTCAGTATTTTCAGACAGTCAGTACTTTAGTGCTTCATTAGAGGCTTCATAGACTAGAGTAAAAGCTAAGCCATGTGGGCTACAAATATATTTCAAAATTGTATTAGTATTTCCGCACTTTGATTTATACCATCTAGACTTTCAGTATATCATCAGGTGTTAGTTTATCTTCCGCATTCGGTATGTTATGATATCACATGTTGATGCATCCAGCCAGTTGGTTCGCTCGGTCGCATGTAATCAGGCACCGGGTGCCGTGTTACGTCCAGGCCCAGGTACGGAGCGTGACAATTAATCACTAGACGGGCTTAAAATATCGGGCTTCCTTTTAGGGCGATGCTATCGATCATTCAATAATCTATGCCAAAATATTTAAAAATTTGATCTATTTTGGATATCATTAATCACTAGACAGAGCTTAAAGATAATAGCATGACCCTTACGACAATATGATATAAACTATCTGAATAGCAATGATAATCGAACTTTGACTAATTTGAATAGGAAAAATGACATCGTTTAGCCGCTCTCCAAATAACAACCGAAATATATATTTTTTTTTGTATGTAATACACTTATATATGTTATATACAAAAAATATACATAATTTATACACTTTTACGGCTAACAGATGTAAGTCGTTTTGGCGGGGGCCAAAAAGTGGTCTTTCCCTGTTCGGTTTCGTCTGAGTAAGGCTCATTAAGGTGGGAAACATTCGCTATCCAAATTTTTTCTATCTTGATCGAAATCAAGACCTTTGATTAAGGTGAAAGAATCTTATATATCCCACAACAACTCTTTATGCTAAATAATTTCAATTTATGGTTAAAGTGGTTAGACTAGCTTATTTATTTTAAAGTACAAATCAATATCAGAACCTAGATACCAAAGATACTTGACTTTGTAAAGATATTTTGAGGCACAGGTATATGTTCTTTTTGTTTTTTTCTCCTTTATTTATGTAAAAGTAAGTAAACAGGTGTATCCACTATGATAAGGCCATAAAGTAGAATTTCCTAATTCAATCAAACTTAAGAATTTCTATTTTAACAAACGTTCGAATCATGTCAAAATAACTCCGTTTCTCACCAAATTATGTAGGCAAGTTGTAAATATAGTAATGCACATATACCAAGTTCCGAAACTAAAATCTAGACCCGATAGCAATAAAGTCAAACTTTGGTCAAATCTTTAAATTCTTTAAACCTTTAAACTTCAAATTTTCGACATAATACGATAATTAATTCAAGCTAGGGGCCTCCGAATTCGATTTCGGGCATACGCCCAAGTCTCAAATCACGATACGGACCCACCAGGACCGTCAAAAACAAAAAAAAAGCCTTTAAAAAAAAGATACGGACCGTGCACGCAAATCGAAGCAGGCTTAACGAAGCTATTGGAGGATTTCAAAATACAGAAAAGACCTATCGGGCCATCACAGAGATTGGCCAAATGTTGGGTCATTAATTTACTTCCCATCTCCTAGCTTTGGTGGGCAAAAGATTACCATGTACTTGGGTCGATAGGAAGTAGCAGGTAACCAATGTAACTATTGACTTGCGCAAGTTTGGCTCAAACATTACCATTATTTAAAAAAGGAAGCATCGACTGAAACAACTTCTGATTACTTTTTATTTTCATTTGTAAATTAATGAATAATTTATACATATTCAATGAATTTTTTAAGACAAATACAGAGTTCAAACCAAAATTACTGGGTTCGACCGAATCCGCTTTCAGGATTCTAGCTCCGCCACTGCTTGTAAGTTGCCGGCCCTCCTAAACACTGCTCTTAGACATGGAGATTAAAAAGCTCGAACGATTCATTAGGGTATCCTGTTGATGCTAAGATCACAGAATCTCTTCGGCTCAATTGAGCAGATTACAATACTTAAGAGTTAAAGGCATCATTGAAGGATTATACAAGAATCTCTCCATCTAGGTTCCTTTTTGGAGGTTATTAATTCAAGTCTATATCCTTTTGTACAGATCATATTAGTTTTTGTGCAGACCTTATATATGTAATAAAAATTTTACTATATATTTGACTGTGAATCCAGTTATTATTGTATATTAACTTAAATTTGCTATAGGAACCCATAAATTTCAAATCATGTATCCACCTCTGATCCCAGATCCCCTCTACATCAACTTATATTCACTCTTCCTAGGTTTTTAGCTCTGGTTCAACCAAAGTTAACTACAACATGAATAAATTGTCTTTGAGGTTTAAAAGGGGATCAAATTAAAAGATGCCTAGTGTCCGTAATTATGCTTTCTTGATTATTATGTTTTGGTCATTATTGGTAATGATGAATCAACACCACGTTGGTCCAATTAAGCAAATCCGAGTTCAAAATTATGTAGCGATTTTGCTGCGATAAAAACCATGTCAAAATTGATGTTTATATGTACAGATTTACTACTCTTTTTGCTTTTGGATTCATGTCTCATTGTACAGTCAAATTTGGACCTTCATTAATTTTAGAATCACTTAAACTTCCATTTTTGATATAGTCCTTTAAATTTGCAAAAGTGAGCACTTTTGATTCCCCTCACATACTTAATAAACTCATGAGATTTAATGGGAACTATGGACATTATAAAAGTCAAATCTTAGAAACTGCAAACTGCACCATACACCAGAAACGGACCTGCAAAAAATTGCACAAAAATAAATCAAAAATAAGATGCCTCTAAATGTGAGTTTCTATTAAAACCTTTTTTTTTCCACATTCTCTTTAAATCTAATAGTCATAGCCTATTAAAATTATTTGACAGAAGACAAAAGTGCTAACTTTGATAAACTTAAAGGATTAAAACTGCTCAAGAATATTTTTAATTTGATTATTTTAAACCTAACCCCAAACATAAAAGACTATTTTTGTCATTTCTTGAGACATGTTGGTTCTTCTTTAATCATAAGATGTGATGGCTCTTTTCAATATCATTGATTTCCCTAACCAAAATCTTTTGTGTGTTAATATAGACTTTTTGAAATTTGATATCTTTGAACGCGATATTATATTAAATAACAAGAATATTTTAATTTTTATCTTGATAAAATCGGTGTGTCTTTGTTAGCTTGTGGTGCTTCTTGATTACTTGATTGAACAATTACAATATCCCATCAACATATATACTGAATAAGTGGATTTTAATGTAGTTTACACTGTGTTAAAACAAAAATAATAAAACTGTTAGAAGAAACAGAAAATTTGTAAACTATAAGAAATATTCCGAGTCCACAATTTTCTTGTGTGTCCTTAAGGAATTTTAACCCCCTCACAAGTTGCCAAGGTAATGGACTAAATCCTCCCAGGATGAAACGGAATAAACCTTCCTGCAACAGTGGCAATACAAACTGCAGGATACCAACGAACTCAAAGAACGGAGCAAAATCACACTTACGAATTTGAGAGAGAGAGACTGCGAAGTAGAATGCAGTATTCAGAAGGAAATTCTCGATTTTCAGTTAGTGGAAAAAGAAGCCATGCCTCAGAATTTATAGGCAATTATCGGAAGAGGTGTGATGTCTGTTCAGGAAAAAATATCTGTTCAGGAGGGAAAGCAACGTTCAGCAATGGCAGCGTTTTTTTGGATTCCAGTTAATTCCGTTAATGAACTGACTGGCATTTAATTAATTATTAAATAATTAATTAAATAAATTTTGTCCAAAAAATAATCTTATCGATATCGATCGATCATTTGACAAATCCGAATCCGAAGCCGAAGCCGAAGCCGAAGCCGAAGCCGAGCCGAGCGAGCGACGACGACGGCACGAAGGTTCATTCTCTTCAACTCCTTTTAAGAGCTCTAAGAAGTGATCCTATATTTATACACACAAGTGTAGTTGTCTTTCACCAATGTGGTACAAAGTTCATGACAAAAGCTCATTTGATTCAAATTTTTATTTTCCTCCATTTTATTTCCCACCATTTCCCAATTCACACTCTTATTCTTTAAAGCCCAATGCTTAAAGTGTTTAAAGCCCAATGCTTAAAGTCCAACAATCCCCCACATGAATGGGAATGGCTGTAACAAGAATGATCGTAGATGAAAGATGTGTGATTTGCAAGTAAGGATTAATTGCATCTGGATAAGTAGGTTTCCCTTTGAACTTTCCGTAGTGAACATATGTCGGATATACTCGGTCAATCAGTAGATTTAATATCTTTGAACCGTCGAACTTTAGTGTATACCTAGACAACTATATGTCAGACAACCAACCCTTAACCGTCTTTTGGTTCTCATTGTTGTGTTCGTTTCAGCCATGAACACCGCCTGGTTTCATAAGTGCGTTGAGAATTGGCCTTATAGAATTCTCATTGAAGCGGCTTCCACTTCACACTTACATAGGTGATTCCTAAACGTGTAATCCTTTAGATTGACACTATTCGATAAATACCACATCAAACTTAGGTAATCATTAAAGAACGTGTAAAGTTCTATCTTTGTTATTGAACATTGTCTTCATCACGAGAAGGGACCAAAGATTTTACTTTGACAATGTTGAACCGGTCAATCACAACTTTGTTTGAGCTCCTTGAACCTAGATCTCGGAATATCCAAAATTCTAGGTAGAGTTACCGCCATGATGACTTGTCCTCGGCCATAGTCCCATTCCCTTAGATAATTTTTCAACTCCCTCTCTAGTTAGGCCTTTTGTAAGCAGATCCGCCACATTATCCTTTGATCTTACATAATCAATAGTGATAATTCCACTAGAAAGTAGTTGTCTAACGGTGTTATGTCTTCGTCGTATATGACGAGACTTTTCGTTATACATAACGCTCCCTGCCCGTCCTATTGCAGCCTCACTATCGCAATGTATGCATATAGGAGCCAAACGTTTTGGCCAGAACGGAATGTCTTCTAAGAAATTTCGAAGCCATTCAGCTTCTTCACTGGCTTTATCCAAAGCTATAAACTCTAATTCCATTGTAGAGCGAGCGATGCACGTCTGTTTGGAAGACATCCAAGATACTGCTCCTCCACCAACAGTAAAAACATATCCACTTGTGGACTTTGTTTCTGTTGAGCCGGTTATCCAATTTGCATCACTATATCCTTCGATAACCGCAGGATATTTATTGTAGTGCAAAGCGTAGTCTTGGGTATATTCCAAATATCCCAGAACTCGTTTCATTACCACCCAGTGATGTTTGTTGGGATTACTTGTGAATCGACTAAGTTTACTTATTGCACAAGCTATATCAGGACGTATACAGTTCATGATATACATTAAGCTTCCCAACACACGAGTATACTCCAATTGAGACGTGCTTTCACCTTTATTCTTTATAAGATGATGGTTTAAGTCAATTGGAGTTCTTGCACTTCTAAATTCCAAGTGTTTGAATTTTTCAAGTACCGTTTTCACGTAATGGGATTGAGAAAAAGCTAGACCCTGAGGAGTCTTCTGGATTTTAATTCCTAGAATTAGATCGGCAACTCCTAAGTCTTTCATATCAAACTTACTAGCAAGCATAAGCTTAGTAGCTTGAATGTCGGCAATGTCTTTGCTCATTATTTGCATATCATCAACATATAAGCAAAGAATGACTATATGATTTGGAACGTTCTTAATGTAAACACATTTATCACATTCATTAATCTTAAAGCCATTTGACAACATTGTTTGGTCAAATTTCGCATGCCATTGCTTGGGTGCTTGTTTTAGTCCATAAAGGAACTTAACAAGTTGACACACCTTCTTTTCTTTTTCCGGAACCACAAACCCTTCAGGTTGGTTCATGTAAATTTCTTCCTCCAGATCACCATTTAAGAAGGCTGTTTTTACATCCATTTGATGGATTTGAAGACCATACAAGGCGGCTAATGCTATTAGCATCCGAATGGATGTAATTCTTGTTACCGGCGAGTATGTGTCAAAATAGACCTTCTCGCTGTCTAAATCCTTTGATAACAAGTCTTGCCTTGTATTTGTCAATAGTACCATCGTCTTTCATTTTCTTCTTGAAAATCCATTTAGAACCCAATGTTTTGTTACCTATAGGAAGATCAACCAATTCCCAGGTATGGTTGCTCAATATGGATTCTATTTCACTATTGACAGCTTCTTTCCAATATTGTGCTTCTGAGGAAGACATTGCTTCCTTGAAGGTTCGAGGCTAATTTTTTAGCAGGAAAGTCACAAAATCTGGACCGAATGAAGTAGATGTCCGTTGACGTTTACTTCTTCTCAGATTTTCCTCATTAGGCATACCATCTGTTATTTCCTCCCGAGGTCGTTTTGACTTTTGGTAGGTCAATTCACTTTCCTTTTTATACGGATAAATAGTTTCAAAGAATTCAGCATTATCTGATTCTATTATCGTATTAACGTAGATCTTAGGATTTTCTGATTTATGAACCAGAAAACGATATGCCTTGCTATTGGTTACATATCCAATAAATACACAATCAACCGTTTTTGGACCTATCTTATCCCTTTTAGGTTTAGGAACTTGTACCTTAGCTAAACACCCCCACACTTTGAAGTACTTCAAGCTAGGCTTCCTTCCTTTCCATTTTTCATAAGGAATGGACTGTGTTTTACTATGAGGTACACGGTTGATTATTCGGTTAGCTGTAAGTATAGCTTCCCCCCACAAGTTCTGTGGTAAACCAGAACTTATCAACAACACATTCATCATCTCTTTCAACGTTCGATTCTTTCTCTCCGCAATTCCATTAGATTGTGGAGAGTAAGGGACAGTTGTTTGGTGAATAATGCCATTTTCCAAACATATTTCTTCAAAAGGAGATTCATATTCGCCACCCCTATCACTTCTTATCATTTTGATCTTTTTGTTTAGTTGTGTTTCAACTTTACTTTTGTATTGCTTGAAAGCATCGATTGCTTCATCTTTACTACTAAGTAAGTAAACATAGCAATATCTCGTACTATCGTCAATAAAAGTAATAAAATATTTTTTTCCACCGCGAGATGGTTTTGACTTCATGTCGCAAATATCTGTGTGAATTAAGTCTAAAGGACTTGAATTCCTATCAACGGACTTATAAGGATGCGTAGCATACTTTGATTCCACTCATATTTGACATTTGAAATTAATGCAATCAAATTTTGGCAATACTTCCAAGTTTATCATTTTTCGCAATGTTTTGAAGTTAATGTGACAAATCCAAATTCAAATCCGAAGCCGAAGCCGAAGTCGAAGCCGAGCCGAGCGAGCGGCGACGACGGCGCGAGGGTTCATTCTCTTCAACTCCTTTTAAGAGCTCTAAGAAGTGATCCTATATTTATACACACAAGTATAGTTGTCTTTCACCAATGTGGTACAACGTTCATGACAAAAGCTCACTTGATTCAAATTTTCATTTCCCTCCATTTTATTTCCCACCATTTCCCAATTCACACTCTTATTCTTTAAAGCCCAATGCTTAAAGTCTTTAAAGCCCAATGCTTAAAGTCCAATATTTAAAACTTAGGGCGATGCTATCGATCGAAGAGGAGCTTTGGCGTAACTGGTAAAGTTGCTGCAATGTGAGCAGAAGGTCACGGGTTCGAGCCGTGGAAATAGCCTCTTGCAGAAATGCAGGGTAAGGCTGCGTACAATAGACCCTTGTGCTTCGGCCCTTCCCCGAACCCTGCGCACCAGGTTGCCCTTTAGGGCGATGCTATCGATCATTCAAGAATCTATGCCAAAATATTTACAAATCTGAACTAATTTTAGATATCATTAATTACTAGACGGAGCTTAAAGATAATAGTATGACCCTTACGATAGTATGATATAAACTATCCGAATAACAAAGATAATCGAACCTTGACTAATTCGAATTGGAAAAATGGCATCGTATAGCCGTTCTCCAAATAAAAGCGAAAAATATAGGGTTTTTTTTTGTATATAATACACGTATATATGTTATATACAAAAATATACAAATCTGATACATTTTTATGGCTAATGGATGTAAATAGTTTTGGCTGGGGCCTAAAAGTGGTCTTTGCCTGTTCGGTTTCTTCCGAATAAGGCCCATTAATTAAGGTGGGAAACATTCGCTATCCAGATTTTTTCTATCTCGCTCGAAATCGAGAACTTTGATTAAAGGTGAAAGAATCTTATATATCCCACCACGACTCTTTATGCTAAATAATTTCAATTTATGGTTAGAGTGGTTAGACTAGCTTATTTATTTTAAGTACAAATCAATATCTGAACGTAAATACCAAAGATACTCGACTTTGTAAAGAGATTTTGAGGCACAGGTATATGTTCTTTTTGTTTTTTTCTCCTTTATTTATGTAAAGTAAGTAAACACGTGTATCCACTATGATAAGGCCATAAAGTAAAATTTCCTAATTCATTAAATAACAATTGATTAAATTGATTCACTGATTAGAAAGGCAGATTTGGTAGACTCTATAGCCTGACAAGGACTAATAAAATAACATTAAGCTTTCTTTATCATCTAAAAGAGGATTAATAATTTTTTTTGTAAAGGATGTCATTATCCATTTTGGTTCTATCTTTGATGCTTACCGATGTTAACATATAAGACAAGACATAAATGATAAATTTTCAATTAAATATAGGTACAGGCTTTGAATATTAGACGAGCGCCAAAGATATTGAATGATTTTATTCATTGAACATCGAGCAAGAAGACGCTTTCGCTTTATGAAATATTAAATGGCGATGCCCATTGCTAACGGAAAACACATTGCCTATCAAGAAAATCATAGCATATGATGATTATTATTTGTGTCTCTTTCCACAAACACTTTCACGACCATGGCCACTAGCTAACTACAATAATGTTAACTATTTTGTCTTTTTTCATACGTATCATGTATTGCTATCACATTCGTTTCAAGGAATGGAGCAAATTCCTTGACGGACTTCATGATTTTTCCTCAAAAAATACATTAATTTGACTCGGTCATCATAATATCATTAAAATGGTGCATTGAAACTCAAATCCAACATCTTCTCCATATAAAAGCATGTTGTGGGGACTTGAATCCAACATTTTATCATCATGATATATATTGTGAACCCACCGTCTCACACTCAACCATTGTCATAAGCCAAATTAAGTTTCTGGGACTCACTCTAGAGCAGTTAAAAACCTTACATTTCGTAATAGTATGCACAAGTGAATTTAGTTACCAATTATTATTATTCAGTTTATGATCCTTGGTGAAGGTATAAAATCAGGTTACCCCAAATTCTAATGAACTTGATGTAGTAAAATATACCAAACATGACAACATTATAGTAGAAAAAATAATAATTATAACCCGTTTGGTTACTTTAGCATGTAGTTAAATGACCAAATATATACCAATAGTCTTGTTGATTGCTTAGAGTTAATTGTTGAACTTAGAGAATAAAATAAGGATTAATCCAACAGGTACAACATCAATCCACGAGCAACGGAGTAAGAAACACCCTAAAACCCTAGGAACGTTACGATAAATTGTTTGACAACTTGGATAGCAAGAGTCAAAATCTGCAACCTACCTTGTTCCTCCATTTTCCTAAAGATGTACATTGGTTTTATTCCCAGCCTTAACATGAATGCCAAAAAAAATTATTGTGTAACTTAGTATATTATAGCCCCCACGGATTGACTGTGTTGGTTAGGTGAGTGACTTTCCACATGGAAAACCTAGGATCGATTCCCCTCACCAGCAGCCTTCTCAGTCAAAGCTCGTCGCACCGGGCATAACTAATATCATTTACATCTCCTGTGTGATTTGCGAGCTATTGCACAGTGAGTAGGTTATCGAGTGCACATCCGAAGGATTGTGACAGTTTCCCTGGGAATTTTTCAAAAATCTTAGTATATTATAATTAATAATGTGTGCATTGTGCAATTTAGTATATATTTCGATTTTATTTTTTAAATTGTCAAATACCACCTCCTAATAGTAAATTTTAAAAAAATTAAACCAATTACCATACCAAATACCAAAAGCCAATATTTTCAATTTTTGGTAATTTTGTATTTATCATATTATTATGCATAGCCCTAAGTTATCTATAAAAGGGAAGTTGGTGATAGTTTTATTCCCAAGTTCTTTTCTAAAAGTCCATAATGGTTTCTCCCGTAGAAGCCATTGTAGGACTAGTAACCCTTACACTTCTCTTCTACTTCCTACGGACCAAAATATCTCAAAAACCTTCAAAACCATTACCACCGAAAATACCCGGAGGGTGGCCGGTAATCGGCCATCTTTTCTACTTTGATGACGACGGCGACGACCGTCCATTGGCTCGAAAACTCGGAGATTTAGCTGACAAATATGGCCCGGTTTTCACTTTTCGGCTAGGCCTTCCACTTGTGTTAGTTGTAAGCAGTTACGAAGCTATAAAAGACTGCTTCTATACAAATGATGCCATTTTCTCCAATCGTCCAGCTTTTCTTTACGGTGAATACCTTGGCTACAATAATGCCATGCTATTTTTGACAAAATACGGACCTTACTGGCGAAAAAATAGAAAATTAGTCATTCAGGAAGTTCTCTCTGCTAGTCGTCTCGAAAAATTGAAGCACGTGAGATTTGGTAAAATTCAAACGAGCATTAAGAATTTATACACTCGAATTGATGGAAATTCGAGAACGATAAATCTAACCGATTGGTTAGAAGAATTGAATTTTGGTCTGATCGTGAAAATGATCGCCGGAAAAATTTATGAATCCGATAAAGGAGATGAACAAGTGGAGAGATTTAGGAAAGCGTTTAAGGATTTTATAGTTTTGTCAATGGAGTTTGTGTTATGGGATGCTTTTCCAATTCCATTGTTCAAATGGGTGGATTTTCAAGGCCATGTTAAGGCCATGAAAAGGACATTTAAGGATATAGATTCTGTTTTTCAGAATTGGTTAGAGGAACATATCAAGAAAAAAGAAAAAATGGAGGTTAATGTAGAAGGAAATGAACAAGATTTCATTGATGTGGTGCTTTCAAAAATGAGTAATGAATATCTTGATGAAGGTTATTCTCGTGATACTGTCATAAAAGCAACAGTGTTTGTAAGTTCATCTTCATTTTTCATTTATTCAGTTTGATTTTCAGGAATAGACAGGTTAATAATAATTTAAGAATTAGATTATCTAAATACTAAGGATGATTATATATAGTAAAAATATAGAATGATAAATGGAAAAGGATGAGAAGTTTCTGTGTCCCGACTAATCTATCTCTGGGAGTTAAAGCGCTTCCTACCAATGGGGACTTTTCTTCAGAGCTCGATTTTGAGAACTTTGATTAAAGATGAAAGAATATTTATCACTCCACGATCTCTGTTGATTAAAAAATGAGATATATATAACCAATTATAATTGATAGAATAAAACTTCACTACTCCCATTGAGCATAACAAAAAAAAAAAAAGTAAAGGGACTTCTTCTCTTTTTTAGGGAGAAATTCTTTGGTTGTTTGTTAAATACAGATTCGTGTTTTTTTTTTCTATTTCTAATAATAATTGTGCTTGAATCAGGTCGGGCTGACTCTTGGCTTTTCAGCAGCAATATAGTCAAAGCTAATATCCATGTTATTTAGTTTTCAAATAAGTTATACTGAAATTATATAATATGGATATTAAATAATAACATGGTTATTTGTAGGATATACTTTTTTTATTGTGTAAATATTATTTTATTGGATTAAAAATGAAATATACAGGTAAGGCATAAAACGTATATTTGATTTTACACTAGATAAAGTTGATCTCGTACATCTCTAGGAGAAGAGCTGAAACAAATGAATTTCAAATTTTAGAAAAAAATAAATTCATTTGTATAATGATATGTGCATACTTGACAATTACAATACTAACTAGAACAAGGTTCTGCAGATAGTGACGCTAACCTACTTTTGTATTGAATTATCCTTTTTAACTTTATTCTAATTTGTCCACAGAGTTTGGTCTTGGATGCTGCAGACACAGTTGCTCTTCACATGAATTGGGGAATGGCATTATTGATAAACAATCAACATGCCTTGAAGAAAGCACAAGAAGAGATAGATGAAAAAGTTGGTAAGGATAGATGGGTAGAAGAGAGTGATATTAAGGATTTGGTATACCTCCAAGCTATTGTTAAAGAAGTGTTGCGATTATATCCACCAGGACCTTTATTAGTACCACATGAAAATATAGAGGATTGTGTTGTTAGTGGATATCACATTCCTAAAGGGACTAGACTATTCGCGAACGTTATGAAATTGCAGCGTGATCCTAAACTCTGGTCAAATCCTGATAAGTTCGATCCAGAGAGATTCTTCACTGGTGATATTGACTTCCGTGGTCAGCACTATGAGTTTATCCCATTTGGTTCTGGAAGACGATCTTGTCCGGGGATGACTTATGCATTGCAAGTGGAACACCTAACAATAGCACATTTGATCCAGGGTTTCAATTACAAAACTCCAAATGATGAGCACTTGGATATGAAGGAAGGTGCAGGCTTAACTATACGTAAGGTAAATCCTATAGAAGTGATAATGACGCCTCGCCTAGCACATGAGCTTTATTAAAATCTAAGATATTTTATCTTGGTTGATCATTGTTTAATACTCCTAGATAGATGGATATTCATCTATCTTTTTTTCAATTAATTGTCAGTACGAGTTTTTCTAATTTGGTAAGTTTGTAACAATAAATTAAGAAGGACTCTGCCAATATGTATGTGCAGAAAATAATTGAAATGAAATGGGATGGAAATTGTGTAGGGTTGAATAAGGGAACACAACTACCAAGGAGATAAAAGCTATGTGAAGTAAAAGAAGAAATTTGTCACCGATTGCTACTAAGAACCTAACAAAACCTTTCAGAAAAGAACCACTTGTATAAGTCGGGGTTGAGAATTGGAGGGATGTGCCCGACCTATCTGCCTAAGCCTTGCTTAGAGAACTGACGCTTTCTAACTGTATGAGGAGCTCTACCCGTATTTCAATTAAAGTCGCCCCTCCCATTTTTTTCTCTATCTGCTCTAGCTCCACTTATTCTGAATCTTCTAATTAGATATTGAAAAGCAGTGGTGTTTGTTTCAAAACAACTGACTAAAACTTTTCATTTGTAATAAGAAACATACAACACCATGCATGTGCATGAAAACTGCTGTTGACGTAAAATATAGTTAATCTGAACTGCCAGTTTTTCAATATACACAAATACTAGTGAGGTTGTCGGGGTAAAGCCCGGGCAGAGGCGGAGCCAGAATTTTAAGTATATGGGTTCTGAATTTTAAGACAGGACCGCGACCTCAAGCTAATATACACAAATGTAATACTAAGAAACGAGTATTAGTATTTAATATATATATATATATATATATATATATATATATATATATATATATATAGAGAGAGAGAGAGAGAGAGAGAGAGAGAGAGAGAGAGAGTAAGTAACGACCACTTAACACAATATATGACTATAAACATTATCGTTATAATTGCAATTGACGACTCGTCATGTTTCGAAAACAAAAATGATCCATCATTAGGCAGGTCTTTAAGTTTCAACATTTTATTCTATGTATATCAAACTAAACATTCAGAAAGTTATCACCAATGCAAAATTTTATAAAAATAAAAGTTCTTTCCACCATCGCAGTAACCAAACAAAATATCAAATTTAAAGAAATAAACAAGTTTTCATACCTCGTGAATATTTGTTTTCAAAGTTCACTGCATAATAAATACTAGATGCATAGAAAAACTTTTATATTTTTCTTTTTGCTAATAGAAGGTTATCAGATGATGCAAAGTTCCCTCACCGGCTTAATGGCCACATCCTTTCTTGCCTAAACAAATATTGCTATAAAACATTTTTTTGTAGTCAACCATTACAAATTGAACATCTCACTTTAATTTGATTTTGCACAATAAAATAAATAAAAATAAAACAGTTGAAGATTTAAATCACTTAGTGTTTGTCAATGAAACTTTTGAAGCTATATATAAATATTATAAAATTTTTATAAAAAATGGAAAAGAACAAAATCTATGGTTGACCCTCCAATTAATACACAAATCATATTCACGCGACAAATCTGAGAAAAGGTTAAGAGATGGGTCTAAAATTTTAAGAGAAGCAGACAAATACAAATATAAAAAGCGAAATGAAAAATTCAACCTTTGGAATCAAAAAATTTAAAATCAAGTAACATTTCCTTAAAAAATCGAAAGATAAAAGAAAGGCAAACAAATAAAAGAAGAAAATAAGATAAAATAGCAGGGATGAACCTTGAAGAAAAATATGACTAGTTGGTAGTTGGTACTTTTGATTTTAAGCAATAACAAAAAGTTTTTAAGCCTCAACTCTTTCCCACACTTTTCTTTTGATTTTGATTGGGGAATAACTCTCTTAAAGAAGTAAAGGTAAAGGCGTAGAGCTCGGCTGTTTTGGAGCCTTTGTCTTTTCCTTTTTTGTCTTAGTAATAAGTTTGTGGGTTTTTTCCAAAAAAAATGAAAAAGGACACGTTCTTAAAAAGGAGAAAAATTACACTACTTCGGGAAGAATTGAACCCGCGTGTTCCGCGTCAATGGTAGACTCCGAACCCAGAACGATTACGACTGAACCCAGAGAACTTTAGTTACTAGATTCGCCGTTATATATTTATATACTTTCAATAAAAAATTTCAATGCAAATATAGGGTCCGAGAAAAAGTCACTGGGCTCGCCCCAACCCACACCACTATTGTAGCTCCGCCCCTGAGCCCGGGTCCAATGTGAACAAAACTATACCATTGTAAATAAAGCTATAGTGATAAAGCCTGTGCCCAACGTGAACAAACTTGTACTATTTTAAATAAAAGTACATTGATAATGTCTGCAAGGAATGAGCTTGTATGTAGGAGAGAAATAGAAGACCACAGATCGAGCTACTACAGAATGTTACAGTTACTTAAAAGAGAATAGAAGACTACGGTGCTACTACGATACATAAAAGTTAGTCTTTCTAATCCTTCCATTTCTAATTCATATACTCGATGGCTGAATGTTTGGAGAACAAATTAAATGTTCAACACACTGCACCCTTTACAGTTTCTCACACTAAACAGAACCAAAGGTTGTCTTAGAGAAACATCCAAAGATCTGCAGTTATGTTATTACTACAAGAGTATAATAGCAAATGGTTGGCGACGAATGACCATTTTTTTCTCTAGAATGCGTGTTTGTTGAATTCATAATTATAGAAGTTCACATCTATTGTATATTTTTAATAGCAGACAAATTGAAGTCAATTGACATGCAGAACATCAGAAAGAGAAAGAAATTTTTTTTCCCCATCTAAAAGTTCATTAACCTGCAAAATTTGACACTATAATCACTGTGAAACCATACATCTACCCAATGGTATACAACAGCAGTAATTCCAGTAAAAAGAACAATAACAAGAAAGAAGCAGCACTAAGTCCAGAGCAGCCCTCAGCCCACCCTGACACGAAAGCTAGTTCTGTGCGATGAATGTACTTCAACAAACTGATTCTTGAGATTGCCATTTATGTGGCAGTAGCACTTATCACGTCAGGGTAAAAGACATTCAATTAGTGTGATACTGACGCAATAAGATAATACCGCGGACAAAAGAGACCAAGTTTGGATTAAAGCAGGACAAAAGAAAACAACACAAGTGACTAGGGAAATCTGCAGGAAAGCTATTACTGTCAATTACGAACGAACATCGTTCGATAAGAGACAGGCTCTTTCCTGCTGCAGTCTACGCAAATATAGACTTATCACCCTGATTCAGCTGTGTCGAACCAAAGAAACTAAATAACATATGTTGTAAGTGGTCTAAGAGGAGAAGGCCAGTGCATCGCGAACGCGTCAGTTGCTTCGCGCGCGAACACGAAGAACACCTGACGCCCTGGTATTAAAATAGAGCTGAAAGTCGGTGTTTGAACCATTTTTCACCATTTTTGAAGTTAGAGCTCGGCCTAGAAGCGATTTAAAAGAAGTTTTTCATCCTCACTTTATTGGTTAGTGAATTTTAACTTATTTTGTTATATTTTCATACTCACCCATTGATTTTTTGACCTTTAATCTAGGATTTTTAGGATAGAGATTAGGGATTTGGATAGAAATAGGGGATTTTATAAAATTGAGATTTATACCTCAAATTGAGGTCGGATTTCGAGACAAATCACATGATCAGGCTCGGAGGTGAATGGGTAATCGGGTATTTATCCGAATATCGAGTTTTGACCAAGCGAGCCCGAGGTTGACGTCTGTTGACTTTTTCCAATTTCATCAAAGATCAAATCTTTTTTTACCAGTGGGTAGTTTCTAACGCTTATTTTGAATTATTTAAATTATATTTGGCTAGATTTAACGGTTTTGGAGGCTAATTCTAAATGAAAGGCCATGATTGAGTGTTGATTTGATTGCGGAAAGAGGTAAGTGTTGTGCCTAACTTTGACTTGAGGGAACTAGGACTTGATTGGTTTAGTTGCTACTTGATTTATGTGTGGGGGACGGCGTATATAAAAGGTGACGAGTATATAAGCGTAGTCATGGGTTAAGCATGCGGGTTGGGATATTTATTTTTTGTTTTCAATTATTCTTGCCTTATTTAATCCATGTTATTAATTGTTAAATGTAATTAGTTGTTGAATTCATACCTTTATCCATTACATGCCTTAATTGTTAATTGATTCTTTGTATCCGTGTCTTTATTTATTAAATGTCACTACTTGCTATTTGATTTTGTGTGCTATCATATAACTATTTTATCCGCTTCGTGACCTTCTTTGTTTAGTTCCTTTATTGCGTTTTATTTTGTGATATGCCGTAGTTGGTTGTAGTTTGTTCATTTAATTCATATTATTTCAGATCGGCTTGCACGCCGCAATGGTAATTATTGTAATTGCTGGGATCAGGTTGCACGTCGCAATGGTATTGAAATGATGTGATATGAAGAGATAAGGATGGAATATGATATGAACAGATGATGATATGGTGGGATCGGGTTGAACGCCGCAAACATATATATATATATATATATATATATATATATATATATATATATATATATATATACGGTAGAAATCGGAGAGCTCGATTTCTAAGATTGGATTACACTCCGAGTCCGAGTTCTGGAAGCTCGAAGTAAGAATCAAGCCAGGCCCGGATGAGCGCACCTCGAGAAGCAAATCGGGGACCCGTCATGATCTGCCTCGAGGGCAGTACAATTTCGAGGACACTCAAGAAAGAGCGGGAGTTTCTCAAGGACACGTGGGTCAGGGCATAAATTTTAGGATAAGATTTGTACGAAATAGGACAAGTCCGTACTAGGTTGTTATACAGCTGTACCAATAGAATTCTTTACCATAACTGGAAATGTACCATATTAGGATTTTCCCCTCCTATATAAAGGGGACCCCAATCATTTATAAAAAAGATATCTCATTCTCTGCAATAGAACATTCTACTCTGCTTTTCTTGTTTACCGTGCTCAACAATTGTTCTTCAGCTTTATTGTCTTTACTTTATTGTTCATACTTTATTGTTCTTAGCTCACCTCGAGGCCCCTAAGATAATCGAGTTCGAGGTCCTTATTGCTCTAACAACACTGATTTGGTTCATCAATTCTTCTTACTTAAACTTAATATTATTTGTACATTCACTAGTATTGGAATAAATCAGATATCTTTAAAACCACAAATCATATTTAATTGTTAATCACATTTTTCGAGGTAAACAGTTTGGCGTCCACCGTGGGGCTGAAGATAATAGTGATTATTTTAGTGCTAGTTTTCTGATAACACACGTTATTCTTCACACTTTTTCTTGTCAAAGATTCTTTGATTACATGCTAAGATATGTCTAGCACACAAAACGCACCTGCTCACGACAGTGAGGGACTTGGAGAAAACAGCGGTATAGGGGTCGGTGTACCACCCATAAACCCTGAGAGAGTGCCAAATATGGAGCCAGTTGATATCAGTTCGTATAATGCTCTAAACATGGACACAGGCGCAGACCCCGTATGGAATTCACGCAGGGAAGCCCTGCCAGGAGACCAAGGAACGCCAGGAATGGAAGAAGGGGGAGTCAGCCTCCAAGTGATATTCGAGATGCTACAAGCACAGCAAGTCACCATCGGTCAACTTCAGAGTCAGAATAGAACTCCAAACACAGCCGAGCCAATGAACACTCGGCGTGCTGAACCAACGCTAGAAAAGCCCGATGAAAATTGTCACGACCCAAAATCCACTAAGGGTCATGATGGCGCCGGACACCACTGTCAGGCAAGCCAACACCATGAAGTTTATTAAATTCCCATTTTAGTATATATTAATATCACTTTTCTTTTATACATTAAACAATAAATAATGAAATTTGCTGAAATAATAATGGTGTCTTTAACAATTCCTGAATACTGAATAAGCCCATAATCATCCTAGAACCCGGTATCACAAGTGCATCAGCAAATTTTTAGGAAATACAAGGTATAACACAATAACTGTCCAGAATACAAATTGGACAGGAAGTAAAATACAAAACGATGAAAGAGATTATACTAGCTGCGGGTCGCCTCGAGAAATGCAGCGCACCTAGTCTCCACATCATCCATGCTGCTACGCCCAGTAGGCCACTAGAATCACGTGTGCCTGTGCAACAGAAATGCACAGCAAGTGTAGCATGAGTACGAAAACAACGTGTACTCAGTAAGTATCCCGCCTAATCTCGAAGAAGTAGAGACGAGAGGTCGACTTCGACACTTACTAATAGTCCAATAATGATACACAATTAATATAATAAAATCCAGGATTTTCATTAAGCATGGTCGTAACTCAACAGAATGAAACAAGTAATCAATTCCTTTATTCAAAGGGAAATTTCCAAATTTCGTTTTCATCAATTATACATTTATTCTCAAGTCAGCGAGTGACAACATCAACTTCAATGAATTTAAAGGCAAGCAATACAAGCATGCGCAACTCATGCCGAGGTCGTACAGCCCGATCCAACAATATTTAAAATGTGCACTGCCAGAGGGTCGAACGGCGCGAACCATAGATGCATCTATTACCCCGCTCGCGAATTATACATGCGACGCGGTCAAACACAAATAAACAATCACCCTGCTCGCAAATCATACATGCGACGCAGGTACACATAGAAACACATATTCAAAAAGTCGATCAAGACTTCATCTAGGAACAATTGTTCAAGGAGGTTTACATTTCTCTTTTACAAGTCAAGAAAATGAAGTTTAACTCTTTTAGAAAATCATTTGCCACTTCGATATGATTTAAGCAAATTAAACCATCAATATAGTTACAATTATTACAAGTAAGCATGCTTTTGGGTCCTAGACTACCCGGACATATGCATAATAGTAGCTACGCACGGACTCTCGTCACCTCGTGCGTACGTAGCCCCCACAAATAGCAGCACATATGTTCAATTAATTCACCTACGGGGACAATTCCCTCTTACAAGGTTAGAAAGGAGAATCACATCGCTCCGATGTTCCATAACCGGCATTCCATGCCCTTCCGAAACCTCAAATTGATGCACAACGCTCCCAAACTAGTCAATAATTATGTAAACTCATTAATATATGATCACTTACTCATTACAATCCAATTTATAACAATTCCTAACCCCGATCGAAAAGTTGACAAAATTGCCTCGGGCCCACGTGCCCGGATTCTGAAATTTTTCGAAGATAAAGTTTACCCATAACCTCACGAAGTCAACTATATAATTTACTCTCAATTTCATGCCCAAAATCGTGGTCAAAAATCCAAGAATACCAATTTCTAGGTTTTCCTCAAAACCCAAATTTCTACAAATTTCCTTATCTAAATCTTTATATAAACCTTGTATTTAGTCAAAACTAGTAGAAATCACTTACCTCATGTTTGGTGATGAAAATGGCGCTCCAAAGTTGCTCCAAAATCGGCTCCCATGGAAGAAATGAAGTGAAAATGAGCCAAAACTCCGATTTTAAAAGAACACTGACCAGGCGACCCTTCATCGCGAACGCGGAACATCCCTCGCGTTCGCGAAGCTCAGAAATCTCACGCCCAGAAATCCTTCTCCACGTTCGCGACCCACTGATCGCGTTCTTGGAAGCCAGCTGCCCAGACCCATCGTGTTCGCGTTATCCTCTACGCGTTCGCGTAGGCTAAATGGCCTTGGGCCCAGCTCTCCCTTACCTTCTTCGCGTTCGCGTAACCTGGACCGCGTTCGTGAAGGCTTAACAAACTACTGCCTCGCGTTCGCGCCTGCTACTTCGCGTTCGTAAAGGCCAAACTCAGTAGCCTCATCAACTCCTCTTCGCGAACGCGGGACTTCCTTCGCGTTCGCGAAGAAGGAAACCAGAAACCAGCAATCAGCAACAGCTTTTTATCCAAATTCAATCCGAAACCACTCGAAAATACACCCGAGGCCCCCGGGACCCCGTCCAATCACACCAACCAGTCCCAAAACACATTACGGACTTGCTCGAGGCCTCAAATCGCATCAAACAATGCTAAAATCACGAATCACACCCCAATTCGAGCTTTATGAACTTTAAAATTTCAAACTTCTACTTTTGATGTTTAAACCTATCAAGTCACGTCCGATTGACCTCAAATTTTGCACGCAAGTCATATTCAACCTTACGGATCTAGCAACAACTTCCGGAATCGGAATCCAACCCCGATATCAAAAAGCCCTCTCCCGGTCAAACTTCTCAAAAACCTTCAAATTTCCATCTTTAGCCAAATGACTCCAATATGACTCACAGACCTCCGAATTCACTTCCGATCGCGCTCCCAATACCAGAATCACCATACGGAGCTATTCCTAGACTCGGAATCCCAAACGGATATTGATGACACTGAAATGCACTTCAACCCAAACTTATGAAATTCTTCCAAAAATGCTAACTTCCACAATAGGTGCCGAAACGTTCCCGGGTCTTCCGAAACCCGATCCGGACATACGCCTAAGTCCGTAATCATCATACGAACCTGCTGGAACCTTCGAATCTCGATTCCGAGGTCGTTTACTCAAAAATCCAATCTTAGTCAATTCTTTCAACTTAAAGCTTGCGAAATGAGAATTCTTTTTCCAAATCAACTCCGAACTTCCCGGAATTCAATTCCGACCATGCGTACAAGTCTTAATACCTGAAATGAAGCTGCTCATGGCCTCGAACTGCTGGACAAAGCGCTGGAGCTCAAAACAACCGGTCGGGTCGTTACATTCTCTCCCACTTAAACATACGTTCGTCCTCGAACGTGCTAAGAATTGCGCTGGAGTTGTCTGAAATCACAGTTAAACACCTTGTGCACCTACCCGTGCTACCACAACTCAGTTGATCACACTAGCTCGAGCAAATCCGAAGATATTCTCTTTTATTCAAACAAATAAGCCTTTGAGCTCAGTTTCAACATCCGAAATTCTCAACCAGGCTTGCTTTCAACATATGAACACCGTATCAATCACCACATGATGCACCGATACAAGATTACGTACCTTTGCTGAATTCACACTATGCACCACGTCATTCACAGGACCATAATAAAATTCCCTGACCATAATAGGAGACTTTCCCCCAATCTGATGCTCACAATGCACCTCATGATTCATTTAAGTCTTGTTCCAACTCTTTCAATAATGACACGATGGAAGAGAAATGTAGAGATTCATAACCAACTACCGGGTCAACAAATCATTGAGGCTACACTCCTGACAAGGATTTTACCTCATTCTGAACCAAATAATGATCTTTTCTCTTTAATATACTTCATACAATCCGATTGAACTGATCCCAGATCCAATAACCTTGTCTCACCCAGTACGAACTGCTCAGGCAATAAGTCACCCCTGATATGACTAGAAGTCTCACATGATGCCGCAACGTGCCAATAGGCTACCAACTCGAACGCGATACATAAGGAAAATGAACTCTGGAAGGGACTACTCAAATCACGCAACTAATATGAACTTTCCTCAGAAAATGGGGAAACAAAACACACAGAATAGAATATAAGGGACCATAATTATCATTACACTGTTGCGGCGTGCAACCCGATCCAAACAACATACCCATGACAGCGTGCCACCCGATCCACACATAAAATTCACATAAGGAGATACACATCGAGCTAAATTGATCATTACAACAACATACCGAATATCGGTCACAAGCACACTAAGTGCATAATACCATCCCTGAGGGGACGTATAGCACCATAAGCTAACAAACTCAAGCACAACTGAGGTGCGATATATGTTCTAAAACTAAAGAGCCATACTGCTCACATAACACCATCGTGCGGAACCTCAACACATAAGAAATTACCAATCTATTTCGCAACTCACACGGCACAATATAGCATTACATGAAATAGCCGACGACGAATTAACATCCAACGTCCGAATACTCCTCCATAAGGAGAGCTATGCTGAAACGAACACATTCGGCCCGATATAGAGCCCATATTCATATTTAAATCCATCCACAGACCTCAAGCCGATTCTGATCGTACCGAACTAGGCCAATAGTCTTTTCTGGGTCCATAATAACCCATTTTTCCCATAACATACAACAAAAACCATCATAACCGAAGTAATCCTCCACGGACCACAACCCAATAAACCGAGTGCCCTCCAGGCATAAATCCTCAAATTAACCATATCGCCATAATCTTCATACTTGGTTTCATCCTCCAATCAATCAAGTAACTACATGCCACACTTATACAATCTTCCCGCGGGACACGCTCCCACGATCTTCCGTAACAGGTAACAAGCCTGCACATCCATGCTACCGGCCACACTAATGCTGAAAAGCGATCAAAATCCATAACCAGGATGCAAAGCCTCTCTCACAAAACACCGATCCCAGGTGACGCTGAAGACAATGCCAGCTTACTCTAATCATTCAAAAACCTCTTTCATGCTCATCTGAGCTCGTGACATCCTTGTCAACACCAAACCGCAACCTTGATCCTCACTTTCAAATTTCATACCGCTCACTGCACCTAACAAGCCAGCATGTGATAGTACAAGAATTTCATCACAACTCCTGAACCACTAACATGGTAAACACTCCCTCACGTGGGAGCTTTTTACTTAACTCATTCCAAGAGAACCATAGCAACACACGAGTGAATTCTCACAATCGTAGAAGATGCAATTCTTCAAGTAGTGGCCTAGGCCACCAATATGCCAATTCAATCATGGCTAACCAATCCAACCTCTTCCAATTTGTCCTTAATTGCCTTAGAATAATAATAACTTCATTCAACACGTAACGCACTCAACCCGAGTGGACTTGTAACACGAGACCATGCTGTCTCAAACCCCACAAACTATCTCATACCTTCTTTGTGCGCATACTCGCATATCGACTGGTACATCCATTCTGATAATTCCTCTACGAATTCGAAGTCTTTTTCTCCTTTTCCTCCCAATGCTACACTGCAATTCGAAACATCATAGAACATTCTAAGCCTCTTATCATAAGCTGCTTCACAGGCTCGATTCCTAAACACATTCCGGGCTCGAATCCTTAGGCACCACATTTTTAACCTTTGAATTCACTAGGACCGTTATTGAGAGTCACCCACTCTGACATGGTCCCGAATATAATCAACTGCAAGGCTCTGCTAGCCCATGACCATCCTCTCAAAGAAGCACCCGGCCGAATCACTTTCCTTGCAACTCACTTCTACGCGAAGCATAATTCCTGTGCCTTCCCAAAGCTCGAACATGAATCTATGATGCCAATTATAGAACACATTCTTCAATTCCCTTGCTCAAATTACTACTGGTGTTCTCTTTCCTTAGCCGAAAGAACTTATCAATACGCCGATAACCCGAACTTCACAAGAAGATAATCATACAACCCAATCATAGATGGTGGGACTCTCCCACTTAGCTTGAAGTCACCATTACGCAACTCCAGAATCCAACAAGATTCTTTCTTCATTGTTGACATGATCTAGCACAACCAACCCGCCAAGCTCTTCAAAATCTTTTCGTAAAACCATTTACGAATACTCTGAATCATTAACCATATTTACATGTCCGATCTCTTTACTAGATAGCCAGTAGGATTCTTTGTAGAGGCTTCGCCAACCACGCGACCGCTGATCTGCTCACAGGAGATAACCCACCTGAGCCCGTGCTCATTCACAAGCTGCACAAGTCCATTCACTCCTCGTGAACATTAACTAAATGTGCGACAATATCTCCCAACTCAAAGTTATGTTGTATCCTCCTTCATATGAAGCAGCTCCTTTTCGCCATATCGAATCTCCAGCCGAATAATAGCCGATACTTCCAATTAAGTCCGTAGACCCAGCTACTGAACCCACATACTACTCTGCCACTCTCCCACTTTGGGTAGACTCACTTCTCTAAGAAAGTACTCGACCTCCACTTTTTACACCTGGACTTCTAGAAGTTTAACCACCGCATGACACTTCCCACACGTCCTTCCTCATCCTTTGCTGCTCTGCTGATGCCTTAGATCAAAATCTATCTCGGTAGCACTTGAAGAAACAAACCGCTACTAACTTTTAAACCTTTCCGAAGATCATCTTTCTCGAGCCGTCAGCATTAGAAATACATATTCAATCCTGAACCAACGCACTCCGCGATCTCTGACAGCCGCTTCTCCAATACTATCTTACAATATCCTGCCCCAAGGGCGAATTGTAGAAGGTCTTAACACCGGAGAACTTAGTACATTCAACAAGGACAACGACACCTCAACACAGATGAAAATTCCACCACGCTCGCAAATACCAAGCCTCGTTACTCCATCAACCCTAATCTAAACATTCTTAGCCCGATTGCCTTTCCCCCGCCGGGAATTAAATACCGAAGCTCTAATCATGCACCGAGTAAACCTCCCTTCAAGTCATTCACTACCCCGACACGTAGGCAAGCATCCTACCATCACATCAATACTATGCGATAACCATTCATAAGCATCATGGCAACTTGTGCCTAGCCTCAGAGCTCTCATAAGTATAGCTATTGAGTTGAACGACATAATATCCATCCACACAAGGCGACAACAATAGCTCAAACAACTACGCAGGGAGAAACACCCCGCACCACATTTGTAGTACCATTACAATTACTCACTCGCCGATTCATGACCAGCGCTTCGCATCGCATAAGATCAGTTGTGAAGGAAACAAGGCATAAGCCTCAAAGGAATCAAATCGCACGATGAGGAAATCAAGAAGGGAAGTGCTCCGAAATGCCTTGTAGCCTCCCGAAGATAAGTACAGACGTCTCCGTACCGATCTGCGAGACTCTACTAGACTTGCTCATGACTCGTGAGACCTAAGGGAACCTAGTGCTCTGATACCATGTTGTCACGACCCAAAATCCACTAAGGGTCGTGATGGCGCCGGACACCGCTGTCAGGCAAGCCAAAACCAAGAAGTTAATTAAATTCCCATTTTAGTATATATTGAAATCACTTTTCTTTTATACATTAAATAATAAATAATGAAATTTGCTAAAATAATAATGGTGTCTTTAACAATTCCTGTTTACTGAATAAGCCCATAATCATCCCAGAACCCGGTATCACAAGTGCATGAGCAAATTTCTAGGAAAAATAAGGTATAACACAATAACTGTCCGGAATACAAATTGGACAAGAAGTAAAATACAAAACGCTGAAACAGACTATACTAGCTGCGAGTTTCCTTGAGAAATGCAGCTCACCTAGTCTCCGCATCATCCATGCTGCTACGCCCAGTAGGCCACTAGAATCACATGTGCATGTGCAACAAAAATGCACAGCAAGTGTAGCATGAGTACGAAAACAACGTGTACTCAGTAAGTATCCCGCCTAATCTCGAAGAAGTAGAGACGAGAGGTCGATTTCGACACTTATTAGTGGTCCAATAATGATACACAATTAATATAATAAATTTCAGGATTTTTATAAAGCATGGTCGTAACTCAACAGAATGAAAAAAGTAATCAATTCCTTTATTCAAAGGGAAATTTCCAAATTTCGTTTTAATCAATTATTCATTTATTCTCAAGTCAGGGAGTGACAACATCAACTTCAATGAATTTCAAGGCAAGCAATACTAGCATGCACAACTCATGCCGAGGTCGTACGGCCCGATCCAACAATATTTAAAATGTGCACTGCCAGAGGGTCGAATGGCACGAACCATAGATGCATCTATTACCCCGCTTGCCAATTATACATGCGACGCGGTCAAACACAAATAAACAATCACCCTGCTCGCGAATCATTTATCCGACGCAGGTACACATAGAAACACATGTTCAAATAGTCGATCAAGACTTCATGTAGGAACAATTGTTCAAGGAGGTGTATATTTCTCTTTTACAAGTCAAGAAAATGAAGTTTAACTCTTTTAGAAAATCATTTGCCACTTCGATATGATTTAAGCAAATTAAACCATCAATATAGTTACAATTATTACAAGTAAGCATGCTTTTGGGTCCTAGACTACCCGGACATAGGCATAATAGTGTCTACGCACGAACTCTCGTCACCTCGTGCGTACGTAGCCCCCATAAATAGCAGCACATATGTTCAATTAATTCACCTATGGGGACAATTCCTTCTTACAAGGTTAGAAAGGAGACTCACCTCGCTCCGAAGTTCCATAACCGGCATTCCACGCCCTTCCGAAGCCTAAAATTGATGCACAACGCTCCCAAACTAGTCAATAATTATGTAAACTCATTAATATACGATCACTTACTCATTACAATCCAATTTATAACAATTCCTAACCCCGATCAAAAAGTTGACAAAATTGCCCTCGGGCCCACGTGCCCGGATTCCGAAATTTTTCGAAGATAAAGTTTACCCATAACCTCACGAACTCAACTATATACTTTATTCTCAATTTCATGCCCAAAATCGTGGTAAAAAATCCAAGAATACCAATTTCTAGGTTTTCCTCAAAATCCCAAATTTCTACAAATTTCTTTGTCTAAATCCTTATATAAACCTTGTATTTAGTCAAAACTAGTAGAAATCACTAACCTCATGTTTGGTGATGAAAATGGCACTCCAAAGTTTCTCCAAAATCGGCTCCCATGGAAGAAATGAAGTGAAAATGAGCCAAAACTCCGATTTTAAAAGAACACTGCCCAGGCGACCCTTCATCGCGAACGCGGAACATCCCTCGCGTCCGCGAAGCTCAGAAATCTCACGCCCAGAAATCCTTCTCCGCCTTCGCGACCCGTTGATCGCGTTCGCTGAAGCCAGCTGCCCAGACCCATCGCGTTCACGTTATGCTCTATGCGTTCGCGTAGGCCAAATGGCCTTGGGCCCAGCTCTCCCTTACCTTCTTCGCGTTCGCGTAACCTGGACTGCGTTCGCGAAGGCTTAACCAACTACTGCCTCGCATTCGCGCCTGCTACTTCGCGTTCGTGAAGGCCAAATTCAGCAGCCCCATCAACTCCTCTTCGCGAACGCGGGACTTCCTTCACGTTCGCGAAGAAGGAAACTAGGCAGCAGCAATCAGCAACAACTTCTTATCCAAATTCGATTCGAAACCACTTCGAAACACACCCGAGGCCCCCGGGACCCCGTCCAATCACACCAACCAGTCCCAAAACACATTACGGACTTGATCGAGGCCTCAAATTGCATCAAACAACGCTAAAATCACGAATCACGCCCCAATTCGAGCTTTATGAACTTTAAAATTTCAAACTTCTACTTTCGATGTTTAAACCTATCAAATCACGTCTGATTGCCTTCAAATTTTGCACGCAAGTCATATTCGACCTTATGGACCTACTTCGACTTCCAAAATCTGAATCCGACCCCGATATCAAAAAGTGCACTCCCGGTCAAACTTCTCAAAAACCTTCAATTTCTATCTTTAGCCAAATGACTCCAAAATGACCCACAGACCTCCGAATTCACTTCCGATCGTGCTCCCAATACCAAAATCACCATACGGAGCTATTTCCAGACTCAGAATCCCAAACGGACATTGATAACACTGAAATGCACTTCAACCCAAACTTATGAAATTCTTCCAAAAATGCTAACTTCCACAATAGGTGCCGAAACGTTCCCGGGTCTTCGAAAACCCGATCCGAACATACGCCCAAGTCCATCATCATCATACGAACCTGCTGGAACCTTCGAATCCCGATTCCGAGGTCCTTTACTCAAAAATCCAATCTTAGTCAATTCTTTCAACTTAAAGCTTCCAAAATGAGAATTCTCTTTCCAAATCAACTCCGAACTTCCCGAAATTCAATTCCGACCATGCGTACAAGTCTTAATACCTGAAATGAAGCTGCTAATGGCCTTGAACTGCTGGACGACGCGCTGGAGCTCAAAACAACCGGTCGGATCGTTACAAAAATGGCTCGGGGACTGACCCCGCTATTATAAAAATGCTTGAAGAACTAACCAAAAGAATCGAGTCCGAAGAAAATAAAATTGAAGAAAATGACAAAAAGGTGGAGACATACAATTCAAGGGTTGACCAGATACCAGGAGCACCTCCGATTTTGAAAGGACTGGACTCGAAAAAATTCATACAAAAACCTTTCCCCCTAAGTGCGGCGCCAATGCCCATTCCCAAGAAGTTTCACATGCCCGATATACCGAAATATAACGGAACAACTGGCCTTAACAAATATATTACTTCATACACTTGTGGAATCAAAGAAAATGACTTGAATGACGATGAAATCCAGTTAGTATTATTGAAAAAGTTTGGGGAAACACTATTAAAATGAGCTATGATCTGGTATCACAACTTAGCTCCTAACTCTATTGATTCATTTGCTATGTTGGCGGATGCCTTCGTGAAAGCACACGCCGGGGCCATAAAGGCGGCCACAAGAAAATCGGACGTCTTCAAAATAAAACAAAGGGATGACGAGATGCTACGGGAGTTTGTGTCCCGGTTTCAGATGGAAAGAATGAAATCACCACCGGTCTCCGATGACTAGGCAGTTCAGGACCTTTATGCAAGGTTTGAATGAAAGAAGCTCGATTGTATCTCGATAGCTAAAGCAGAATTTGATCGAATTTCCAGCTATGACATGGTCGGATGTGCACAATCGTTATCAGTCAAAAATTAGGGTCGAGGAAGAACAGTTGGGAGCCCCCTCGGGCTCAATTCATCCGAATAGATTCGCAGCCAAGCCCCCGAGGGACACGGATCGGGGATCAAGATTTAACAAAGAACGATATCAACCATACGTCGAAGATCGAAGGAACATTTCAAGGCGTAACATACCTCGGAATGATCGAAGAGCAGATCGAGGCCAAAGTTCTCGGGGACTCGTGAGCAAAACTGGGTTTGGTAGGCGCTCGGGACCGGGGGAGGTACCCAGATTATCAAAATACAACTTCTCTGTCGACGCCTCGGGTATTGTCTCAGCCATTGGCAAAACTAGAGATACTAGATGGCCCAAGCCTGTACAGACCGATCCTTCTCAGAGGAACCCCAACTTAATGTGTAAGTATCATGGTACTCACGGGCATAGGATCGAGGATTGCAGGCAGCTTAGAGAGGAGGTGTCCCGATTGTTCAACGAGGGGCACCTTCGTGAATTTCTCAGCGACCTGGCCAAGAACCATTTCCGAGAAAGAGATGCAAATAGGAAGAATGAACCTGAAGAACCTCAACATATCATTCACATGATCATCGGTGGAGTCGATGTCCCATAGGGACCTATATTCAAACGTACCAAAGTATCCATCACAAAGGAGAAACGGACTCGAAGCTATGTGCCCGAGGACGCTCAATCATTCTGTGACGAGGAAGCAGATGACGTATCCCAGCCTCACAATGACGCCTTGGTAATCTCTATCCTTTTAAATAAAATTCAGGTTAAACGTGTTTTAGTGGATCCAGGTAGCTCTGCGAACATAATCAGATCGAGGGTCATGAAACAACTCAGCCTGCAAGATCAAATCGTACCTGCATCTCGGGTGCTGAATGGCTTCAACATGGCAAGTGAAACAACGAAGGGAGAAATTATCTTGCTAGTAAACGTAGTCGGGACCATACAAGGCACCACGTTCCATGTCATCGAAGGTGACATGAGGTATAACGCACTCCTCGGGAGGCGATGGATACACAACATGAGGGTAGTTCCTTCGACTATCCATTAGATGATGAAGTTCCCGACACAGGAAGGAATGAAAACAGACCACGGAGAACAGCATGCTACAAAAGAGATGTTTGCAATCGAGGAAGTGGTGCCAATACCGGAACCCTTGACCTCGGAGAAGTCGAGCCCCAAAAGTAAACAGGTGGCTAATGTCACGCCCCAAACCTGGGCCTGGACGTAACACGACACTTGGTGCCTGACTACATGTGACCGAGTGAACCAACCGGCTGGATGAATCAACATGTGATATCATAACATACTGAATGCGGAAGATAAACTAACACATGCTGATATACTGAAAGTCTGGATGATATAAATCAAAGTGCGGAAATACTAATATAATTCTGAAACATATTTGTAGCCAACATAGCTTAGTATAAAAAGCCTGCGACTCTGTCTAGATGTTACTCTAGTCTATGAAGCCTCTAATGAAGTACTGAAAACACTGAATGTCTGAAAATACTGAAGACTGTAAGATAATGATAATGCCCCGAACGAACTGGGGATCACCAAATAGCTGATACAAGAATCCTAGCGTTCTGAATTGTCAACCTGTAAATCATTACCTGCATCTTGAGATGTAGGCCCCGGGCAAAAGGGACGTCAGTACATTTGAATTGCACTAGTATGTAAAGCAACTGAAAGAAAGAATTATAAATCCTAAAACTGAAACTAAGCTGATAACTAAGAATTGATAATTGATACTGAAATGATAACTATTGAAACTGAAACTGAAATGATAACTGATAACTGATAACTGAACTGATAACTGATAACTGAACTTGGGGTCGTGAGAGATATAAAGAAGATTGTGATTGTGACTTATAAGATGTGAATATGAGGTGTGGTACCTCGGTGTGATTCTTATTGTACATTCTATATTGGAAAGGCTTGTTGATTTGAATGGTTATGGATTTTTCTTAATTCATTTCACTTGTATTTTAATTGTAATTGATCATCTGTTATTTTTATCATATGTTCACTCTTGTTATCATTATTGCCTTTACTTCCGTTGTTAGCCTTATATTATCATTCTGCTTTGATATCATTTATTGTTATTAGTTTCAATTATTAGATTATACGAAAATTCTGTTCAGGTTTTTATGTCTAGTAGTTGTCTTGACCTGACCTTGTCACTACTCCACCGAGGTTAGGCTTGATATTTACTTGATACCGTTATGGTGTACTCATTCTACACTTCTGCATATTTTTATGCAGATCCAGGTACTTATGCCCGTGTTGAACGCCAACGAGTTGATTCAGACATTCCAAAGACTTCAAGTTATATCTGCTTGCCGCTCGCATGCCTTGGAGTCACCTTCTACTATTATATCTAGTACTGTTTATCTTCATACCAAAATAGTGTTGTATTTAGAGATTCATAGTGTACTTCTTTAGAACTTATGACTCTGTACCACCGATTGTGGGAATTGTACGACTGTTATTCCGGTATGGTTTATTATGTCATTTATCAGCTTAACTTAATAGCTTAATCGTTTATTTCTGCTAAATTCTCAGTGTGTGTTAGGCTTACCTAATTTTAGAGTATAGCTGTTATCACGATCCCTAAAGTAAGATTTTGGGGTCGTGACAACACCGATTCGAGGTCATTTACCAAGAATATTGATCGTGGTCCACTCAAGTCTCATTTTATGGTCAAAAATCATATTTTGTTCAAAATTTTACAAAAAAAAATTTGGAAAATGACATGGATCACACACGCAAGTCAAGAAACATCAAATGAAGGTACGAGAGATCTCAAAACACAAAAATAATGGCTAGCACTCAAAACGACCTATCAGGTTGTCGCAAAAATATCACAATTTTACTGATAAATATTCTTTCTCAACAGAGCCATAGAGACTTTTATATTTTCTTTCTCTTCCCCTAATCTCTTTTTGAGAGGGAGACTTGGCAAATAAGGGAATGTTTCAATTTAAATGAGTTTATCTTCCTCTTTTGAAGACCTTATGTATTTGTTCTGCAACATTATTTATCTTTATCATCCTTCTGCATGTGTCATTAACCTTTACATTCACTCATGGCCTAAAATTTGTCTATGTACAACGTATAAACACAAAATATACAAAAGATGTCTCTAATACAATGTGAATTGGATAAAAAAGGGTCTAAAACTGTGATGACCCGATATGTCATCTTATGATTAAAAACCAAATTCTGTGTTCTGAGGCCTTAAAAACCTTATTTTATCCCTCCTCGATTTGCATGCGCAGTACGGGGCATTTTTAAAAAAGCTTTTATGTTGGAAGTTGATAAAAATAAGAAATTTTGCTTACAACTTTATTTGAGTGGACTTCGATCAACATTTTTGGTACACTGACCCGGATTCATATTTTGACAGTCCCGGTGGGTCCGTTCCGAAATATGGGGCTGGGTGTATGTCCGAAATCGGAATCGGAGGTTCCTAGCCCGAGTTATGAATTTTTGTTGAAAATTAAAAGTCTGAAAATTTAATGATTTTTAAGAATTGGTTGATGTTTGGACTTGTTGATACCGGGTCCGTATTTTGGTTTCGGATCCCGGTACAGGTCCAATATAATATCTTTTACTTATATGTGAAATTTGGTGGGAAACGGAGTCGGTTGATGTGATTCGGACGCCCGGTGGTAAAAATAGTGATTTCACAGCTTTCTTGAAAATTTCATTTGATTTGGTGTTCAGTTCGTAGTTCTAGGTGTTATTTTGGCGATTTGATCACGCGAGCAAGTTCATATGATATTTTTAGACTAGTGTGCGCTTTTGGTTTGGAGTCCCAAGGGTATTGGGTATATTTTTGGATCTTTGGTTGAGAGACTAGTAAAATTAAGAAATTTGGGAGTTTGACCATGGTCAATATCGGGTTAAGACTATCTCTTTTCAGTATTTTGAATGCGCGATCAGGTCTATAGTGTGTTTTGTGATTGAAATTCATATATGGTTTTTGTCCGGGAGGTTCAGGATGAGTTTCGAGGTGGTTTCGGATCATTTCGGAGAAGTTTAGATTTTGCTGGTTTCTGGTGCGACACTGTTCATTCGCAATTGCGAACATTTTATGGTAATTGCGAAAACACTGTTCATTCGCAATTGCGAACGACTTATGGCAATTGCCGAAACACTGTTCATTCGCAAATGCGAAGTTTTATTCGCAAATGTGATACCTGCAGCTGAACAAAAGATGACTTGGATGGGATTTTTGATTCATTTCCCAAATCTTCTAAACCTAAACCACAAGAAGCGATTTTCCAAAGAACTTTTCTTCCCCAAATCACTGGTAAGTGATCTTAATCTAATTTCTATTAATCTTTCACTACTTTTTCATAAGATTCAACTAAACAACTAAGGTTTTCATGGTAAAATTGGGGGGTTTTGGGTAGAAACTAGGAGTTTCGAAATTCGGGGATTTAAACCTCAAATTGAGGTCGGATTCCAAATCAAATTATATATCCAGGCTCGGGGGTGAATGGGTAATCGGGTTTTGGTCCGAATTTTGAGTTTGGACCAAGCGGGCCTGGGTGTTGACTTTTGTTGACTTTTTCAAAAAATTTCTAAATTGAATTCTTTGCAATTGTGGGTAGATCCTAAGGCTTTATTTGAATTGTTTGGTTGGTAAATTGATAGATTCTATTGGTCTGGGGACTTGTGTGAAGGGAAAAGCAGTGATCTAGCTTTGAGTTTTGCAGTTGGAGTGAGGTAAGTGTCGTGGTTAACCTTGGCTTGAGGGATTAAGTATTATTTGCCTATTTGCTACGTGTTTGGATGTTGAGTACAACGTGTAGGTGAGGTGACGAGCACCTATGCATTATTTTCGAGTCATAGCATGTGAGGGAGTCTTATTCTTGTAACTGTTGTATTCTTTGATTATATTGTTCATGCTTAGACTAGCTATTCGTTATGTTGAACAACTCTTATCATGTTTTACGGAATTTGGTATTGATTAAGTATTGACTCAAAGTTGAAGTTGGTATTGTTGAACTAAATGTTGAAGTAAGACTAGTTCTTGATATTTCTATCTCTCTCTCGTTATTGTTCATTATTTTGGTGAGGGAGAGTGTTAAAGCACGAAGGGTGGTGCCGTGCAATATTTTGTAAGTGAGTGATAATGCACGAAAGGTGATGTCGTGCCATGTTCTGTGAGTGATAAAGCACGAAGGGTGATGCCGTGCCATGTTATGAGAGAGTTAATGCACGAAGGGTGATGTCGCGCCGTTTCTATTGTTTCTTATGGTGAGGTTGAGAGTAAAAGTACGAAGGGTGATGCCGTGCACTTTCCATTACTGTGTTTACTTATTTCTAGCCTTTAAAGGTATATCGATTGAGCATGTTCTTATTTACGTTGTGATTTCTTGTCTTGTAATCCCCTCAGCATGTCCCCTTCCCAATATATCTTGCCTTGTTCCTTTAGTTGTTGTTTTTGGTGAATATATTGATATACTGCACAGGTTTATTTGTAGGTGTCTTGTCCTAGCCTCATCACTACTTCGCCGAGGTTAGACTCGACACTTACTAGTACATGTGGTTGGTTATACTGATATTGCACTCTGCACTTTCTGAGCAGATTTTGGTACCGGACCGAGTTGACCCCGAGTCTAGCTACTGGCTTGATCTGTTCGGAGACTCAAGGTAGTCCTGTTGGCGTCCGCTGGCCCTGGCGTCCCCTTCTATGCATTTCCTTTACTGTTTCATTTGCATCGAAAACAGTTGTATTTCTTACTGACAATTACTTGTAGCTAAATCTTTCGTGAAATTGTGGCTCCAGATTCTAGGTACTATTATATATTTAGGCTGTTATGAATTTCGGCTTTTATTTTAACCCGTTATAGTTTAATGTTGTGAATCACTGATATGCTTAAGGTTTGGTTTAATAAAGTTTCTAACGTTGGTTTGCCTAGCAAGTGAAATGTTAGGCGCCATAATGATCCCGACAGTGGGAATTCCGGGTCGCGACAAAAACTTTTATACAACTTCTTTGAATGCGTTCTTGAAAATTCAACTATGATATTGAGGGATCATCGGCCTTCATTTGGGTGGTTAACATTTTTAGGAGTCTTCTGTAGATTTCTAGAACTTTATTTTCAATTTTCGTTTCATCGGCCTTCGTTATGTTCGATCTAAAATAAAAATTCTTTTTCATATTATTTACCTTTTACTGCAATCCTATTGGATGCACGTGTTCATAGGTATTATACTCCGTGCTATACTATTTTGAACCTTCTAATTGGAAAAAGAAATAAAAAACTATACCATTCTTATCCCCAATTTGGAGATCAAAGCTTCTTGGATAATTAAGGACTATCTTATTGTTTATATTTATCGTTTGGGTATATTGAAGTTTTTGACTTCTTCTAATTAGTTGTTTGATCAAACAATTTAAATACGGCTTTCTCCCAAATATCAGCTAGTTCTTCACATACTCCATTTGAAAATTTTGATTAATCGCACTATTATAATGTTGTTCATTCTAACAACAATATTTACAATGTTTCTTATTAAAAGGGTATAATGTAGGTTGTACCCTGATGTAAGGGTCAATGACTATTTTACGATTCGAACCTATGACATAGGTCATATGAAAACAACTTTATTATTGCTCCAAAACTCTTCAATATATCTTCGCAAAAACAAAACAAAAAAGTTCTAGCGTGCTTATATTCAAATTATTATGTTAATAAGTAAACTTTCTTGATAGTAACCTTTATATTCCAAAAGAATGATTTTCTGTTTCCTAATTCACCTTATGAGGAGAGGGACTTGGTCAATGAGGAAATGTTAAACATGTGGTGTCGTATCTGGGCGGATCTCAATTGTTAGTTACTAATTCACGTGAATTTAATATTCTTTTTTCAGACCCTATAGATATATCACAAAATGCATTAAATAATTATAAATATTTGACTGGAACCAGTTATTTTTTAGTAATAATTTGAGATCACGACAGGAATCCATGTGAACGTATAAGGCAATTGTATATAGATGACATACCATGTACAATGAACTAGTTAATTTTATATATTGATTTGAATTGATTTGATTTGAACGTATAAGGCAACTCATAAAGCTTTAAATTATGAGTTGGGCGAGGTGTTAAACAGATAAAGGAACCAGCAAAAGAATTGAATAACCAGAGAAGAAGCTCAGTTTTGTGCAATGAGGAATGTTAAACTACTCATTTCTTCTTTCAATAGCCAACTACTTGCGTAAAACAGTTTCATTGGAAGTTTTGACTAAACCATTAAATAAATTGCCTGGCCTTTCCTATAAGTAGCTGTCTTCCCTTAGTAGTTTCCACACATATATCACATTAAAGGAAATAGAAAGATCGCATATTATATCAAAAGTATAGGAATATGGCAAAGTCACTAGTGAGCTACACAACCTTCCTTGCTCTCCTCTTGTGCTTCCTCCTCATTTCTTCCAATGGTTGGTACTTCTTTCATTGTCGTTTGAATATTTGGACCCAAAACTACAATCCAATATTACATAAAATTTCAAAAATTCATTATAAATTGATTACTTTCACGCTGGTCGTTAACTTACTGTAATCCTTTCGTAGTACAGGTAGCTAGCAGCCTAGCACCTAGGTATGCCTTTGCACTATCATATACGAACTCGCTAATATGAAATGATTATCATTATTGTTATAACTTATATCCAAAAAAAAAAAACATATATTTCAGCATTTTTAGAAGAAATTTATACATTCCAATTCAAATAAATGATTTTAACCAAAAAAAAAAAAGGAAAACTTATGATAAGTTGTTGTTCCTTGGAGAGAAGCAAGCGGCCGAGGGCAAACTTTGTCGAAGGAAGAGCAAGACATTTTTTGGCTATTGCTTTATTAGTGAACACTGCGACGAAAGAATGCAAAGAGAAAGGGAGGGCAAAGAGGGGTATGTGCATTAAGAAGAGCATCATTAGACGTTATTGCTACTGCTACCACAAGTGCAAATAAGCATCAAATGTTCTTTAGAGTTCTCGTTTTTTAATTATGATAAATAAAAAGTGGTATGTTGTCTTGTGTGTGAAAGAATAAAAACACTACCAATTCACAAGAATTTGTAATTATGTTTGTATTATCATATTATACGGTCATTTTCTTAGGATACAAACAGTAATTTTCGGTGTCAAGTGAAGTAATATAAATAATATCAAGAAATTACTTGTGGTTATATTGACTAAGTTGGCTTCGCTAGTTAGCTATTATGATTAATGTACAAATAATATATTTAGAACCCGATAACTTAAAAAGGTTGAAATCATAGCTCTGCCTCTGGCTCCAATGTCCCTTCTTCATTATATTTTCCTACGAACCATGGGGTAGCTAACGCATGGCTGCACAGCTTTTGTGCACTGCACAATTTAAGCCTTATTAATCCTTACCATGCATAGTATTATGGGTTATACAGTAACTAATCGATTTAAATCAGAACACTCTTTAAATCAGAAGAGACATTAGTGTGAAACATTGTAAATATTACAATTAGAATTATAGTAGGGCGATTAGTCAAAATTTTCAAATGAAGCATGTGTATGATTACCTGATATTTGGGAAAATGAATATATTTAAATTATCCGATTGTACAATTGTCACGATCCAAAACAAACCGTCCTGATGGCGCCTATCGTGGAAGTAGGATAGCCACTACTCAATATATCAATACAGTAAAAACTTTGAAAAACAAAGACGGAAGCAATTAATATTTAAGAAAAGCCTTTTGAAAATAAACAATCCAAAATACGATACAATCCACCCCAAAACTGGGACGTCACAGAGTACATGATCGTCTATACCAGAATAGAATCTACTACAGTGTCTAGGAAAAAAAACTGAAATATAGATATAGATAATGAAGGAGAGTCAAGGCCCGCGAACGCCATGCAGCTACCTCGATAGTCTCCGGGGATCTGACTCCTTAATCAGCAGCGGCCGTGACCAGAAGCGCCTGGATCTGCACACGGGGTGCAGGGAGTAACGTGATTACAACCAACTCAGTAAGTAACATGTCACGACCCAAACCAATGGGCCTTGACAAGCATCCGGTACCTTAATCAACCGAGTACAAACGTAACGTATCTTTCTTATTACATCATCATATACTCGTGACATACGGGCCTAATAGGACAACATAATCATTTATATACTCAAAATATAGGCCGACAAGGCCGTACAATCTTTCACGTACACGACATATGTCTACAAGCCTCTAAGAGTACATAAATTTCATAAAGGTCGGGATAGAGTCCCGCCATACCAGAACATACACGTCTAAATCATACTAACCAAATAAGCAACTCCGAAGCAAATGGAGCACACCAACATCTTTTGCTGAGCTGATAGCCTACTTGGAGGGCTCTCGACCTGTCTATCCGAACCTGCGGGCATGAAACGCAGCATCCCCAGGCAAAAGGGACGTCAGTACGAAATAATGTACCGAGTATGTAAGGCAATATACTGANCTGTATCAAATATATATATATATATATATATATATATATATATATATATATATATATATATATATATATATATATATATATATATACACACACACAAACACACAAGATGTACATAAAACTCTAGACTTGGCAACTCCGAAGGACGTGGAGCTTACCGATAAAGCTGAACTCGGGAAACACCTACTAAGGAGGTCTATCTATCTGTCTGTTTGAACCTGCACGCATGAAATGTAGCGTCCCTAGAAAAAGGGACGTCAGTACGAAATGATGTACTGAGTATGTAAGGCAACAAAGTAACTGAAAGCTGAAACTGAACTGATAATATAATAACTAAAGTAACTCGGAGTCAAAGATAATCTGAAGATATGCTTACCTACTGATACTGATTCAACTCTCTCAATATGGTAAGTAAAATAGCTGTCTAGCCCTATAAGGCTCGGTATATATATATAACTGCTCTACCGTAGTAGGCTCGCTCATACGCGCTCAGCCATACTAGGCGCTGTATCTCGACCAACTGGGCTCGCTCGTAAGTGCTCGGCCACAGTAGGATCGGTATATAACTTACCATCTGATCAGAGGTTGTCCAATAGGGGCCCGCCCATCGATTATAGCTCGATGGTAATGAAAATACTTTTAGTATTGTATATATGTAAATTCTCTACTCTCTTGACTGGAAGAAGGAAATACTCAACTAAACATGAAGTCCCGATAAGAAGAATATGGTTACTTACGAAACTAGGGAAATATTAACCTCCTGCACGTATTTAAAGTAGTTGCCTATGATAACACTTGCAGTACTAATTATATAAGGTCATATTTGCCTTTTGTCATCCTAAATTTCTTAATCATATGATGAAGGCAGTAGTATTTCTCAGGAGGTTGCACTTAATTTGTCCATAAGACTAACTTATATTTGGTTCTTTATTTGCTTCACTTCTTTTTAGGAAAATCATGGATACTTTTAATTGAAAAGGTTCTGTTGTACATTCAAACATGAAATGCAAATTAACAATTGGTTTCATGAACATGCTTCCCGTTATTAGAGGGAAAAGTATATATACAGGACTACTTGTTTAAATAGACAAATATACGTAAATTTCGTGATATGAATTTTTCTTTATGTTTCGTTATCAAACTTGTGTAATGACAAGATCATGCAAAAATGAAGGAAGATCTTAGCCTTAACATACCTGTTCCTGAAAAATATGAACAAAACTACACTTAAATTTTCTTGAAATTGAAATGAATTTGCCTTCTGCTTCTAAAGCTTTGTGAACCAAAGAATGGTTTTAAGCAAAAATTTGTTCCAAGATTTTGCTTCAAGCTTCTGTTCCAAAGTTTTTGGTTTCCAGCCAAGGACATGAAATGATTTTGGTTTCAAATTCTAAATTTCAACGTTTTTTTTTTTTTTTTTTAAGACTTGGAATGAAGACTTGTATGGATTGACGTTTCTGTTTCTTGCTCTTGAGTGGATTGATACTAAATTGCTAACTCACATTTTTGGTTCCTTCAGATTCCTCCAAGGAAATAAGACTTAGAAGTCTTATTGTTATACTAAATTATTATTTAAACTTTATCTATTCTTTAGGTATAGACACCTATTTACAAATGGTATGAATCATCCTTTAAATTGGTGGCCTTGTGCCACGTGGAGAGTGGTTAATTTATTAAATTTTTATCCACTTATTAGTTAACTAGGTAATGTACTGTTACCCGGTAATTAATCAACACCCGCATAATTTAAAAATTACCACAAATTACTTAAAATTCTATTTATTTTCAAAATACTTCATATATACTTTATATATTACACTACCGTGGTCATATGGTACTAGTTTATAATTATCGGGTATTATCGCTCGACCCGTATTTTATTCCAATTGTCCATTTTCAACGAAACTCGTTTTCTTTAATCCACGTACCTTTATCCTTCATAATACTTATTTATCGCTTGTTATGAACATCGTAAGTACGTTAACGTCAAGATGATCTCATCCCCGCGTCTACGTCGGTTAACTGAAAACGAAATTATAACGTACGACGACGCTTTAATGTACGAAATTGCGAAATATAATATCTCATTTTCGGACATTCATCACATTACTTATGGCGTACTTTCACGCACGAAAACCTGGGGTGTAACATCATTCCCCCCTTTGGAACATTCGTCCTCGAATGTTGACTGGTGCGCTTATCATTTTCGTAACTTATGTCTTCTGAATTTTCCATCATGGCAACTGTTCTGTGAGTAAATCCAAATGCTAGGGCATTCCCTCTTTAGGCCTCTTTTCACACACCACGACTTGTGTTCGGAATTCTTCCAATCTTGTAACTGTTACTACCTTTTGTCATGCAGCCTATATGACTTCTTCCTACTATGTGCGCCTGTGGATTCCTTCCTTTAGCTTTTAGCTAATCACCTTTCCTTACTTTGGGAACATATACAGAACTTGACAAGATGTCCCTTTGGGTATCTATAGCTGTACTGAAGTTCTTTGCTCGGTACTTTGTTGAACTTACGAATATTGTTATATCTTGTTTCATAGACCCAGTTATCTATCTGTATGACTTTACTACATCTAGATAGGTCATACTACCAAACTCCAGGTTACTTTCGTTGATTATCCTATAAGTATAAATCTAAGTCCTTTAATGTTTCCTCACCACTGTTCATCTTAAGAGTGACGGCCTAATCCCATCTCATACTTTCTGACTTCTGTCCATCCATTGTCGAATCGCCTTAATGTAGATGTATCATCTATCAGTGATAACTTGATCTCTTATGTAACACTGCCTCTAGGGCTCATGTCTCATCGTCGAACATTTGAAGTGATTGTCTTGATCCACCTGGGGGCGATACGATACTATACTTCCATAATCGTAGTTCATAGCATCCCAGTGTGATTTTACCTTAAATGGGTATTTTAATCCTGTACAATTCATGAAATTATTACTCAATTGAAGGCCCAAACGTCATCCTCTATCCCAATTACACCTTCATTCTATTATCAGAGTAGCATTCCATCTCTTCTAAATGCCATTAAACTCATTTGAGTTCCTTTAGGCTATGTTGAGCTTTGTATAACTTAGAGAAACCATCAACTCTTCATGTTTTCGTGGGCTTAATCCTGAGGACTTATCCATTCTCGTCACCTTCTCACTTGCCCTTTATTATCCTTACTCTTGTCTTTCTAAAACCTTGTTGCTTTACCATACTTTAGCTTGCGACTTACACATATCTATTTGCATTACTCGCAACCTTCCTTCCACTTGCTTGTATCATAGGTTCCCTTGTCTTATTCTGGAACATCATCCGAGACATCACACCATCTCTAACTCTTCTTTACTCTCTTTACTAGACCTCTCAGTACCTAGAAATCATAGGCCGGAAGATATACCACTGAAGACGTTGCTATCATTCCTGTATACTGAGTCCCCGCACTTTTAGCCTTATATCCGCAGTACGGACTATTCACAACCTTCTATATTTGAGTATTTCATACGTCGTTCACCTTTACCTTACTTAGCTTAAAATTTTGCATCGTATCTTCTATCTTTTTCCTGACCTCCTTTCCACCTAGGTGTAATTCACGTCCATAACTTGAAGCTCTATTATAATACTCGCACCTCTGCTACATACACAATCCGATGTGAGCTTCGTAGTGACTTTTTATGAGACTGGTACTTCTTCTAACTGGCTTTCTTGTAGAGCCATTATAGATTATGGTTGTTATGTTATTTCTCTTGAAACTCTAATATTAAGACCACTTATGTCATGTTCTCAAGCACACCTTCTATAATTTTTCTAGGTCCAATAATCAGACTCTTGATTTACTTGGGTGATGGAATTCTTTAGCTTCCTCTTCCTTCCGATCAACCTTTATGTAGGCTTAAGCTATCTTCCGATTTGTGGCTCATGGTATCAGTTATTACCTTAGCCTTTCATGGGCGTTATGGAATATCGATGATACTATCTTCTAACAATTCAATCCTTTGTCTATGCCCTGGGCTCAATTCTTCTTTTTAACTTATACCAGAGTCTACTATGGGTATATGATTGTCAACAAATATAATGCTCCAAAATCTTGTGTGTATCCATAACGTACTAACTCTGGATCATTGATCGAATAATTCATTTCGTTCCATCTCAGCTTTCTTTAAACGTGTGCAATTACTTTTCCTTGTCTTTATGCCCCTTGTTGCGTCCATACGTAGCTTATCTTAGTTCCTACACATGCCAGAATTTTTTTGTGCAACTCATATAGTCTCGAATATTACCTTCGATCTTTCTCCCCATTCATTAGCCACGGTAGGTGCCGCTTTATTTTGGAGGGCATATAATTTTTTTTTGTTGTGAGACTGCTTTTACATGACCATTTCTTCATTAGGTCATTGTGCTTAGGTTGAAGCCTTCTTCCTCATTTCCTCAGCTAGTCGTTCACTGTAGTACATAGGGAGGATCCTCTGGCTCTTGTAAAGATGCGCTTATACTTGACGGACCTTCTGCTATGCTTCATTGCCTATACTTATCCGTAGTTACTTATCTCCATACCCTTGTGCTTGTGGGGTTGCTTCTAGACTGATATTTTGACCGTGTTCCTAGTGGCACTCTCTTTTATTTTCGTAACACTCATACAGTACCTTTTTAACTTCCCCAAGTCCTATATGCATATATCTCAAGTATTACAATGTCATAACTGCGGGGCTAAATTTTCCATGTTGGGGTTTACTATATTTATCTTGCATGATCTGCTGATTTGTCTGTAACTTCTTGTTTAGCCATAACTGGGATCTTCCTAACTAATTACTAACTACTCATTGGCCCATTTTCATATCAATATTCCTCGTAATCTTTCTTGGGTTATTTCCTTTGTCTTAACTTACGTCTCGCATTGGCTCCTTTTCTATCAATAACATCTCGGGCAAGGACCCTTACTTCCTCTCATTGACGTCGTATTTGCATAATATTCTGGAATTGTAGCATACACTTAGGGGCTGAATAAGTGTAATCTCATTTCTTTTTCGTGTTTACCGCATTCATCATTTATTACTCCATATTCCCCCCTTTAGGGGAGTACTAAGACTTGGAGCTACGACACCTGCCTATAGATATTTTTACTCTTCATCTTCGGCGTCCTCTCACATTATCAATAACCCTTACTCACCTTGCGGTAATCTTTTTGTACTGAGGATAACAAAATCCCTCGCTCGCGATGGTGACACTTAGTGTAACTCGCACATACAGTCTCTTAAGCTTAATTTTGCTCACATTGCTTGCTTTAGGGAAGTGTCTCCCTGAATGAACATTTTCTGAATTTATCATGGATCTTCTACTGTTGTCCATTCTATTATTGCCGGAATGCAATCTGCAATTCTCATGATGCTGACTATCATCAAATCACTCAGTTCCTTATTCATATTTGGTTTATCTTGTTCACCAATACATACTGGTTCTATTATTCTGGGGTCCAATTTTTCCTCTTGGTAATCGTGCTAGAGTTGCGAACTTATTTCTCGAAATGAGGGCATGACTGTATGGCCTATACTCTTTTGTTGTCCTAAGGCCTGTTACCTCTCGTCTCTTTCTTCACTTGACTATAGATCTTGTAATATTGTCATCTTTTTGATCTACCGTTGTCATCCATGTTTTCATATCTTACTCATAATGCTTCATTAACTCTTTTCTTATTTCCCGCTAACATTTATGCCTATCACTTTATTCTGAAAACTTGAACAAGATATTCTTTTGCTTTTAGCTTCCCTTTGATCCATCAAATGGCTCTTCAAATTGCTTAACGTTCTCGCTTTACTAGGGACGCGAGTCACACTAAGGTAATATTTATCCCTTCAAGAATATAGTGCATGTCTTTGTAGTACTCATATCTGGCTGCACTATTTTAGAGTGCACCATCTAGGTGTCTCATAAAGAGATTTATTAGCACATTTGCAATATCATTCGGAAATGTCAACTGACACAAACAATTCATCCATCCTATCTTCTTATACTACTTCTATTAACCCCCATAGGGCATATCGAGAATGGGTGCGACAAATTCTATATACCTTTCTCAAAAAGCTTATGTGCCTCTACCTGAATTATAAACACTGTTAACCTGTGTTAACTGGGCAGCTCGTACCATTCTTTATCTTCTTTTGCTTGTTGAAACTTGTATTTATCTTCTTAATCTCTCATTTTCTTTCACCATAAAGGTGGATAGGCATTCTTGCCTTAAGGCTTCTTATAAAGAGGCTTACACTTTTCAGTATACCCATGATCTGCTAAAGATCTCATATTTACCTATCGTAGGCATCATACAAAAATCCAATTCCTCAGACTCAGCTCGTCCCAACTATCTCTCTTCCCAACCTTCATTTCAGATGTAGGTATCGTCTTATTACGAATAAAAAAAGAAATTTTGGAATTTGAATTCTTATAAGTGAGCTCTACCACGCGATCTAGAGTAAGAAGAAAGAGTGACAATCCTAAATTCCATGTAGCCTCCTGCTAATAAGTGTGGTGCACGACACACCTATAAACAAGACTCTACTAGACACGGCTTGTAGACTCCCTAGGACAGAACAGCTCTGATACCACTTTTGTCACGACCCAAACTGATGGGCCGTGACAAGCACCCGGTACCTTAATCAACCAAGTACCAACGTAACGTATCTTTCTTATTACATCATCATATACTCGTGACATACAGGCCTACTAGGACAACATAATCATTTAAAAACTCAAAACATAGGCCGACAAGGCCGTACAATCTTTCACGTACACGACATATGTCTACAAGCCTCTAAGAGTACATAAATTTCATAAAGGTCGGGATAGAGTTCCGCCATACCAAAACATACACGTCTAAATCATACTAACCAAATAAGCATCTCCGAAGCAAATGGAGCGCACCAACATCTTTTGCTGAGCTGATAGCCTACTTGGAGGGCTCTCGACCTGTCTATCAGAACCTGCGGGCATGAAACGCAGCGTCCCCAGGAAAAAGGGACGTCAGTACGAAATAGTGTACCGAGTATGTAAGGCAATATACTGAAAACTGAACTGGTAATATAATATCTGCAAGTAGCTGGAAGTCAAAGAAAATCTGAAGATATGCTTACCTGCTGATACTGACTCAACTCTCTCAATATAGTAAGTAAAATAGCTATCCGGCTCTATAAGGATATATATATATATATATATATATATATATATATATATATATATAAATAACTGCTCTGGCGTAGTAGGCTCGCTCATATGTGCTCGGCCATACTAGGCTCTGTATCTCGACCAACTGGGCTCGCTCATAAGCGCTCGCCCACAGTAGGCTCGGTATAAAACTTACCATCTGATCAGATGTTGCCCAATAGGGGCCTGCCCATCGGTTATAGGTCGATGGTAATGAAAATACTTTTAATACTGTATATATATAAATTCTCTGCTCTCTTGACTGGAAGAAGGAAATACTCAACTGAATATGAAGTCCCGATAAGAAGAATATAGTTACTTACGAAACTAGGGAAATATTAACCTCCTGCACGTATTTAAAGTAGTTGCTTATGATAACACGTGCAGTACTAATTATATAAGGTCATATTTGACTTTTGTCAACCTAAATTTCTTAATCATATGATGAAGGCAGTAGTATTTCCCAGGAGGTTGCACTTAATTTGTCCATAAGACTAACTTATATTTGGTTCTTTATTTGCTTCACTTCTTTCTAGAAAAATCATAGATACTTTTAATTGAAAAGGTTCTGTTGTACATTCAAACATGAAATGCAAATTAATAATTGGTTTCATGAACACGCTTCCCGTTATTAGAGGGAAAAGTATATATACAGGACTACTTGTTTAAATAGACAAATATACGTAAATTCCGGGATATGAATTTTTCTTTATGCTTCGTTATCAAACTTGTGTAATGACAAGATCATGCAAAAATGAAGGAAGAGCTTAGACTTAACATACCTGTTCCTGAAAAATATGAACGAAACTATACTTGAATTTTCTTGAAATTGAAACGAATTTGCCTTCTGCTTCTAAAGCTTTGTGAACCAAAGAATGGTTTTAAGCAAAAATTTGTTCCAAGATTTTGCTTCAAGCTTCTGTTCCAAAGTTTTTGGTTTCCAGCCAAGGACATGAAATGATTTTGGTTTCAAATTCTAAATTTCAACGTTTTTCTTTTTTTTTTTAAGACTTGGAATGAAGACTTGTAAGGATTGACGTTTCTGTTTCTTGCTCTTGAGTGGATTGATACTAAATTGCTAACTCACATTTTTGGTTCCTTCAGATTCCTCCAAGGAAATAAGACTTAGAAGTCTTATTGTTATACTAAATTATTATTTAAACTTTATCTATTCTTTAGGTATATACACCTATTTACAAATGATATGAATCATCCTTTAAATTGGTGGCCTTGTGCCACGTGGAGAGTGGTTAATTTATTAAATTTTTATCCACTTATTAGTTAATTGGGTAATGTACCAATACCCGGTAATTAATCAATTACCCGCATAATTTAAAAATTACCACAAATTACTTAAAATTCTATTTATTTTCAAAATACTTCGTATATACTTTATATATTACACTACCGTGGTCATATGGTACCTTGCATGATACTAGTTTATTATTATCAGGTATTATCGCTCAACTCGTATTTTATTCCAATTGTCCATTTTCAACAAAACTCGTTTTCTTTAATCCGCGTACCCTTTATCCTTCATAATACTTATTTATCGCTTGCTATGAACGGCATAGGTATGTTAACGTCAAGATGATCTCATCCCCGCGTCTACGTCGGTTAACTGAAAACGAAATTATAACGTACGACGACGCTTTAACGTACCACATTGCGAAATATAATATCTCATTTTCGGACATTCATCACATTACTTATGGCGTACTTTCACGCACGAAAACCTGGGGTGTAACATAACAAGTCCAACCTTTGGATTGAAAGGTATTGACGAACTCAATTGGGACAGTTAAAAATAGAAATAACAGTGCGGAAATGTAGGTATGCTTTCAAGTTAAATAGATAGCTCAAATCGTAAAATAGATCAGATATGAACAATGTAAAGAATATAACTCTTCTATTTCTACATGCTGTCTGTGATGCACCACGCCGATAGCCTCATGTGCTCACACTCTCAAATGCTCCATCGCTCGGCACTGTATATGGCCCATACAGCCTACGGAAGATCCATCCCGGAATATATACATCACCGATCATCAGTCATTTAGTATCGAGGAAGGCCAGTCCAGCCCAGTGGAGAAGATCCATCTCCTGGTATCAAGTGCTTCGGACAAGATCCATGTCTAGGGAAGATCCATCCCTCAATAATATCAACCGCGCTCACTGGGGTGTGTACAGAATCCGGAGGGGCTCCTACAGCCTAAACGCTTTCATAAAATCAGCATAACCGCTGCGCCGTGCAGCCCGATCCCATAACCGTCTCTCATAATTAGGTTCTCGGCCTCACTCAGTCATCCATCTCTCCAGTCTCACTCATGGGCTCAAAATGTCATGACAACTAGCCCGAAACAATGATATGATGTATCAATAAATAACAACTGAGACTAAGATATGAATTAAATGAATCAATATGGTTGAGAACGAAATATCAATGAAATCAGTAAGGTGACAGTAAGAAACGACCACTATGTGTCCCAACAATACCGACATAAAGCCTAAACATGATATCTAACATGATTGACAGTTCAATTACTTTATCACATGATGAAAATACGAAATTGTAGCCGAAAATCTGAAATTGGCTAAAACCCGGACCCAGAGCCCACGTCTCGAAATACGACAAAAGTCACAAAATTCGAAAGCCCATTCACTCACGAGTCCAACCATACAAAATTTATCAAAATCCGACACCAAAAGGCCATTCCAATCCCCAAAATTCACTCTCCAAATCCCTTGCCTCAAATCCCCAAATTTCACCTCAACACCACACAATCCGGGTAGGAAAAATAATGGGGAAACGAGATTATTAATAAAAAAGCCAGTACAAGAAGTTTACCTCAAAAATCCCCTCGAAAATCCTCTCCAAAATCACCCAAGTCCGAGTTTAATATGTGGAAATGAAGGCAAAATCGCGAACCCTTGTTTTTAAAAATTCTGCCCAGGCTTTTCGTACTTGCGGCCACTTATCCGCACTTGTGGAACTGCTTCTGCGGAATTTGCTTAACTAGTCAACTCCGCTTCTACGAGCAATTGACCACATTTGCGCATATCGCAGGTGTAGAAATTCCAACGCACCTGCGGATCCTGCCTGCATCTGCGCCCTTCTACCCGCTTCTATGACCACGTAGGTGCGGAAAAAATCATCGCACCTACGACCTCTACACATATATCCCTTGGACATTTCTATGGCTCTTGCCGCGCTTCTGCGGGCTCTCACTTGCCGTTCCCACTCCGCAGGTGCGGTTACACCAGTAGTAGCAACACTTCAACTGCTTCACCAACTCAAAACCAAGTCCGTTAACCACCCGTAATCAACCCGAGGCCCCTGAGACCTCAACCAAACATACCAACAAGTTTTAAATCACGATACGAGTTAGTCGAATCCTGAAATCACTTCAAACAATATCAAAAACACGAATTACACACAGATTAAAGCCTAATGAACTTTGAAATTTCCAAATTCTACAAACGACGCCGAAACCTATCAAATCACGTCTGATTGATCTCAAATTTTGCACACAAGTCATAAATGACACCATGAACCTACTCCAACTTCCTGAAATACAATCCGACCCCGATATCAAAAGGTCCACTCCCGATCAAACTTTCCAAAATTCCAACTTTTGCCAATTTAAGCCTAATCCCATTACAGACCTCCAAATAACATTCCGGACGCATTCCTAAGTCCAAAATCATCTAACGGATTTAACGGAACAATCACAATTCAAATCCTAGGTCGTTTACACATAAGTCAACATCCGGTCAACCTTTTCAACTTAAGTTTTCAATTAAGAGACTAAGTATCTCAATTCACTCTGAAATCTCTCCGGACCCGAACCAACTAACCCGGTAAGTCATATAACAGCTGCAGAACACAAAAAGAGCAGTACATGGGGGAACAGGACTATAACTCTCAAAACGAACGGGCCGGGTCATTACATCCTCCCCCACTTAAACGAACGTCGTCCTCAAACGGGTCTAGAAACATACCTAAATTCTCGAATAGGTGTGGATATCTTCTCCGCATATCCCGCTCGGTCTCCCAAGTAGCCTCCTCCACGGGCGGACCTCTCCACTACACCTTCACTGATGCTATATCCTTTGACCTCAACTTTCGAACCTGCCGACCCAAAATGGCCACAGGCTCCACATCATTAGTCAAACCTATGTTTAACTAAACCGTGCTGAAATCCAGAACATGAGATGCAACACCATAATACTTTTGAAGCATGGAAACATGAAACACTGGCGAAAACTCGTACTAGGCGGCAATGCAAGCTTGTAGGAAACCTCTCCAATTCTCTCAAGCACCTCAAAATGACCTATATGCTGAGGACTTAACTTGCCCTTCTTCCCGAACCTCATAACACCCTTCATGGGTAATACTCTAAGCAATACCTTCTCTCCCACCATTGAGGCAACATCATGAACCCTCTGATCAACGTAACTCTTCTGTCTAGACTGTGCCGTGTGAAGCCGATCCTGAATCAACTTAACCTATTCCAAAGCATCCTGAACGAGGTCAATACCCAATAGAACAGCCTCACCCAGCTCAAACCAACCAACCGTAGACCGACATCGCCTACCATACAAGGCCTCATATGGGACTATTTGAATACTCGATTGGTAGCTGTTGTTGTAGGCAAACTCTGCAATCGGTAGAAACTAATCCCAAGAACCCCCGAAATATATGACACAAATGCGTAGCATATCTCAATATCTGAATGGTACGCTCAGACTGTCCGTCCGTCTGAGGGAGGAATGTTGTACTCAACTCAAACCCGTGTGCCTAACTCTTACTGCACTGCTCTCCAATACTGCAATGTGAACTGCGTACACGATCTGAGATAATGGACACCGGCACACCGTGAAGGCGAAACATCTCGCAGATATAGATCTCAGCCAACCGCTCCGAAGAATAGGTAGTCCCAACTTTAATGAAGTGTGCGGACTTAGTCAACCAGTCCACAATCATCCTAGTAGCATCAAATTTCTTCGAAGTCCATAGGAGCCCAACTACGACGTCCATGGTGATACACTCCCATTTCCACTCAGGAATTTCAAGCCTCTAAAGCAAACCGCCTGGCCTTTGATGCTTGTACTTCACCTACTGACAATTCAAGCACTGAGATGCAAATTCCATAATATCTTTCTTCATTCTCCTCCACCAATAGTGCTGCCTAGTGTCCTGATACATCTTCACGGCATCAAGATGAATGGAATACCGCAAACTGTGGGCCTCCTCAAGAATCAACTCACGAAACCCATCCACATTGGGCACATATATCTTACCGTGCATCCGCAACACCCCATCATCCCCAATAGAAACCTCCTTGGTATCACCGTGCTGAATCATGTCCTTAAGGATAAGCAAGTGGGGGTCGTCATATTGATGCGCTCATATAAAGAAGACCGAGAAACCAATAGGAATATATGCAAGTGGTCTCTCACCAACAGAAATATATGCAAGACTACCCATACTCACCGCCTTTCTACTCAAGGCATCATCCACCGCATTGGCCTTCCGGAATGATACAAAATGGTAATATCATAGTCTTTTAACAGCTCCAACTACCCTTGTTGCCTAAAAAATTTAGATCCTTTTGCTTGAATAAGTGCTGAAGGCTCCGATGATCCGTACATACCTTACAAAACACGCGCAGAGATAATGCCTCTACATCTTCAATTTATGGACAATGGATACCAACTTTAAATCATGAACGGGGTAGTTCTTCTCATGGGGCTTCAACTGGAGTGAAGCATAAGAAATCACTCTACCCCTGCATCAAAGACACACACAATACCAATCCCAGAAGTATCACAATACACTGTATATGAACCCGATGCTGAATGCAAAAATAGAACTGGAGTTCTGGCCAATGTAGTCTTGAGCTTCTAAAAGCTCTCATCACACTCATTAGACAACCTGAATGGGGCACCCTTCTGGGTCAATCTGGTCAAAAGGTGTAGCAATTGACGAGAAGCCCTTTACGGAGCAGCGATAATATCTAGCCAGGCCATGAAAACTCCAAATCTCAGTAGTTGAAGATGGTCTAGGCCAACTCTGAATCGCTTCAGTCTTCTTCGGATCTACCTTGATACCCTCACTGGATACCATGTGTCCTGAGAATGCAAGAAAACTAAGCCAAAACTCACACTTGGAGAATTTAGCATAAATTTTCTCCTCCCTCAACATCTGTAGTACAATCCTCTGATGTTGTGCATGCTCCTCCCAGCTACGTGAGTTCACCAGGATATCATCAATAAATACTATCACAAACGAATCAAGATATGGATAAAACACACTATTCATCAGATGCATGAATGCTGTTGGGGCTTTAGTTAGCCCAAAAGACATCACAAGGAACTCCTAGTGACCACAACGGGTCCTGAATGCTATTTTTAAAATATTCGAGTCCCGAATCTTCAACTGCTGATACCCAGACCTCAAATCAATCTTAGAGAACACTCTAGCTCCCTAAAGCTGGTCAAATAGGTCATGAATGCATGGCAATGGATACGTGTTCTTATTTGTAACTTTGTTCAACTGCCTATAATTAATGCACACCACATAGTACCGTCCTTCTTCTTCACGAACAGAACCAGCGCACCCCAAGGCGACACACTAGACCTAATGAACCACTTATCAAGAATCTCCTGAAGCTACTCTTTCAATTTCTTACATTCCACTGGTGCCATACGATATGGAGGAATGCAAATGGGCTGAGTTCCCGGAACCAAGTCGATACAAAAATCTATGTCTCTGTCGGGCAACATGCCCAGCAGGTCTGCAGGAAATACATCCGGAAAGTCTCGCACTACCAGAACAGAATCAATGGTAGGAGCATCATCATCAATATCCCTCACAAAAGCCAAATATGCCAAACATCCCTTCCCAACCATTTGTTCGGCCTTGAGATATGAAATCACCCTACTGGGACATAGTCCAGAGAAACTCTCCACTCAATCCTAGGTAACCCCGGTATAGCCAATGTCAGAGTCTTAGTGTGACAATCCGTAATAGCATGACATGGGGACAACCAATCCATGCCCAAAATCACGTTAAAATCAACATACTAAGCAATAAGAGATCATTTATCGTCTCCAATCCCCCAATGGTCACCACACACCATCGACACACATGGTCCACAATAATAGAATCGTCCACCGGCGTAGATACGTGAACAGGCAAAGCTAAGGACTCACGGGGTATATCCAAATAACGAGCCAAGTACGATGATACATATGAATAAGTGTAACTAGGGTCAAATAATATAGAAGCATCCCTTGGCACACTGTAACAATACATATGATCACTGCGTTTGAAGCAACGACCTCTGGCCTAGTAAGGAAAGCATAGCACCGAGCTTGACCGTCACCTAATCGTCCTCCCCCTCTAGGGAGACCTCTAAGTTCCTGAGCCCCAACATGAGCGGGTGGTGAAGCAACTGGTGCGGAAGCCATAGCCTGGGATATTTTTTGTGGAGCCCTACTCAATAATCTGGGGCATCTCTCTTAAACTTCTCAACTTTCCAACTTTCCCCAATTCAAGCAAAAACAACCTACGTACATCATAATCAAAATTCGAACTTACTCATAAGTTCAAAATTATCATACGAAGCTATCGGAACTATCAAAACTATATTCCGGAGTCATTTACTCATAAGTCAATATCCGGTCAACTCTTTCAACTTAGGCTTCCAACCTTGGGACTAAGTGTCCTAATTCATTTCGAAGCGTTCCCGGAACCAAACCAACCACCCCGACAAGTCACATAACCACAATTGAACATAGAATAAGTAATAAATGGGAGAACGGAGCTACAATATTTAAAACGACCAACCGGGTCATTTTCGCTGAGTGGCTACAAATGATTTTTGCTCATTATTAAGTCTAGAGAGAAGGAGGCTTAAATACAGTCGAAGGTAAGCATGTATGGCATATTCATGGTCATATAAAATTTAACATTAGTCTTAACCTCATTCATGGATTAAAATTCATATGATTTCCACAAAGCTACAACAATCTCTAAAGGTTCAAAGATAGGATTTTGAACCCATATGACAATATCTCTACCCCATAATAAATACAAGTATAAGATGGATATTTCAGAGTTATAATGAGTTGAGAAATATTGTTTAAATTGCAAGAAATACTAGTTCTTGAATGAGTCTCATGAACTAGGATTTATGATGTGCTGGATTCTGGTAATTAAATTCTAGCACCTATTATATTGTGTAAATTAGATTCTTGTATTATCGGTTTGGATAAAAGGAGCTAAACTAGCTTCAGATACTCAAGGTATGTTCAGTTGAACTATTCTATAGAATTATTCTCAAAACTTTATGTGTTCCAAATGTTAGTTATATAATCAAATGGCTTCCATTATATTTGTTTACCTCGAAAATCATGAGTAACAATTAAAGATGATTTGGTTTTGAAGATATGTGATTTACTCTAATACTAATGAATATACAAGTTATATTAAGTTAAAGTAAGAAGAATTGATGAACCAAACCCGTGTTGTTAGAGCAACGGAGACGTCGAGCTCTATTATATCGGGGGGCCTCGAGGTGAGTTAAGAACAAATAAAGTATGAACAATAAAGTAAAGACAATAAAGCTGAAGAACAATTGTGGAGCACAGTAAACGAGAAAAGCAGAGTAGAATATTCTATTGTAGTGAATGATTGTCTTTTACAAATGATTGGGACCCATTTATATAGGAGGGGAAAATCCTAATATCTTACATTCCCAATTATGATAAAGAATTCTATTGGTACAGTTGTATAACACCCTAGTACGGACTCGTACTATTTCGTAAAAATCTTATCCTATAATTTATGCCCTAAACAATGTGTCCCTGAGAAATTCCCGCTCTTTCTTGAGTGTTATCGAAATTATAATTTCCTCGTGGCAGATTATCGTGGGTCTTCGATTTGCCTCGCGAGGTACACACATCCCGACTAGGGTATGATCAAATATCCAATTCTTACTCCGAGCGTCCGAACTCGAGCTCGTGGTATGATAAGGTCTTCTAAATTGAGTTCTTTGATTTAGACCGTATACAGATAGTCCTTGCATTTCTTAGAATGAAATAATATGAAACGATTTGAATTCCCGAAGTCCTTTATGATGGCATCACTGTTATGACGTAAGCGTTGAAATGACCGAAGCGTCCCGTCGGTTCCCTTCCGCAAAAGCATTAAATGCACGTAAGAGCCGGTCGGCCATCAATATTAACGAACCATCGCCGCCATCCTCTATATATACTTGTTTTCTCTTCTCACTAAGGACTTTTCCGCCATGCATCATCTATTCTCCTCTATACGTTTCCTTTTCACCACCAGTTCCTCTGTTGTATCGGCTCAAAACCTCGCTAGTTTATTCATCTCTTCCTTCTTCTTCTTCTAAACAACCGATGGCAAAACTTCCAAGTCTGTTCCTCAGAAAGAAGGAAACTCCGCTTCTACTTCCCGTCCGGCCGGTGGTAAGCTGCCGGCGCTTCACCAAATCGTACGGGGCAGATTTTTCTTAAAAAAGGATTTTATAGTCGAGAACCCTCCCAACGTTGACGGCCGTCGAGAACATGCATCGAGATACATAAGGTCGATTGAGGAACAACACCTCGATGCTGTGAGGAGAGAATGTAAATGGGAAGAGAAGGTCATTTTGCAAAAACCTTCTTGTGGGGAGGACATCATAACTTACGTAGAGGGGTTCCTGAGTGTATATACATACCCTTTTACGTTAGGTCCCCTTGAACCGCTCGTGCTTGAATTTTCTGAAGATATCATGTAACCCTAAGCCAGATTCATCCGTCCTTTTGGCGGATCATAATAATGATGAGGTTCTTTGTCGAAAAGGCTGGGCTCGAGTTCACCGTCAGCCACCTCATCGGATTATATCAACCTAATCATTTTTGAGGTTAAATCAAACTCCAACGCCGATCAACCAAGTCCTTCTTTGCCAGTAACGACGAAGGCAAGGATCGAGGTTGGATGAGCCGATTCATCCGGGTGAGGACCGTCGATGTTATTACCAAGGAGTTTCCGCCGTTCCCCGAGGAATGGAACTTCGAACGTGAGTGGAATTCTTCACTTTAGTTCTTTTCCATAAATTTTGCTAAACTTCGCATAATTGCTCCTTTCCCCTCTCCGCAGCGCTTCCATGGATGCCCAAAGCAATCCTCGACCTTGAGGACTTGGTTCGCAAACTAGCTGCTACGTCAACATATGACAAAAGCAAATGCGGGACTCGTTGAAGGGCAAGTGGGAAGCGAAGCACCACGGTACACACCTTAATGTTTCTTTCCTCATTAAGAATGTCTTTTCTCATATGACTAGATACTCTATCACACGTATTGGTGAGTTTTTCAAGATGAGCCCCCCCCCCTTCCGGGGAGGAAGAAGGATCTTCGGCTCCAAAGCCAAAGGAAGGTAACAAGAGAAAAAGATCCTCGAAGAACGAGGACACTCAAAGCCAAGCAGAGCCCACTCGGAGGCGTAAGAAAAGTGTCGTCATCAATGTGGATGTCGACTCAGCTCGCCAGTTCATGGACGATGACAGTGGCAAGATGGAAAGTTCGACGCTGGTGATTCGAACCAGGAAATCTTTCGAGACTAACAAGCTTGCTAAGATCGAGGCCCATAGCCTCGAGGAAGGAACTTTAAGAGAAAAGGGGAATGGAGGCCCTGAATCTCCTAACGCGGAAACTGCTTCTCAGACTTATGGAAATAGTCCAAAGGGAGCGAGCTTCGAAGCTCCTCCGCCTGAACAGAGCACCTCGGGTGATCTCCCCGAGGCCTTGACAGCAGGTCAAACCTCGTCATTTCCGACCTTCTCCAAGGATACCATTAGGGATGCTCAGAACTTGAAGACGTCCGTGCTAGGCGGAGTCCCGAGTGAAAACAACCCCTCCCAGGGTTATTTTGCTGGGGTCGATGAGATCGACCCAGTGGATACGAGCTCAATCTTCGAGGAGGCTCAGTGTCTTTGTTCAATTGTAAGTTTTTAGTGGCACTGCATATTCTCCTACGCCATACTTTTCTTCTTTTGTCTGTTTGATCATTCCTTTCTTTTGTGTAGGCCTTCGGGAAATTGAAGACCGAATAACGTCATTGTGAAGTTGAACTGCGTAGGGCTTCGAATGAGGACAAAACCCTTAGGCTTCTCCTTGGCAAAAAGGAGAAAGAACTGAAGCATCTCCGATCGGAGGTGAACAAAGCTCTGAACACGAGAATGAGTTAGAAAAGTAGGTAACCTCTGTTCTGGAAAAATACGGGCTACCTCTCCCATCTTCGGAGGCTAATACTTCAATTTCTCAGCTGCAGCAAAAGCTAGATATGATTGGGCAGCTCCGGGGCGAGGTCGATCAAGTCCGAGACGAGTGCAATGAATGGAAGGCAAAAATGGACGCCCTCGTAGTGGTTGAAAATGATGCACTGGCAAAAGTATCAGCCCTCGAGGTTCAACTGCGGGATGCTCAAGGGAGCAGCTTGGTTCAAGCTGGCAGAATAGCCGAGCTCGAGACTGGTCTTGCAAAGACCAAGGCCAAAGCTGTGAAAAGGGGAAGGAGTTTCCTTGATCGTTTGCCTTCAATTTTTTCTTCAAAGTTTGCTTACTTTTTGATGTTATAACCTCCAAGCGTTGAATCAAATTCAGGGTAGATTATAACCGTAAGTTATGTGTTTTGATCAACGATTGATAATAGGTTACCATTTAAGGTTCGATCTTCGAGTTAAGTTTTAGCTCGGGACTTTTGAGTCCGAGCTGGGTAAGGTCTTCAAGCACGGTGTGCTTTGGCCTTTAAGCTCTTTAAATATTGGCCCTTAGGCTCTTTTAGGTTTGCCCTTAGGCTCTTTGGATAGGGCCAATCCGGCCTCTAAAATGGCTATAAATATTTTCCTCTTTTCGGTTAAAAGACTTAGAGAAAATTTTGTATGCCTTAGCATGTGTTTTTCGTGCCCGTTTGGGTTTTGCGAAAGTTTGATTGAGTGGAACCTCGTTTGTAATTTGATATGCAACGTTATCCTCTTGAGGTTTTTACGAAGGCTGATATTATCGAAGCCTTTGCACTATTCGAGGGCTGATTATATCGAAGCCCTTTATAATTTACTTTTGCCGAGGGTAGCCTGTTTTAACCGGTTTCTTTCGAAGTATATGAAGGCCTTTTGGTTTTATTGCAGAAGTCGGACGTCTCCGAGCCACTTTATTTTGGCCGTAGCCTTTTATATGACTGTAATCTATTATATGGCCGTAGCCTTTAGTCCCCGAGTGTGATGGCCTTGGCCTTATTATCGAGGGGGTGCCTCTTTGAGGTCTTGTGAACTCGAATGTGCCTTTTTGAGGTCTTGTAAGTTCGAGTGTTTGATGACTCGATGTGTCGATTGCCGATGACAATCCCCGAGTCTTCAGGTGCATTCGGGGTTTTTGCCCTTGAGCCGTTAAATATGAAAATAGTGGACTTCTTTTAGGCACAAAGTGTTTTGATATAATAAGAATGTTTTTCCAAATAATTGATACATGCGTACATGTTTTGCCACTGGGGGCTCGACTATTCTATATGGACACGGTTCATTTGACCGTTTGGCCCATTACAACATTTCCCTATCGAGGCCCTCCTTGGCACGAGTTGCTTTCTTCGAGAGTGCATCCTCTGAGGGTGATGCCCCCCAGTGTTCGAGGTTGATTGAAATGAAGCCTTGAATACTCGTTGAATATTCCTTAGGTAGCATATAGGTGTTGCCTCGTTAAAAACCTTGCCGGTAAAACCCATTTGGGACAAACCCGATCTAAGGGAATAAGATTGCAACGCATGCTTTAAAACCCAAGGTCGTCGAGCTAAAAGGTGCCTCGATGTTTCCAATCGAATGTCTCAGCAGTAATAACGTTTGAGCAATGATACATTCCAATTTTTTTTGTAGTTGCTCGCCTTCCATTTTGCTAAGCTTGTAGGATCCTTTCCCTACGACTCCGAGGACACGGTACGGTCCTTCCCAATTGGGGCCTAGTTTCCCTTCGTTTGGATCTCGAGTGTTGAGAGTGACTTTCCTCAAGACTAAGTCCCCGACTCCAAAATGTCGAAGGTTCGTCCTTCTGTTGTAATACCTTTCGATCCTTTGTTTTTGTGCGGCCATTAGAATTAATGCGGCCTCACGTTTTTCATCTAGTAATTCGATAGAAGTGTTCATGGCTTCATGATTTGAGTCTTCGGTGGCATGCTGAAACCTGACGCTAGGTTCCTCGACTTCGACTGGGATTAATGCTTCGGACCCGTACACCAAAGAAAACGGTGTCTTCCCCATGCTCAACTTTGACGTTGTTCGATATGCCCATAGCACCTCGGCCAATACTTCTCTCCATTTCCCCTTTGCATCGTCTAACCTTTTCTTTATGTTTTGAATGATGGTTTTGTTTGTGGACTCGGCCTGACCTTTTGCACTTGGATGGTAAGGCACTGATAGGATCCTTTTGATTTTATTATCCTCGAGGAACTTTGTTACTTTGCTGCCGATGAATTGTTTCCCAATGTCACATGATATCTCAGTAGGTATCCCGAACCAACATATGATGTGGTCCCATATGAAGTCGATGACTTCTTTTTCTCTTATCTTCTCCATGGCCTGCGCTTCTACCCATTTTGAGAAATAGTCAGTCATAAACAGAGTAAATTTAGCTTTACCTGGCACCATTGGTAGGGGGCTGACGATATCCATTCCCATTTCATGAACGGCCACGGGGATAGGGCCGAGTGGAGTTGTTCACCGGGTTGATGGATCATCGGTGCAAATCTTTGGCATTTATCATATCTTGGAACGAACTCCTTTGTGTTATTTTCCATGTTATCCCAATAATAACCCGCTCTGATCACCCTGCGAACCAAAGAGTCGGCACCAGAATGATTCCCACAGGTGCCCTCGTGATTTTTCATAATACATAATCGGTGTCCCCGGGTCCCAAGCATACTGCCAGTGGTCCATGGAAGGTTCTTCTATACTACGTTCCATTTTTGTCAAGTGAGAATCAAACTGCTTTTGCTTGAAGGGTTCTCGACTCTCTTGAGTCTGTTGGGAGCTTCCCATGCTTCAAGTAGTTGATGTACTTATTCCTCCAATCCCACGTTAAACTTGTTGAATTAATTTCTGCATGGCCTTCTTCGACCACCAACCTTGATAAGCTGACGACTGTCCCCGGGACGATATCATCTTCTTCAATCGATGACCCCAAGTTTACAAGTGCATCGGCCTCACTATTCTGTTCTCGAGGTACATGGTCCAGTGTCCATTCCTTGAAGCGATGCAGTGTTACCTGAAGTTTGTCCAAGTACCTCTGCATTCGATCGTCTCAAACCTCGAAGCTCCTATTTACTTGATTTACCACCAAAAAGGAGTCACACTTTGCATCGATGAACTCTGCTCCAAGGCCCTTGGATAGTTCGAGACCTGCAATCATGGCCTCATACTTGTCCTTATTATTACTCAATATAGACGTTTTGATAGATTTCCTAATGACATTGCTCGTAGGCAGTTTTAAAATGATACCGAGCCCGAACCCTTTCACATTCGAGGCACCGTCTGTGAAAAAGGGTCCATACCCCCGTTAACATACCCGTTTTTAGTAGGAGTTGCTTTTTTACTTTGGGTACGAGGGTAGGCGCAAAATCGGCCACGAAGTCTGCCAAAATTTGAGACTTGGTAGCCGTTCGAGGCTGATATTCAATAACATACCCTCCAAGTTCGATGGCCCATATGGCCGATCTGGCCGATTATTTCGGGCTTATGCAAGACACTTCGAAGTGGGTACGTAGTCAATACACATATAGGATGGCATTGAAAATATGGTTTTAATTTCCTAGATGCACTTATTGATGAAAAAGCTAACTTTTCCAAATGTGGGAACCTGGTTTCAGCATCTCTAAGGGTACGACTCACATAATAGACAGGAAATTGCGTAGCTTGCTCTTCTCGAACCGACACGCCACTTACTGCCACCTCGGACACGGCGAATTCCAAGTAGAGTGTTTCATCCTCCTTCGGAGTATGGAGCAGTGGCGGGCTCGAGAGATACCGTTTTAATTCTTCCAATCTGGTAGACTCTCCGGAGTCCATGCAAAGTTGTTCTTCTTCTTGAGTAGGGAAAAGAAATGATGGCTCCGATCTGATGACCTTGAGATAAATCGGCCTAGGGCAGCTATCCGTCCGGTCAGCCATTGTACGGCTTTCACATTATTCACTTTGGTGATTTTCTCGATGGCTTTATTTTTATCGGGGTTGATCTTGATACCCCTATTCGACACCATGAAGCCTAAGAACTCACCCGAGCCGACTCCAAAAGCGCATTTCTCGGGGTGGAGCTTCATGTTGTACTTTCTTAGGATATCCAACGTTACCTGCAAATGGGTCATATGGTCCTCTGCGCGCAGGGACATAACTAGTATGTCATCAATATAAACTTCCATGGATTTGCCTATTTGATGTTCGGACATCTTATTAACTAGGCGTTGATATGTGGCTCCTGCATTTTTTAGCCCGAAGAGCATTACATTATAACAAATATGTACCATACTTCGTGATGAACGAAGTCTTTTCTTGGTCCTCCGGGTTTATTTGAATTTGGTTGTACCCGGAGTAAGCATCGAAAAACCAAGGATCTCGTGGCCGGCCGTAGCATCGATCAAACGATCGATATTGGGCAATGTGAAAGAATCTTTAGGGCATTCTTTGTTCAAATCTTTGTAGTCTACACACATTCTAAGTTTATTTCCTTTTTTAGGGACTACCACTACGTTAGCTAGCCATTCGGGATATTTTACATCTCTAATGGATCCTATCTTTAGAAGTTTGGTTACCTCTTCTTTGATGAATGCATGCTTTACCTCGGACTGAGGTCTCCTCTTTTGCTTCACCGGTTTGAACCTGGGATCGATACTTAGTTGATGGGTAGTTATCTCCGGTGGGATCCCTCTCATATCTAAGTGGGACCAGGCGAAGCAATTATGTTATTGATAAGAAATTGAATAAGTTTTTTCTTGAGTTTGGGGGTTAACCCCATCCCCAAGTATACCTTTCGTTCTGGAAGATGCTCGATCAATACGGCCTACTCGAGTTCTTCGACCATGGACTTCGTTGCATCCGATTCCTCGGGGGCAGCGAAGGCTTCGGGGGGGGGGTGAGAAAATCTTCTTCTTCGTCTTCGACCACCTGTTCATCGATCAGCTGTCCCACGGGCTCAACCGAGGGTAAGTGCTGTGATTGCTATTTGTCCACCTATTTGTCCTTTGACTTTTCTGAAGTGGATGGTATCGATACCGGTGCCAAGTTGTGTACTGCAAACATCTCCTTAGCTGCATGCTCGTCTCCATGTACTATTTTCAGGCCATCCTTTGTTGGGAAGTTCATCATTTGATGAAGGGTTGATGGCACCGCCCTCATGCTATGGATCCACGGCCTTCCAAGCAGAGCATTATACCTCATATTACTAATGATGACATGATTTGGTATCTGTAAGGTATCTGGTATGATTTCCCCCTTCGTCGTTTGACTTGCCATGTTGAAGCCGTTCACACTCGAGATGCTGGTATGATGTGACCGAGCAACCCGAGCTGCTCCACGACCTTTGACCTGATTATATTTACCGAACTACCCGGATCCACGAGAACATGTTTAACTTTAAATTTATTTAAAAGGATAGAAATTACCAGAGCATCGTTGTGAGGCTGAGATAAGGTCTCGAAGTCTTCTTCACTAAAAGTGAGGGCGTCTTCGGGAATGTGATCCCGAGTCCGTTTCTCCCTTCTGATGGATACTTTGGTATGTTTGAATATAGGTCCCTGTGGGACGTCGAATCCACCAATGATCATGTGAATGACATGTTGAGGTTCTTCAGGTTCATTCCTCCTGTTTGCATCTCTCTCTCAGAAATGGTTCTTGGCCCGGTCGCTGAGAAATTCATGAAGATGCCCCTCGTTGAGCAATCGGGCTACCTCATCTCTAAGCTGCCTGCAATCCTCGGTATTATGCCCATGAGCACCATGATATTTGCATATCAAGCTGGGGTTCGTTTGAGAAGGATCAGTCTGCATAGGCTTGGGCCTTCTAGTATCTCTAATTTTGCCAATGGCTGAGACGATACCCGAGGCATCGATGCTAAAATTGTACTCCAATAGTCGGGGTGCTTCTTGCGGTTCCAAGTGCCTATCAAACCCGGCTTTGCTCATGAGTCCCCGGGAACTTTGACCTTGATCTGCTCTTCGATCATTTCGAGGCATGTCACGCCTTGAAATGTTCCTTCAATCTTCGATGTATGGCTGATATATTTTCCTATTCGACCTTGACCTCCTGTCTGTATTTCCTGACTCCTTTGCTAGTAACATGCTTGGATAAACTGAGCCCGATGGGGCTCCCAACTGATCATCCTCAACCCTAATTTTTGACTGACACCTGTTGTGCACATCCGCCCAAGTCACGGCGGGGTACTCGATCAAGTTCTGTTTCACCTGCTTCGAAGCTATCGAACTTCATTCATTTAACCCCTGAGTGAAGGCTTGTACAACCCAGTCATCGGAGACCTGTGGTAAGTCCATTCATTCTGACCGGAAGCGGGAGACAAAATCCCTCAGTATTTCGTTCTCCCTTTGCTTTATTTTGAATACATCGGACTTCCTTGTTGCGACTTTTATGGCACCAGCATGTGCCTTTACAAATGAGTTTTCCAACATAGCAAACGAATCAATAGACTTTGGGGGTAAATTATGGTACCAAATCGTGGCACCCTTAGACAGAGTTTCCCCAAACTTTTTTAGCAAAACGGACTCAATCTCATCGTCTTCCAAATCATTTCCTTTTATGCCACAAGTATATGTGGTGATGTGCTCGTTCGGATCAGTTGTTCCATTGTATTTTGGGACGTCTGGCATCCGAAACTTCTTCGGGATGGGTTTCGGAGTCACACTTTGGGGGAATGGTTTTTGCACAAACCTCTTCGAATCCAGTCCTTTCAAAATCAGAGGTGCTCCCGGTATTTGGTCGGCCCTCGAGTTGTACGTTTCCACCTTTCTGTCGTTGTCCTTGATCCTTTTTCTCCTGATTCGATCCGCTTCGTGAGTTCCTCGAGCTTTTTCATGATGATGGGGTCAGTTGCTTGATTTTTCTGGGGTTGGCTCAACACAATGAGCGGTTTCTGGCCCAGCCACGCTCGAAGTCTTTTGCTGACTTTGCAACTGAGCGATAACAACTTGTTGCGCTTGCAACATATCATAAATCACTTGTAGACTAACTTCTCTTTCTCCTTGAGCCTGTGTCCATTGAGCGTCAGGTTGATCACCCCCGCATACACTTCCTTCGACATCAGTGTCCAAATTGACGTTCTCGGCAATGTGTGAACCAACATCGACGGGGCTTGGTGCTAGTGCTACCCCAGGGCTTAGCGGTGGCGCACCGGTTTTTGTAGCTGTGTCATTGTTTTCTCCATGAGATTCGAGACCGTGGTTTCCATGCACGGGTGCGTTTGCTGAGCTAGACATATCTTAGCCTGAAATCAAAGAATCTTTGACAAGAAAAGATGTGAAGAATAACGTGTGTTATCAGAAAACTAGCACTAAAATAATTACTATTATCTTTAGCCCCAAGGCGGGCGCCAAACTGTTTACCTAGAAAATCATGAGTAATAATTAAAGATGATTTGTGGTTTTAAAGATATGTAATTTATTCTAATACTAGTGAATATACAAGTTATATTAAGTTAAAGTAGGAAGAATTGATGAACCAATCCAGTGTTGTTAGAGTAACGCGGACCTCAAGCTCGATTATCACTGGGGCCTCGAGGTGAGTTAAAAACAAATAAAGTATGAACAATAAAGTAAAGATAATAAAGCTAAAGAACAATTGTGGAGCACAGTAAACAAGAAAAGCAGAGTACAATATTCTATTGCAGTGAATGATAATGTTTCTTTTACAAATAGTTTGGGTCCCCTTTATATAGGAGGGGAAAAACCTAATATCGTACATTCCCATTTATCGTAAAGAATTCTATTGGTACAGTTGTATAACACCCTAGTACGGACTCGTACTATTTCATACAAATCTTATCCTATAATTATATCCTGGCCCACGTGTCCCTGAGAAATTTCAGCTCTTTCTTGAGTGTCATCGAAATTATACTTTCCTCGTGGTAGATTATCGCGGGTCTCAGATTTGCCTCTCGAGGTGCACACATCCCGGCCAGGGTAAGATCAAATCTCCGGTTCTTACTTCGAGCTTCCGAACTCGAGCTCGAGGTATGATCAAGTCTTCAAAATCAAGTTCTTCGATTTAGATTGCATACAATATTATTTATGGGTGACAAGTAATTATACGTTATTCATGTTTTCCTTAGATTTTATAGTTTGAGTTCTATGCTTCACACAACAAAAATATGAATGATTCAAGCTTTTGAAGAACCTTTTAAAAATCTAGCTTGATAAGGACTAATAATTTTTTCAGGAAAGGCTTTAATCTGTTGGCAATTATTTTTGTAATAATTTTATAAATAGTGTTACATAAACCAATTGGCCTAATTTTTTTTGGATTGGTTGCGTTATGAATTTTAGGAATAAGACAAAGGTAGGTGTCATTAATGCCAGTTGGGAACTTACCAGTTTCAAAATCTAGGTGACATAGAGATGTCATAGAGGTTTTAAGAGAATTCCAGTACTTTTGAATTAAAAAAGGATGAAGTCCATCCGGTCTCGGGGATTTAAACGGTTTAAAAGAAAATATAGCATTTTTGATTTATACGTAAGAAAAGGAGTTGTCTAAGCATGATAAACTAAAGTCTTTAAAAGAGGAAGGGTCTCTTTTGATGCAAGTCCAGTTAGTTGAGCTGTGACTTATGGAAAAGACTTGTTCAAAGTAGGAGAGAGTATGATCCATGATTTTGGTGGATCATCTACCCAATTCCCTTCCAAATCTTTGAAAAAAACTATCTTGTTTTTTCTTCTATTGTTAGTGGCAGAAGTGTGGAAAAATTTGGAGTTATTATCACCATCATTTAGCCAATTGATTCTCGATCGGAGCTTCCAATAGTCTTCCTCTAATCTAAGGAGATTGTTATAGTCATATTTAAGGAAAATTTCTAAATCATTGAGGTAAGTACTAAAACCATAAGAGGTAGATTTTTGAATGCCATTAAGTCTGGCAAGGATGCGTTTCTTTTTTTTTTTAGAGAGATCACCAAAAGTATTATTTTTCCAATCAATAACACGACTCTGGAAAACCCTTGATGCCTCTATGAAGGACTTATTATGCCAGCTTTCCTTTACTATATTACCAAATTCTGGATGACCACACCAAAAGGTTTCAATTCTAAAGGGTGTAGGAAGGGGACTAATATTTTTAGGAATTAATTCTAAAAGAATAGGATTATGATCCGAGTGAGTTTTTGGCAAGTGAACTACTGAGGATTTGAGGAATAAATTTATCCAAGATTCATTAGCTAAAAATTATTTAGGAATTAATGCTTAACAAACAACTAGTTTCAACTGCCAACATGGCCCTCAAAATAGACATTGAAAAGGCATTTGACCGTCTGGAATGGTCCTTTATTTACCGAACCCTCCGTCACTTCAAATTTCCACAAAATATCACTACCCTCATTATGAATAGTGTTAACACAAGTAGGATATTTGTACTAGTAAATGATAGCAAAAGTAAATTTTTTTCCCCTAGCAGGGGAATCAGAAAAGGGGACCCCCTATCTCCATTCATTTTTATCCTCTGTATGGAAATGCTATCAACCCAAATAAACCACAATGTAGATATTGGAGCTTGGGTTCCTATAAAAATGGGTAACAAACATTGCTATCTTTCTCACATTTTCTATGCGGACGATCTTACTCTAATGTGTAAAATTGACAAAAAATTCCCTAACACTATTGTTCAGTGCCTTAATTCCTTCTATACTTTATCGGGACAAAAAATTAATTTTTCCAAATAAAAAATAATTATCTCCAAAAATTGTCCAGAACACACTTCCAAGGCCATAGCTAGACTCTTCAATATTAATGTTAGCAATAACTTTGGAAAATATCTAGGCTTTCCAATCACAAATATAAAGGGTAAATCCTCCGATTACCAATTTATCATAGATAATATGACTATGAAACTGGCCTCTTGGAAATCAAACATTCTAAGCATCGCAGTTAGAACCACCCTTGCCTCTTCTGCCCTGAACAGTCTTCCAAATCATACCACGCAGTATAACCTCCACCCAATAAAAGTTATCAAAAACATTGAGAAAATCCAAAGAAATTTTATTTGGGGAACTACTAACACATCCAAAAAAATTCATCTAATTTCTTGGGATACCCTAACCAGGGATAGGCATAATGGAGGCCTTGGTATCCATTCAACTAAAGACAAAAATTTAGTCAGTTTAGCAAACCTCGCTTGGAGGCTGACTCAAAATCCAAATTATCCCTGGTCAAAAACTCTCTTTTCTATTTACAATTCCTCCTTGAATTTAAAGAACACTTATTTCTACTGGAAAATTGTAATTAAAGGATGGGAAGTATGTTACAAGGGCATCAAATGGATCCCTCACACACACTCCACCATGAACATGTGGAATTCAAACTGGATCCCTAAATCACAAACCCTTAGACAACTAGTGGAAGGTCCTCTCCCTTCATACAGTAACGACCTCACCATCACAGATATTTGGCATAACAATAACTGGTATCTTAACAAAATTCCCTTTGACCTCCCCATAGATATCAAAAATAATATCCTGTCAGTTCACCCTAGCAAGCACTCTCATGATTTAATGTTTTGTGGATTAACGGGGGATGGAAACTTCTCCTCAAAAAGTAGTTACAACATAATTAGGACCGGTACATCTAGCTTTACTGATTTCAGTTGGATTTGGATCTTACAATGCCCTAACAAGATGAAATTCTTTCTTTGGAAATGCCTTCACAACAAACTTCCAACGCGGTCCTACCTTCATCAAATTGGTCTTAACATTAATCCTGTTTGCCCTGTGTAAGAACAAAAAAAGAACAATAGTTCATATCTTTCTAAACTGCAGAGCTGTCCTCAATTTTTTGAATTTGAATGGATTGAATAGGACCTCCTTAAATAATAATACCCATCGGCTTCAAGAGATAAAGAGTCTAAGCAACCCCAGTCAATCTCAACATGTTAATTGGGATGACCTTTACCCTTTTATTCTCTGTGACATTTGGATAAACAAAAATAATAACAACCACGGAAACACAACTACAATTTATAATCCAAAACACACTCTAAACCTAGCTATAGAATACAATCTTCTCACTCATAAGGAAAAAGCTGCTGTTCATTCCTATGCAATAAGTGTTACATGGCACAAACCTCAACAATCCTTCTTTAACTTAATATTGATGGTGCTTTCAAGGACAAAATTAGCCTAGGGGTGTAAAAGGGGTATTTAGAAATCACGCAGGCAAATGGACTTTGGATTTCAAAAACTCAATGCCAGCCAGCTCCCCATTACTAGCTGAATTGGTGGCTCTCAAGGAAAGTCTCACATTAGCTCTAACACATAGACTAACTCCTTTGGTCGTGGAAACGGATGCAACTGAGGTAATTAAGGTTCTGAAGTCAAACTCTAATCCTGATAATTCTATCACCCAATCATGCAGGTGGTTAATGCACCAGCTGAAGGAGCCATTGATCATCCATAACTTCAGGGTATCGAACAAAGTAGGCACATAAACTGGCACGAGATGCACTCAATCAAGCAACTTCTTATCAACTTCTAGCTACACCACCCCTTTTGTTATAAATAATCTTGAAACAGATAGGGTGGATCCCTGTTTATGCGGAAAAAAAAGAATGTGAATGTGATCTATGGCTTTTAAATGATAAAGACAAAAGGGACGTCCAATGTTATGAAAAAATATGTGGCTATTGTTTACCTTGAAAATGGTAATTACAATTAGATTTGATTTTGTGGTTCTAAAAATACGTGATTTATTTTTGTGCTAGTTGTTAGACAGTAGATGCTAAGTGTGATACTAGAAAGTAAGATAAAGGCTTGAAGATAGTATGTTGTGCAAACCGAGTAGCCGAGAATCGGGGTCTCAAGCTATCCTATGATGGGCCTCGAGGTTAAGCTAATGAGCTCGACTGAAGATGGCCGATGAAGGACTAACAGTTCTAAGAGCTTTGATGAGGGCTCTTTATGATCAATAATGAGTAATAAATGAAGAACAATCAATGAAACACAATAAATGTAAGTAATGTAATAAATATAAGCAATAAAATCAAGGGAGAATATGTTTAAGTTAGAGAGAAGAGAATGTTCTTGTTCTTGTATTGAATATCATGTGGCAAGAAATGACAAGGGTCCCCTTTATATAGGAGGGGGAATCCCAACATAGTACATGTGCATTTATTACAAATATACATGGCCGGTACAGCCATTTAATGCTATGGTGCGGACTTATACTACTCTTGTAGACCTGGTCAATCCTAATCACGCGCCTTGGGAATCCCCGCTTAGCCATAATAGCTGCCGATTTGCACTGCCCCGAGGTTGAGCATAGGGAACCCTCAGGATCGAACCTCGAGCTATGCCTCGGGCCTTCTGAAGACGGGCTATGGAATGCCACAATGATCGTAAAATCGGATTCTCCGATTTTAGCCGTACACAGATAGTCCCCGCGTTTCTTAGAATAGAATGATATGAAACGAATTTGACATCGACTTCCTCGAGCCTCTCACGATGACGTCATGCTTATGATGTATGCTTTCGTGATGACTGAAACATCCCATCAGTTCATCTTCCCAGAAGCATTCAATACACTATCGGTTTATTTTCCCAAAAAAGGTGATATCACCGCCGATCCGTTTCCCAAAAAGCATTGATTGCGCTTGTTAATACGTTTCCCAAAGGCATTAATTACGCCGTCGGCTACATTACTACATTTCTATAAATGGAAGGTTACTTGAACCAAAATTCCACCCAGTCATTCTTCAACAGCCTTTAACCCCTTTCTTCTCTTCATCCTCATCCAAACTCTAATTTCCATGGTTCATGAATGTGACTGTAAGGTCACACGGGAGCAGTTTTGCCAGTTAAGCCATGGCTCTTTTTCAGAGCTTTTCCCACTGAGTGGGATTGTACTGGTTTGTTGTTGTCGGCCCGAAATAATGAGAGAGGGGCTTCAAGTTATTCTTGTATCAGAGGATGTGTGGACCGTGAACCGCTGCTCATCTCTCTTAACTTCAACCTGGTGTTGCACCTCATTCCTTTTGCTTTCCATGGAGTAAGGTGGCATTATCTACTAAGTTTTGCTTCCCATACCGGTGTAATGTCTCAAGAAGTGGCTTCACAATAGTAGTGCTAACGAGACCTGTACTCACCAAATTTTTCATCAAGCCACAATTTTTCCCGCTTGTTAAAAGCTTTTTCTCTTTGATAGGATATAGCTGTCTCGGAGGAGTCTCTTGAAGATATTGCTCTGAAGATCGAAATGGGGTCCCCGAGGGAACGGTTTTTGCAGATGTCGCATCCGAGATGTACCCTCAAAAGTAGTTTAGGCTCTTTAGCTGTTGTTTTTTGCTTCTTTGTTCCCGTGTAAGGACCCGTCGTGGGCTTTTATAATCGTCGCTTATTAATACAAAAATTTCTTCAATTTTCTTTTGTCTTGTGCTGGATTCCCATTTGCTTGTGTTTGCGAAAATCCAACCGTGTGACTTTATCGATCAGTCCGAGTAGTGGACTCGGACATAGGAATTCCTTTGATCTCGATTGGTTAATATGGTATTCACTGAAACACTTTGCCATTCCTCGGACTAAGTCTGGATTGATCTGATACAACTTAGGCCGCCGGGACTTCCGAGTTTGAACTGAATGAGAGCGAGGCTTCGAATTTCTTCAAAATAATGCTTAGCCCTTTTGGGCACCGTTGATATTCCCCGAGCGAAAGTTCGCTTGATCATCCGAAAATAGCGATAGCCGTTCGGCTTTTGCAAATAGTCCCTGAGCGAGGATACACTCGAACTCGTGTGGCCCTTGGGCTTAGTAATCAAACGAGCATTTGAACTCAAAATAAAGATAGCCTTGAGGCTTTATAAATAATCCTCGGAAGAGGATTGACACGGGCTTAGGTAGCCCGGGGGCCAAAGAATTGAGTGAATGACCCGCACTTGTAATAGCACAGATCCTTGAGATCGGGCACCATCGCCAACATAAACCTAAGAGGTAAAAAGTTTCGGCCCTGTGCTAAAAGTGATCTTCTATCCAATTATTTTCCCAACATCGCCAACATAAACCTAAGAGGGAAAAAAACCTGAGAAGAGAAAAGTTTCATAGGAGAGCTAAATATTTTTTGGTCACTTAACTGGTTCCAATTTTAGTTTTCCTCTCTCTCTTTAGAGGATCTGATGATGCTGAAGTGGATCTTTATGATAATGATGAAATCTATGGTCAAGCAGTTGGTGCTTGATTTTCATTTTTGAGCTTGTTAAGAATTGTTTAGTGTGATGACCTGATAGGTCATCTTATATTTTAGAACCTAATTCTATGTTTTGAAACCTTAAATACCTTAGTTTAGCCTTTCTCGATTTGCGTGCTCAGTCCGGGTGTTTTTCCGGAAGGCTTATATGTTATAAACTGATAAAAATAAGAATTTTGCCTTAAAAATTCATTTGAGTTGACTTCGGTTAAAGTTTTGAGTAGACGGACCCGGATCTGTATTTTGACGGTCTCGGTGGGTCCGTATCGTAATTTGTGAGCTGGGCATATGCTAGAAATCAAATTCGGAGGTCTCTAGCTCGAGTTATTAATTTTTATTGAAAATTGAAAGTTTGAAAGTTCATTGATTTTTAAGAATTGACTAATGTTTGGTCTTGTTGATACCGAGTCCGTATTTTGGTTGCGAAGCCCGATACAGGTCCATTATTATAATTTATGACTTGTCTGCGAAGTTTGGAGAGAAACGGAGTTGGTTTGACATGATTCGGATGTTCGGTTGTGAAAATAGAAGTTTCAAAGTTTTCTTGAAAATTTCATTCGATTTGGTGTTCAATTCATTGTTCTAGTTGTTATTTTAGCGATTTGATCGCGCGAACAAGTTCGTAAGATGTTTTAGGACTTGTGTGCATATGTGGTTTGGAGCCCTGAGGACTCGGGTAAGTTTCAGGCTTCGCATTTGCAAGATCTGGCTTGCAAATACGTGCCTCACTTTTTGTGAAGCAACCATCGCATTTGCGAGCAGTGGGCTGGGTGGAACTTTTTGCATTTGCGAAAACTGGGGTCGCAATTGCAACTCCCTCTGGTTCGCGAATGGTTTTCTGCATTTTCGATGGAAGCAAGAATGTTGAGGCTTAGCAATTGCGAAGTGTTTCTCGCATTTGCAGGGTTGACAATTGCAAACCCCGTGCCCCAACTGCGATATGTGCAGCTAGGTAAAACTTGAGTTAGACATGATTTTTTCTCATTCCTCAAATTTTTAAAACCTAGAACCCTAGAGCCGATTTTTCCATTACCCTTTGTTCCCCAATTTATTGGTAAGTGATTCCTACCTATTTTCTTTCAATCTTCCATTACATTTCCTAAGATTTCAATCTAAAATCTTGTGTTTTCATGGTGGAAATTGGGGGTTTGGGTAGAATTAGGGATTTTTGTAAAATGAGGATTTAGACCTCAAATTGAACTCAAATTGAGGTCGGATTCAAAAATAAATTATATAACCGGACTTGGGGGTTAATGGGTAATCAGGTTTTGGTCCGAATTTTGGGTTTGGACCAAGTGGGACCAGGAGTTGACTTTTTTTAATAGTGACCTAAATTGGATCTTTTGCAATCGTGGGTGATTTCTACGGCTTATGTTGAATCGATCGGTTTGTAATTTGGTAGATATTGTTGGTTCGGAGGCTTGCTTGAAAGGCAAAGCCGTGGTTGAGCTTTGAGTGATCTTTGGAGCAAGGTAAGTGTCATGGTTAACCTTAGCTTAAGGAAATTAGGAACCCTCGGACTATGTGCTATGTGAATTTCTCTTGAGCGGCGTATATGCAAGTTGTCGAGTGCTTATACGCCGCCGAATTATCTTTTTCCCTGATATTTCGCTTTTCCTTAATTATCTCTTTCCCTGTCTTAATTGTTATATGCCTTAAATGTTTTCCATGCCTAACGGCTACATGTTAATCAGTGTCTTCTCATGTTAGTGATGTTAGATATTTACATATTTTCATGATTTCCTGTTAATTGCTTAAATTGGCTTATTTGCACCTTCTAATTGTCAATTACTGGACTGGTCTCGCTGTCTTGTGTTACTTATGTAGATTTCCATGTTGTACAAGATTTCCTTTTTGGTATTCATCGATCCTAAATGTTCCCGTGATTTGAATTGGTAGATCGACTTTGCACATTATGTAATTGGTACTGATATGGTTGGATCGGGATGCATACCGCACCATATGGAATAAGGGTGGATTGATATAGTGTAATGAGGGTGTACTTGTATTGTATGGTGGGATCGGATCGCACGCCGCTGTCACACCTCCTTTTGTTTTACAGACCTACCCCGAAGGATAAATGTATAAGGGAGTTTTTCCATTTAAAGTGACATTATTCGAAATGGGATTATTTATTTAGTTTTAGAGTCGCCACTTGGGGTAGGTTTGGCTTTTGGTGTCCCAAGTCACCGATTTTACTCGAATCCCAAATCGAGGAAAATTTTCGACTTCCCAATTGGAGTCTGCGAACCAGAAATTCTGAATAAGGAATTCTGTTGACCCGAGGGAAGGTGTTAGGCACCCTCGGATCCCGTGGTTCTAGCACGGTCGCTTAAACTATTATAAATGGCTAAAATCTGATTTTTATACATGTCATCCTATAGTGAAATTTTAAAAATATTTACCGCTTTTAATGAAAATTTTTTAAGAAAGTGAACATCGTTTAAAAACGTATTTTTGGATCACGTCACATGAAATGCACCCGGATCCTCGACACATTTTTATTCAACATTTTGGGATTTGGATTTGGGTTGCATGAAATGCACACCCGTATTTAGGAAGGTAAAATTATTAAAAAGCGCACCTAAAGCGACTAACGTGTTATTAACTTTGTGGGAGGCCATGAAAATTCGCTAAATGGCACGTCCCAATTTCTACGTATTTTAATATAAATATTTAAAGAGGGCCACGCAATTTATGAGTTTTATTTGGCGTGGCGCCCCTCGTTTTATTTAAAGGACATCCTAAAGAGACTATTGTTTTCTAGTATGGAATGTCTCTAAAAGGACCCTAATTGATTAACAATATGGATTGCTATTAGTTAAAGTGATTAAGGACTTTGGGCCTCAAGTTCAAGTCCACACTTGAACAAGAGGCAAACCTCTTAACTCAAGCATGCTACTTAACTAGAAGTCCCAAAACCTTTGTTACAAAATTAATCTCAGATTTAATACTCATTCAGGCCTTCAATATCGAATTTTGAACTTGGCCCAATACAATAGAAACAAAGTCTGTCATTTTGCTGAGCCGTTACCAGCTCTGGGCCTCAACGCAGGCCCAATCAGTGAGATAGGGAAGATTGGAGTTGGGCCATGCCTTAGTGATACTGAGGCCCAAACGAATTCGGTGATTGGGGATAACAAAGAGAGGGAAAATTCAAATCCAGTTGGTCCAATAGCTGTTAAATTAACCTTTCTAAATTTTTACTCTGATTTGTATTAACAAATTCCTACAAATATTCGAAGAAGTAGATAGCTGAAGTATTTATACTGAAATGTTACTTTGATTCAAAATGAAAGTGTGAAAGTTGAACTACTGTAACTGAGACTCAAATTGAACTACAAATTTACTCATTTTTGGTACTTGTTTTTATCAATTACTATAACTCAACTGGAATTAGTAGCTGGACTGAATTTAAACACATCATGGCTAATAGCAGATTTGTAAATCTGAAGCGTAGCTTCTTCAACCCAAATAATACCCTAATCCAAATTCGAACCTCAAATTAATCCAATAACTCTACTGACGTTTACTACATTACAGTTAGTATCACATTTATAATACTCATATAAATCCAACCTGTTTCAACATAACTATGATTCACTGACTATTAACATGGTGTTAAACTCTAAATGAACTTGAATTATACTAGAGTTATACTAAATAGCTGTATTATTACAAACTAAAACAAAAGCAATTTATACAGTCCAATTATAACAGTGCAGGTTTATTTATAATGAAATCTATCCTAAAACTACAATAAATCATTGAAACAACTGGAGACTACAACAAAATTATGCTGCAACTTCATTTCATTTTCAGCTGGAGATCTACATGGTAATGGATTTCAAAACATGTACCTGAGTATTAGATCACAATAAGAAGAAATAGGAGTCAGCAGCAGCAGATGACCAACAGCAGGGTTCAACAATGACAACAGGAGCAGTTTCAGAACCAAATTGACACCACAAAATCCGAAAATCAACCCAGCAACTAACAAATCCAGCAAATAACCAAAACAAACCACTCGAACAAACCAGATTCAACTTGAAAGGACTCCAGAACTTTTAAACTTCAGTTACTGAACAAAACCAGAAAATTCAAGCTATTTTAGATCTTAGATGTGCTAGAATAAGGAAACTTCCATGGAATAGTGTTTTTTTGGGGTTTTTTGTGCCATTTTTTTTGGTTTTTCTGAAGGTTTAAGATCTACAGTGAACTCTTTAACTCTCAAATTTCAGATTTGATTTTTGAATTTGAAATTCAAATTCTCAGATTGTAAAACTTGCAGAAAACTTTTTTTTTTGGGGGGGGGGGGGAATTTAGATGCTGAAACTTGTTGGGAATTTTTCAGATGTTCAAAACTTGTTAAAGAAGGCAGGGGAACTGCCTTTTATAGGCAGAAATGAAGGGGAAGCTTCCAGATTTCACTTACCCCTTTTTCCTCTCTTTTATTTTCAGTTTTTACTAATTAGTCCCTAAGTTTTTGGCTTGTTTCTCAAGTTACTGCCCTAAGTTTTTGATGTTTCAATTAAGGCCCTATTTTAGAAGATCCTAGAAGGTTCTAGTTTAAACTACAACATTCCTATCCAATTCTAAATACCTGAATTACCCCTGGACTCCCCTGAAATTACCAACTTTATGTCAATTAACCCCAACCAATTACCCTGTCAGTAACTACGGTTAACTAATGATAAATTTGGGAATTCCAGCTAAGTCCAAGCAAGTCCTAGATTTGAAATTCATCACTCAACCAACCAATCAAAAATGGAAATTGAATTTAACTAAACTGTTAATAAACTAAATTTATTCACCAAACGATTCAACAATTCAAATGAAATTAAACTAAGGCCAAATTATCAGTTAACAATCAAAACTTATTTAGTCAAAACGAACAGAAAATCAAAGTAAAAAAAAAACAGAGCCAAATTAAACCAAACTAAAAGACCAAAATAAAACAATATGAAGAAAAGAATATTAATCTCGACTTAGAACGAACAATCTGAACAAAAACTATGCCTAAACTAATGACAAAATCAGATTCATGCTATTGATTATTAGAATTCAAACAAGATGAAAAGAACAAACAAAGCAAAGGCAGAGTTCTGACCCCCCCCCCCAACGGATAAAACAAAACCAAATCAATTAATCATAGAGCAACATAGTCATGGGGTGAAGTTCATTCAAATAACAAAATAAGAAAAATAAACAAAAACTCACTGGTATACTTCTAAAGTCCCGTCGCTTCTTAGATTTAAAATTTGACCAGCTCCGGTGAGACTCGAACGCTACTGATGATGGATTCGTCATGAAGGAAGTGAGGAGGTCGTGTGACATCAATTTGATGAGATTTGGAGGATATAGGGTTTAGGCCGGATTTTTGATTTGAAATTCGAGGACATGCAGGAGGATTCGAAAGAAGATAGCCAGGGATTTGGAAAGAGGGCCATGAGGAGAGCATGTGGTGTAAAATTGGGGTCGTTTAGTGGTGGTGCCGCCGTGCACGGCGGAGGCGGCGTCCACAATTTTGAGCATTCGAAGAGCTGGGCTAGGAGTTGAAGAAAAACATTTGGGGCGTTGGAAAGAGGAGGGGGAGAGGATTCGAGGGTATAAATTTGGGTGAGTTTGGAGACTGGCCGCCGCCGTGAGGCGATTTCCGGCGGCGGCTTGTGGCGGAGGGGCGACGGTTTGAACATGGTACGAGGAAGATGACATTTGGTCTCTAGGGTTCCTAAAAATTTTGACACTTTTATTAAAAACCAAAGACCAATTCATGGCCGTCGGATTATACAGGATAGATGGCCAAGATTTCTTGAGGCCAAACGGCTTCATTTTGCTTAACAGGGGGGAACAGGCCGGGTAAGGGGTGTGGACTGGGCTAGAATTGTCACGACCCCAAACCCGGTCGTGATGGCGCCCAACAAAATTGCTAGGCAAGCCTGACCACAGTCGTTCCCAAATCAACCGTAAACCTCAAAACCGACAATCTAAAGAGATTATAATAGTCTTAAAATAATAATCCAATATTTAAGGAAGAATATATTGAGAAAGATACGAAGTCTGATAAAACGCTCCCAAAGATCTGGGGTCACGAGTCTAGAGCCTCTAAAACAATCTGAATAACAATATCTGAACGAAAATACTCAAGTCTGGAAACGTATATATAAATAAAACTGAAATAGGAAGAGTAGTCAGGTCCTGCGAACGTCAAGCAGCTACCTCAACAACTCTGATAAGCTCTGGGAAACAAAGACTACTCAGCTAAGCCTTCGGTGTACCTGAATCTGCACACAAGGTGCAGGGAGTAAGGGTGAGTACTACCGACTCAGTGAGTAATAAGCATATAAAATGTCTGAAGATAAGAAATCCACGAAGTGCCACAAAGTAAAGCTAAAACTAACAGTCCAACACCTAACTACGGACTAACAGCAAAACAACTTCAAATATATCAGTCAAGTATAATGTAAGGATGCAATGCAATGCACATGACCGCTACGGCGCGTAGCCCGATCCATTTAACGTCGACGACGCTCACTGGGGGTGTGTACAGACTCCGGCGGGGCTCCTTCAGCCCAAGCGCAATATAATCATACCATTCGCTGCGGCGTGCAACCCGATCCATACTCAGTCCACAACATGCATATGAGTCACGTAACAGATTTAATTAATTTCCCAATTTCCAATTTATTAAGAAGAATATACTTTAGATATTTAACTTCAGGACTAGTGACTTAGCGTTTCATAACAGTGATTAAACACAGGACTGAGATCAATGATTATACAAAGCATGCTATCACAATGACATTCATCCTCTAAGGATGCTACAGATCGGCACTAGGCCCCAAACACGGCAATAAGCCCAGATATATTCAATACAGGGTGTGTATCAGTCGCCAATATAGAAACATTCTTGTTCGGGATGTACCAAGTCACAATCCCCAGTCATAACCAAATTCCGCACCTGCCATGGGGTGCGAGTCACGCCCTACAATAGCGTCATAATGTGAAAAGCCGGGGTTTCAAACCCTCAGGCCATCATATACACCAACTACTCACCTCTAACCGGCCGTAGAATGGTCCGTAATGCCTTTTCCTTTCGTATCGACCTCCTCGCGCGTCGAATCTAGCCAAAATCACAACGAATACATAAATATGGGTTAAAGAAACATAACCCAATCAAAAATACTCGAAAAGTACTAAAATTCACGAAGTTGGTAAAAACCGAGCCCCGGGCCCACTTCTTTAAAAATTCCGAAAATCACACCAACGGATTCCTCGTCTTGCCACGAGTCCGTACATATAAAGTTTACCGAAACCGGAGCTCAAATGGCCTTTCAAATCCTAAAAATTCGTTTTCAAAAACCAAGCCCTAGTTCTTCACAATTTCTACCCACTTTCATGAATTTGAGTGTTGATTCTTCCAAAAAATGGTATTTTCTACTCAAGAGACTTACCTCAAATCAATACCCGTTGAAAACCCTCTTCAAATCGCTCAAAAGCTCTCTTGGCGGAGTAAAAATGGTGGAAAAATAATGTGGATCGCGGATATAATGGTTTTAAACATTCTGCCAGATTACTGTAGCGACCCCTATGCGATCGCATCACTACCCCTGCGATCGCATAGGCCAAAATTTCCAGGCCCTCAATTCCTCTTACGCGATCGCAGGACAGGCCATGCGATCGCATAGCACTGTCTCCCCCTTCTACGCGATCGCATTACCTCCCACGCGACCGCACTGCCCAATCTCCTCAACCTATGCGATNAAATTAATACTCGACTTAGAACGAACAATACTGAACAAAAACTAACGCCTAAACTAATGACAAAATCAGATTCATGCTATTGATTATTAGAATTCAAACAAGATGAAAAGAATAAACAAAGCAAAGGCAGAGTACTGACCCCCCCCCCAACGGATAAAACAAAACTAAATCAATTAATCATAGAGCAACACAGTCATGGGGTGAAGTTCATTCAAATAACAAAATAAGAAAAGTAAACAAAAACTTACGGTAGTAACTTCTAAAGTACCCGCCTGCTTCTTAGTAGTTTAAAATTTACGACCACGCTCCGGTGAGACTCGAACGCTACTGATGATGGATTCGTCATGAAGGAAGTGAGGAGGTCGTGTGACATCGATTTGATGAGATTTGGAGGATTTATGGTTTAGGCCGAATTTTTGATTTGAAATTCGAGGACATGCAGGAGGATTCGAAAGAAGATATCCAGGGATTTGGAAAGAGGGCCATGAGGAGAGCATGTGGTGTAAAATTGGGGTCGTTTGGTGGTGGCGCCGCCGTGCACGGCGGAGGCGGCGTCCACAGTTTTGAGCATTCGAAGAGCTGGGCTAGGAGTTGAAGGAAAACGTTTGGGGCGTTGGAAAGAGGAGGGGGAGAGGATTCGAGGTTATAAATTTGGGTGAGTTTGGAGACCGGCCGCCGCCGCGAGGCGATTTCCGGCGGCGGCTTGCGGCGGAGGGGCGACGGTTTGAACATGGTACGAGGAAGATGACATTTGGTCTCTAGGGTTCCTGAAAATTTAGACACTTTTATTAAAAATCAAAGACCAATTCATGGCCGTCGGATTATACAGGATGGATGGCCCAGATTTCTTGACGCCAAACGGCGTCATTTTGCTTAACAGGGGGGAACAGGCCGGGTAAGGGGTGTGGACTGGGCTAGACGGATTGGTCCGGTTTGGGGATTTTTCGGCTTTGGGCTCAGGGATTCCAATGGCCCAAACAACAGCCTGAAAATTCTTTCCCTTTTCTTAATTAACTATATATTTATTTATTTTTTTCTATTTCTAATTATTTTCTCCTATTTTCAATGATGTTAATTAATCTAAAAATCTAGAATTGGGTCCTAAATGCAAGTATGCTATTTTGTAATTTTTATTTTTATTTTCTATGACAACTAAAAATACACATAAAATGCAAACAAAACACAAAATCATGCAATTAATTCCTAAAAATTCAAATACTAAAAGAAAAATTCTAATTTTAATGAATTCTATAGGAGTAATTTAAGCGCGGCAAAAATCACGTGCTCACAGCTGCCCCTCTTTGCTCGGAGACACGAAGGGTTTTCGGGCAAAGATAAATGAGCAACATGAGGGATTTTTGCCTGCTCGGCACTCCAGGAGAAGCATTTTTGAAAACCGTCTGACCGAACCCTGCTTCAAAGGTTGCCTACATATCCTTGGCTATAAAGGAATCAGGTCAGTGTAGTTCTGGAAAGTTTGGTAGCTGGGACTACCAAGATCTGTGATTTCACTGTTGTTGCTGCTGCTACTGCTTGCTGACCTCCTTATTACACCAAAAGGAAAATCAAAGCTAAGCTAGCTATGCCTATCAACTATGAGTTACAAGATTCCTATCTATAATTCTCTTGAAACTTGATCTTGAGTCTTAGCTGATTTTTCTGTGGACCTTGATCTGAATCTTGATGCTCGTAAGTTGTAGGTGTTTATTTCTTTCTGCAGCATTGGGTCAAACGGGATCAGTGGAGCTTGTGACTTCAATCAGATTTTGAGCAATCCGCACCCTTGTTTGCTTCACATTTGAGCTCATTTCTTTTTGTTCTTTTCTTCTTGTCTTTATTCTGGATTGAGACTCATTCCATCGGTCATCTCGCACCCTATGTCTTGAGGTCAACCTGCTTAAGATCCCAAAACAAACAAACGAACGAAATTTTCTGCCCCAGTTTTCACTAGAAAAATTTCGTGAGTTAGTTGTGACACATATCTAAGCGAATGATTTTTTTTTCTTTTGGGATTTTCATTTTCACTTCTTTTTCTTCTTTCTATCTTCTTCTTTTTCTTTTCTCTTTATTTTTCTCTTTTTATTTAGTAAAACGCATGAAATAATTTGGGGGGGGGGGGAAACTTCCCTTTTTGGTCGGTTCCCTGCTGCAAAGCTGTTTCAGCGCTTGCGCATTTCTTTTCTCTTTTGGGCTGCACCTGCTTCTTGCGTGGTTGCTTTGAACTACACCTGTTCTAATTTTCAAACAAAGAAATTTTTTTTTGTTTGAAACGGTGGTTGGTTTTGTGGCTTTGACCATCTCAATTGCTTGATCCCGGCCCAATTTCCGTTGAGAGCTTTGCTACTTGCTGGCTTTGAGGGTGAATCTCTTTTCAAACTGACATGACTCAACTTTTAGGATTTCATGATGACTCGCCCGTGTGGGCTCTGGCCTTTTCACTTTATTCTGCTCTTAGGACCTTTGTCTTTGACTTTCTTTCCTTTCCAATGTCTTTGCTTTGAAAGCATCAACCCCCATGGCCAGTCGGGATTGGTCTGACGCACCCGCTGAGGCTGGGTATTTTCTTTGGCTTTTGCCAGGCGAAGCCCTATAAAAACAGTCCCGCCACCTTTGCTTGTGATAGTCCCAAAATCAGAGTTAAACCGGAAGGGATTCAAAGAAGAAGTATGAAAAAGACAAGATATGAGTTTAAAGAGAAGCGTCCCTTTCGGGGGAAAAGAAGGACTTATCTGGGGGTGCATGCTGGCTTTAAATGGACATGACATGCTTCTTGGACTGGATTCCCGACCCACACAAACTTTCCAGCTTCTCATGAACCCATTGACCCGTATTCCAAAATCAGGGAACCTTGCCAGGACTCTTTTAGTGGTGGGAGATGTCTTCTTTTCGGCCGACAGCGCCCTTTGCGGGTTTTCGCTAATCGACCTCTCTCATTTCTCTTCTCACCGTCGCCCAAAAGTGCTCTTTACGAGTTTTTCCCAAACGGACTCTCTCATTTTTAAATTCTCTACTCACCGTCGCCTTATCGTGCCCAAAGGTTTTCACCGATAAGACCCTCTTATTTTATTTCTCTCAATTTGGACTTTATCAGATCCCAACAATGTTGTTTTTCGATTCCCACGCCTTTGCCAATTGATCAGAAGGACTTGGACAAGGTATTGGGTAAAAGAATTTTGGACGGAAGTACAACTTTGGAACCATTTTGGTGGACTCATAGCCGAACCAACATATCATCTGCCCCAGTTTCATTTTTTGGGGAATTGGGATTTTTGTTTTGGTGTGACTGAACCCCAGAGAGAGGCTGCCTACGTATCCTTTCGGAATCAAGTCAGACGTAGTTCAGGGAAACATTTGTTTTTGTTGTTTTTGTTTTGGTTTTGTTTGTTTTTGTTCTTCTTTCTTTTTTTTCTTTCATTCTCTTTTCTTTTCTTCTCTTTTTCTTTTTTTTTCTTTTTTCTTCGTTTTTTTCTTTTCTTGTTTTTTCTTTTTTTTTTTCAATAGTACTTTCGGGTTCCAAAGAGGGTAACCAAGGAAGGGTAACCGGCTCAAATGGGTTTGCAAAGGGTTGATAGTGTTTGGGTAGCGGGAATGAAAGCCTTTGTCATCTCAATTGGACAAAGTCGTCACCGCAGAAAGTCTAGACATAGTACCTCTTACTGCATCCGCGTTCACAGCTATTTCGGGATCATTTCCTTCGATATCTCCCACATACAATGCTCCTCTCGGCAATATTTTCCGGATGATGTATGAACCCTTTCAATTAGGAGCAAATTTTCCTTTTGCTTCCTGGTGATGAGGGAAAATGCATCTTAACACGAGTTGTCCCACTTCAAAATTCCTGGGACGCACCTTCTTGTTGTAAGCGTGGGCCATTCTTTGTTGGTACAACTGCCCGGATGTGCCCTGAGTACAACACACTCTTTTGTTGTAATGTATGGACCTTTCCAACCCGCGAACCAATTTTCCTTCAATTGTTCCAATTCTTTGTTTTATTTCCTCAAGGTTACCTTCTTTGCATTTCGACTCTTGATTCATTATTTCGAAATCTGACAGCGTTTTGGGATCTAGGTATGAAGTCCGCAAGCATGTCATGTCATTTAAAGCTGCATTATTAGAGCTAAAGAGAAGAAATGAAGGGGAAAAAATAGCAACATCAGAAAGAATAAAGCAAAATGAATGATGAAATATTGATTTCATTTCTTGAAATTTTGAAGATAACAAGGTTCACATTCGGGAATTCAAAGACAAGAAACTACAGGAAACATCCGAGTTACACCCTGGAATAACTCCGGATGCAGAAATTGTAGCAAGACGGGTCTACCGGGACTCCCGCCTGATCGGGAATGGCGTAGCCTTCCAGTTTTGAAGCTTGGCGCTTGGTCCCATGTATAACACCTCAGCGGTGCTAGTGCCCTCTCCCGGCTGGACCATGTGGGTTTCGTAGAGCATTTTCCTCATTGCCCCACGTATTTCCTCGCTTTCTTCAACCGTGAAAACCTCATCATCTTCATCTTTACTATACTTAGGCTTGACAAAAGTTTCATACAAATGTACCACCTCATTATCGGCCATTTTCATATTTTGAAAGAAAACTTCTGCTTCTTCAGCACTCACTGGCTTCTTAGGCGGAAAACACCTTCTGGTGGCATTGCTTACCTCCTTTACGTTTGAATATTTCTCAACAAGGGGGTTTTCTAGCAGCTCTCCCAAGACCTCTTTACCCTTGTACGTAACCACCGTCTGATGATAATTCCATGGTACCGCAGCGGGGTTCGTCAAAGGCTTCTAGCGTACGCGTCCAATAACCACTGGCTCACTCAGCCAAGGTGGTTTGATTGTCCCCCGCACCACATAGGCTTGCTTGGGTACGTACACTTGTGTTCCTTTTTTCAAATCAATTTTCTTTTCTGGTTCTGTCTTGGTGACTTTGCTCTTCTTTTCCCCTTTATCTTGTTTTGGGGCAACCCCTGGCTTTCTTTCTGCGTCAGCAATAGCAATGATGGCCGTTAATGCCGGATCGAACTCATTATCCTCACAGATCATCCCAATCACAGGCCCATTATTGTGGGCTGGCAAAGGATTGTTGGTCACATTTGGGACCTCCTCGTCCCTTAGCACTATCTTTCCTTGTTCTATCAAGTCTTCCACGGCTTTTTTCAAAGTCCAACAGTTTTCTGTATCATGCCCCTCAGCTCTTGAGTGATAAGCGCATCGGACACCCCGCTGATAGGAAGGCGATTCTGGGTTTTGCCTGTTTGGAGGTATGGGCTGCAGCAGACCCATTTGAACAAGCTTCGAAAACAGACTGGAGTAGGATTCACCGATTGGTGTAAAATTTGGCCTCCTGGGTGGTTCCCGAGGATGGAAGTTATTCTACGGAGGACGGGGGTTATAGTAGTTTTGGTGAGGAGGCTGGTTTCTTGGGAATGGAGCTTGATTTCTATTGGCATGTGGTTGCGGCCGGGCAAAGGGTTGAGCGTTCATGACCGCATAAGGTGGAGGAGCATAAGCCATATCATGATGAGGGTAGTAATGTTGAGGTGTTCTTTCAGAAAACATGGGTCTGGGAGCGTGGTGCCTCCTTGCCCCTGATGCTGCCATACTCGTTTCCTCTTTCTTTTTACCTTTTTCCATTCCTCCAGACCCGCCTTGGATGGCTTGGGAGGTTGCTCTGATGGCCGACTGACTCAAGATTCTTCCTGTCTTCAGACCATTCTCCACCATTTCACCAATCTTAATCGCCTCTGCAAAAGGTTTGCCCATGGCTAACATCATGTTCTGGAAATAATCCGCTTCCTGGGCTTGAAGAAATACGGTGACCATTTCCACTTCATCCATTGGAGGTTTCACCCTCGACGCTTGCTCACGCCACTTAATAGCATATTCTCTAAAACTTTCCGAGGGCTTCTTCTTCAAATTTGCCAAGGAGTTCCTATCTGGTGCGATGTCGATGTTGTATTGAAACTGCCTTACAAAATCTCTGGCAAGATCGTCCCAAATGTGCCATCGTGAGACATCTTGGTCCATATGCCATTCTGAGGCAATGCCTACTAAGCTTTCTCCGAAGTATGCCATCAACAACTCTTCTTTTCCGTCGGCCCCGCGCAACTGTTTACAATACTTTTTCAAGTGAGCAATGGGATCGCCATGCCCATCATACTTTTCGAACTTTGGCGTTTTAAATCCCATGGGCAAGTGCACGTGAGGGAACATGCACAAATCAGTATAAGAAATACTTTTCTGCCCGCTTAAACCTTGCATGTTCTTTAAGCTCTACAAGGCTCCTCATTCCCTTTGCCATCTCATCTTGTTCAGGAGCTTTGGAAGTTTTATCTTGCCCTGGTGTAAGCTCAAATGGCGGTGGCTGAGGGTAAGTGTATGTGGGATATGGAGGAGGATTTGCTTGAAAGATGGGATTTTGGAAAGTGAAGGCCGAGGGATCAAAAACAGGCCTTGGGAGTGAAGGCTGTGTGGTGGCGGAGCATGGTGGAGCGGTAAAAATATTGGGGACTGCTCCTGATGTGAACACCTGGGGGCGTACCTCAGAAGGTGTTCCGATGAAGTGAGCAGACGGGGTATTCGGGTGACTGATGGGGATGTTAGAAGTACCCCCGGTTCTTGGGAATAGTTCAGGAAAGCCAGGGATAGCACTTGGGGGCTCCCTGCCATTGGTCCATGCGTCCCACATCTCCATCATTCGGAGACGTAATATCCGATTTTCTTCAGCTGTGGCAGACTCGGAGGCCGGGATCCCTGAGATGGGGCTGTCTTCGGCGATGAGAACTGGTGGCAAAGTCATTTCCGAAGACATTTCTATGCTGCATTTTGATCTGGTAAACTACTGATGTGATGCCAGTTTACCACAGAAAAACCAACCACCGTTTTTATGAAATCTGGACTGGAAGTGATAGCAGCAAACGGGTAGTTTGAGGCAAATAACAGATAGGTAATCGCACGTTGAGGCGTGATGCACCTATACAGTTAAATGCGTGTCTACATGCAACGGTTGCATGCGTCATTCCGACTCTTTATTATGACCCTCTTTTTCCTGCCTTTTCCTTGCTTTTTCTGGTTTCTCTCTCATTTTTCTCATTTTTCTTTTCTCTCCCTCTTTTCTTTTCTTTCATTCTTACCTTTGCCATGGTTTCTTTCTCTCGGTTTTCTTATTTTCTTTCTGTTTTGTTTTCTTTTCCTCTCTTGTTTTTTCTTTTATTTTCTTTCCTCCCCTTTATTCTTTCTCTTAGGGTTACGGTCGAATCCTATGGAGATTGCCTACGTATCATGACCCCGCATGAATCAGACCAAGCGTAATTCTTGCAAATAAGCTAACTCTTTTTTTTTGGAATTTTGAAAGAAATGCTTTAAAAGAAAAAGGGAAATATATTTTTTTTTTTGATTTTTGATTTTGATTTTTCATTTGATTTTTGAAAGAAAGACTTCTAAATATTTTTTTTCTTTTTATTGGGAACTTTGGGAATTTTTAGAAGTTAAAAAGAAATATTTTTGTTTGAATTTTCATTTATTTTCTCTTTTTCTATCACGAAAGAAAAATATATTTTTTTCTGATTTTGAAAGTTGCCTCTTAATTTTCGGAAAAGGGACTTATCACAAAAGAAAAATATATTTTTTTCTGATTTTGAAAGTTGCCTCTTAATTTTCGGAAAAGGGACTTGTACGAAAATGTTTTGAATTTTTGAGCAAAAATATTTTCGGACTCAATTTTCAAAATTTGTATTACTTTTTTTATTTATGAAAGAAAGACATCTAAGGAGTATTTTAATGACTTATTTTGACCTAAAAGGAAAAAGTGGCTAGTTTTCAAAATTTTTATTTAAGCAAACAAAGACTCGGTTTTGCAGATACGGCCTTACAACACTTCTGGGAGGAAGATTTTAAGGCTGTGCCTGTTAACCGTTTAAAATGATTCAGGGTGGCTTTTCCTGCAAAAACAGCCTTCCGGCGTCCTTTTGGGGACACTCAGCTTATTTTAAAACCAGAATGGCATCACCCGACTTATTTTGACAAAAATAAAAATTTTAGCATTTTTGGTTATTTTTGCAAAAGGATGGTTGGACCCGATGAGGGTTGCCTACGTATCTCACATCCGGTGAGAATCAAACCAGCGTAGTTCGGGCAGATTGGGAATTGAGTATTCTATCTCTTTTTTTTTCTTTTATAAAACTCAGACCTTGAAAGCTTTAAGGCAAAAGAAAAACAGTTTTGATTTTTTGATTTTTTTTTCTTTGGAATTTTCTAAAAAAAAGTGCTTTAAAAGAAGAAAGGGAATTTTTTTTGGATTTTTGATTTTGATTTTATTCTTGAAAGAAAGACTTCTGAAAATTCCTTTTTTTTTATTTGAACTTTGGGAATGTTAAAAGTAAAAAGAAAATACTTTTTGTTTGAGTTTTTCATTTGTTTTCTCTTTTTCTAAGGAAAAGAGAAAATATTTTTGGATTTTGGATTTAACCTCTTAATTTTCGAAAGAGGGACTTCTTTAAGAAAAATATTTTGAATTACTGAGCTTTTATTTATTTACAAAAGTACTTCTAAGGAAAAGCAAAAATATTTTTGGACTTCAATTTTTCAAAATTTTTATTGACATTTACAAAAAAAGACTTCTAAAGAAGAAAAGAGTATTTTTTGGATTTTTGTTTCTGATTTTTTTTGGATTTTTTGAAAAATACTTCAAAATGAAGGAAACCTATATTTTTGGATTTTGATTTTTATTAATTTTTCTTTTTATTAATATGAAAAACATTAGAAAGAAGAAAACCATTTTTGAGTTTAAAGAACTTCTTTTTTTTTTTTTTGAATTTTCAAGGAAAGATTTCTAAAGAAAGAACTGAAAGAAAATATTTTTGGATTTTTTGAAAATTGGGGTCGGAACCGATGAGGTTTGCCTACGTATCTCACATCCGGTGAGAATCAGACCCGCGTAGTTCGGTCGAAACGTTTTGTTACAACATCTTTTTTCTATTTTCTTTCTTTTTCTTTTTCTTCAAAAAAATCCGGCAGCATTTCGGTACTATTTGGGCATTGGTTTTTCAAAACAGGTGGTTACTCACTTAGTCCTAACACTGCTATTTTTCTCAATTTCCTCTCATTGTATACAGGCCGGTCAACATGCAAAAGCCGAGCAAATAAATGCACAAGTAGCACGTAAGATGCATCAGGATGGTCATTTTCATTTCAGGTCACCTGTCCTAGACGGACCCAACCCCTGTGTTGAGTCCCCTAAGTTAAATGCACATGATGCAAACAAACGTTCCTACTAGGGATTCGGCATGAGGTTTTGTTCTTCTAGGTTTAAACCCTAGGTTTATTGGTCTAGACCTGGCTTACCCGAGCGGATAACTCGAGCCAAGGGGGAGGCAGCGTACCGGGGATACAGAAGCTCCGCCGGTTTAGCAACTTATCCAAACCTCGTTCTAAATGGGAAAAGACTCTAAACAGAAGAGAAGCTACACGAAGTGCACCCTTTTCCATGATGTAGAAGACTCAGAGAGAGGAAGGGATTCGTAACCGTTTATATATACAATTCAACAAATATCAAAGCGGTAAAACATTTAGCACATATAGCATGGAACATGTAGGAAAATCAGATAAGCCAATATAACAGTTATTCTAAGCTTGAATTCTTGAACCCTGAACCGAAATTCTGGGTTCGTTTCCCCAGCAGAGTTGCTAGAGCGGTCACACCTCCTTTTGTTTTTACACACCTACCCCGAAGGATAAATGTATAAGGGAGTTTTTCCATTTAAAGTGACATTATTCGAAATGGGATTATTTATTTAGTTTTAGAGTCGCCATTTGGGATAGGTTTGGCTTTTGGTGTCCCAAGTCACCAGTTTTACTCGAATCCCAAATCGAGGAAAATTTTCAACTTCCCAATTGGAGTCTGCGAACCAGAAATTCTGAATAAGGAATTCTGTTGACCCGAGGGAAGGTGTTAGGCACCCCCAGATCCCGTGGTTCTAGCACAGTCGCTTAAACTATTATAAATGGCTAAAATCTGATTTTTATACATGTCATCCTATAGTGCAATTTTAAAAATATTTACCGCTTTTAATGAAATTTTTTTAAGAAAGTGAACATCGTTTAAAAACGTGTTTTTGGATCACGTCACATGAAATGCACCCGGATCCTCGACACATTTTTATTCAACGTTTTGGGATTTGTATTTGGGTTGCATGAAATGCACACCCGTATTTAGGAAGGTAAAATTATTAAAAAGCGCACCTAAAGCGACTAACGTGTTATTAACTTTGTGGGAGGCCAAGAAAATTCGCTAAATGGCACGTCCCAATTTCTACGTATTTTAATATAAATATTTAAAGAGGGCCACGCAATTTATGAGTTTTATTTGGCGTGGCGCACCTCGTTTTATTTAAAGGCCATCCTAAAGAGACTATTGTTTTCTAGTATGGAATGTCTCTAAAAGGGCCCTAATTGATTAACAATATGGATTGCTATTAGTTAAAGTGATTAAGGACTTTGGGCCTCAAGTTCAAGTCCACACTTGAACAAGAGGCAAACCTCTTAACTCAAGCATGCTACTTAACTAGAAGGCCCAAAACCTTTGTTACAAAATTAATCTCAGATTTAATACTCATTCAGGCCTTCAATATCGAATTTTGAACTTGGCCCAATACAATAGAAACAAAGTCTGTCATTTTACTGAGCCGTTACCAGCTCTGGGCCTCAACGCAGGCCCAATCAGTGAGATGGGGAAGATTGGAGTTGGGCCATGCCTTAGTGATACTGAGGCCCAAACGAATTCGGTGATTGGGGATAACAAAGAGACATTTCTTAGGAATTGGTACATCATGACTCTTCCCACCTTCACTCCCTTGTTTACTTTATTATAGTTTTCACAGTGCGCGAACTAACTTCTTCCCTGTTTTCCTTTCTTTTTACGCCTTTGCGTTTCATTTAATACTTCATTTACTATTTTTATCATGCAAAATATTTGACAACGTGTTGTTTCATTTATGCATAAACCATGCTCCACATCATATTCCACTCATGCGTAATTAGTACCATAGCGGCGCTTGATGAGTGTCTGCGCTCTTCCTAAATCACCCTTTATATTTGGAAAGGCTTATTTGCGGTAAATCTAGTCGATCAGCGGTGTAGTCGACAGTTCCGTGCCTTTCCCTCTCAAGTTGTCCGCTTGAGGGTACCAGTTTAGACTCTTTTAGAAACTCGCACTCTAATATTAACTGTGCATGCATCATGTCCTAACCTAGTATGGGTTAGAATGTTGTCCGCGTAATAACTCGCTAAGGCAAGCCTTGCCCAAATCCGCCGGGATTTCCATAATTCCAATGGACACAATCACGATCTGTGCATTATTTTGAGAAAACATGCCAAAATGTTGATCATTAACGTGTAAATAGGCAAATCCGGAGGGGGAAGGGCTAACTTTATTTGTTTTTCATAAATGAGGCACGAAGTCCCCAGGTTCGGCATGGTTCAAAACATCCCACCTTTGCTGCTAGATTGCTGGGAAAATCTCTTACCAAGTGACAAATATCATGTGAAAAGGGTCCTCAGAAATTTACCCTCCTTGTTAGACATTCAGCCAAACAATGCATTAATTGAGGCCGCCACCATGTTTTGGGATGAGAAGAGAGCCGTCTTCCATTTTGACAGCATAGAAATAACACCCCTTTTAGAAGAAATAGGAGGCTTAGCTGGGCACCCATGGGATAGCCCTGGTTTGTTGGTACTGGAAAACCGCACTTCTCGAGGTTTCTTGAAAATGATGGGTTTCAGGAAAAGTGATGAGTTAGTCTGTCTGAAGAAGTCTTAAATACCATTCGGTTTCCTTTATGAGCACTCTGGGCACATCAAGTCATATCGCCTTTATCATGATGAGTTTGCCATCACTTCTTTGGGTTGGACTCACTGCCGAGTTTTTGTATTCACTGTCTGTTTCTAGGGGTGCTGGTATTTCCAATACAGGGAGAAAGGATCCACACTCGCCTAGCTATGGTCATTAGGACCTTAATGGAGGGGATTGAGAGGCAAACTTATACTATTATCCTTATGATTTTGGCTGAGATGTACCGGGCTTTAGACCGTTGCAAAAAGGGATATAAGCATTTCTATGGTTGCAATTTGTTGCTGCATTTATGGTTGTTGGAACACTTTAAAAGAGGAGAATACCATCAAGAACTTCCGCGACGACCATGGAACTTCAACAATCTAACTGATGACACGGTACATTGGATGTTTGAGTATTTCCGTAGTAGTTAATTCATAATCGGATCGAGAGATACTCCTCATCTAGTGCTAATCTGATTGAGGGGGATCTATCCTTATGCTCCTATCAGGGTTATGAGGCAAGCTGGGAGGAAACATGTTATACCACGAGTTTCTAAAATGGTTCAGTACAAAGCGGACTTCCATGGGAACGCATTCCATTTAATTTCGAGGCACAACACATGTGGCATCAAAAGATTGTTGAGGAAAAAGATACCATCGAGCCAGATCGGTATCCTGCCGGCCATGTGTACTTCTATCCATCATGGTTGGAAGATGATATAGCGGGGGATGTCAAGCTAGGGATTAATCTAAAGAATAGGGTTATAGACGACGCTGCTGAAGCACAAGTCAAATGTAGGATGTTGCGCAAAAAGGGTTTTCGAGTCTGAAGCCAGGAATTTGGAACAACATAAAGTGGACATGGAAGCATTCAAAGAGTGGAAAGAAATCGCTACTAAATCAACAGAGAGGTTGGAATATTTGGAGCAGGGGTTGATGGAGCTTGAGGGAAAGATGAGCAAAAGGATCTCGGACTCTCAGAATGTAGAGGGCAACGAAGCAGAGCATCTAGCAATGGCGTATTTGCTGATGGACATGCGCGACCTAGGAATCTGATCGATGGAGCAAAGACGACCAAGCACGGAGAAGGTCCTTTTCGGACCAAATAAACTAGGAATAATGTTTTTACTTGCTTTCTAGACTCGTTTTACACGTTGGTTGTAATAAGTCAAATGCCATTAGTAACCTTTTATTGTTATTGTCGTTTAGTAGAGATTTGGTTCATTTATCATATTAATAAAGTGATGCAGTTATTGGCATCGATTTTCTCAAAATCTATATGTCGCTTAGGCCTACCTCGGGCACAAATTTATAACTCCGCATTATGTGTTTAAATAGTGCAAACATCCTTTTAATACCCCCTCACTGACTTGTTTACCTTTTGGTTTTTCCTCTTTTCTCTGTTTGTTTATTCTTATCCGCTAAGGTTGGTTCGTGGATACTGGCATCAGCAGCATATCGTACCAGATCTAGAGGTCCTCCACCTCCTTCTCCTCCAAGTGATCCTAAAAGCAAGGGAAAAGCCAGAATGGATGATACGAGCGACATTAGGAAAGACAACCCTACGCATGCAAAGAATGTCGAGACTTCGGATGGCCGGAGCACTCTGGCATAGAATGACTTGGTTTTATGGTTACAGGAGAAGATACTAGAGAGACAAGGGGAACTTGAGCATGTCCGAAACTTGGCAAATCTTTCCCTTACCCTGAACGTCCCCGATGTCGACCAACAAAATGCCCAAAACCCAGCACCTTCCCAGAATCCTAATCCTCCGCCTGTACCGACTCCTCCACAACATCATCACCATCCAACCCAGTATCCACAAACCATCACCTACCACACTCCTCAAAACGCAGCACAACCTATCCTTGATCCCCAAAACTCAACCAACGGCCATCACTACGCCCAAATTTTCGGATCCCTCAAAGCAACCCCATATACGTGCAAACATTACCCCACAATCCACAACAAACCCTATACATACCTGAATCCACCGAGAAGGACTTGTTCATCAATAACATGGCAGAAAAAATCACGAAACTTACGCGCAGTGTTCAAGGCATCGAAGGTGGTAAAGGCATTGAGGGTTTGAATTATGAGGATTTTTGTATTCAGCCGGATGTAGAACTGTCGGAGGGTTACAAACCTCCTAAGTTTGAAATGTTCGACGGAACAGGTGATCCTAAAGTGCACTTGAGAACGTATTGTGACAAGCTCGTAGGCGTTGGTAAAGATGAAAGAATCCACATGAAGCTATTGATGAGGAGCCTCACTTGAGACGCCTTGTCCTGGTACATTAGTCAAAACCCGAAGAAATGGGTTAACTAGGTAAGCATGGCATCAGATTTTATGGATCGTTTCAGGTTCAATACAGAAAATGCTCCAGACGTCTTCTACATTCAGAATCCTATGAAGAAGCCAACAGAAACTTTTCGCGAGTATGCTACCCGATGGAGGTCTGAAGCTGCGAAAGTAAGGCCAGCACTGGAAGAAGAACAAATGAACAAGTTATTTGTCCGAGCTCAGGATCCGTAGTCTTATGAGGGACTCGTCGTTATTGAGAACAATAAATTTTCTAACATCATCAAATTGGGAGAAAGAATAGGAGAGGGGATTAAGAGCGGAATGGGGACAAATTTGAGGCACTCCAGGCTACAAAGAAAGCCTTGCAGACGGGCGGTATTTCTGAAAAGAACGAAGTAGGGGCAGTGATAGTGGCGCAAGGTCCGAAGTCTCCTCTCACATACCAAACACCCACACCCACATATCAGCCTTCACCTCCCATATACCAACAACCTGCTGCCACTTACCACACTTACAACACTCGGCCAACATACTACCACTCACCACCAACTCGCCAAAACTACCAAAAACCCAAACCAAATTTCAACTGCAGACCACCCATACAATACACTCCTATTGCTGAACCCATTGACCAGTTGTATGAGAGACTAAAGGCTGTCGGTTATGTCAATCCCATACCCGCTGTTGCCATGGAAAACTCCTCTTAGTGGGTCAATCCAAACAAGACATATGCCTACCACTTAGGCATGAAGGGTCATACGATCGATGAATGTCACACTTTGAAGGATAAGATCCAGGCGTTGATTGACACCAAGGTTATAAAAGCAAAAGAGGCTACACCTAATGTCCGCAATAACCACCTCCCGGATCACAGGGGCGAGGGGTTAAATATGATCGAAACTGATGAAGAATAGGATCCGAAAGGATCAATCAGGCTCATTCGTGAAGGGGATTAACCTAAAATACCTCCAGTCATTCTCACACCTATTGTGGTGCCAATTCAGTCACCAATTGAGGGTGAAGTAACTGCACCAACCCCGTTTGAGGTTGAAATAACAACGCCCTCAGCTACGCCGACTCCGTTTAAGGTGGAAGTGACCACACCCTTCACCATTACAGTAGCACCTACACCGTCCTTTAAATCCAACGCTATACCTTGGGACTATGCTGCAGAGGCGAGAAGGAAAGGAAAAAGGAAAATTAAGGAAACAGGTGCAGCACAAGGCATGACCAAAACTAGTAGGGTTTACACGCCCGAGCATTTGGGGGGGGGGGAACAAGTAAAGAAGCCGCTTCCAAATAGGGTACTACAGAATTCTGAGGCACTTAGGAATGCATTGATGAAAGGGTTGAATGAAGCTTATGTACCCAACAACATTACCAGTGGGGAGATAGCAAATATGGTAGGGCAAGCATTGGAGAGCCACAAGATAACTTTTCACGAAGACGAACTGCCGCCCGAATGACTGAGTCACAATAGGGCACTACATATCACGGTGCAGTTTGAGGACAAAATCTTTGTTAGATTCATAATAGACGGGGGTTCAAGTCTCAACATCTGTCCATTAACCACTTTGAAAAGGTTGGGTAAGGATTTCCCTGAGATACGAGCAGTGAGTATGAATGTTTCAGCATTTGATGGGTCTTAAAGGGCCACGATTGGAGAAATCAACCTTTGTCTACAGATGGGCCCGACCTGGTTTGATGTCGAGTTTCAAGTACTGGATATATCTGCAACCTACAATCTACTGTTGGGACGATCCTGGATACATCACGCTGGGGCCGTAGCCTCTACTCTACACCAGGCCGTGAAGTTTGAATGGAATTATCAGGAAGTAATCATCCACGGGGATGGAAGTAATCCCATTTATACCAATCAGACTGTTTTGGTCATCGAGAATAGAAGGAAGTTGGGTGGAGAAACGTACCATCGCATCGAGCGCATCGTTGCAATTGAGAAAGACAAATGGTGGAGTAAAAAGATTGAAAGTATATTGTTATTGACAGGATATGAACCCGGCAAGGGTCTCGGCAAGAATCTCTAAGAGATTACCAAACCAATACAACTAAAGCGTCTTGGTACGACTTTTGGGCTTGGATATCAGTACACCTGGCAGGAGTATGATGATTGGTCACAGCCATGGCATGGTCCTTATTCACCTCTTGAACAGCCAATACCGCATTTGCACCATACATTGAAACAAACTGACATGATATGGGGATCCGAAGAAGATGAAGCTTTAGCTAGTGCATACGGCTAAAATCGGAGAGCCCAATTTTGTGACCGTTGACATTCCACGGCCCGCCTCCAGAAGCCTCGAGGTATAGTTCGAAGTTCGACCCCGAGGGTTCCCTATGCTCGACCTCGGAGCAGCACAAGTCGGTGTCTACCATGGATAAGCGGGAAGTTCCCAAGACACGTTACCAAAGCCGATAATATCTGCAAGAATAGTATTAGCCTGTACCAGACTAGTAAATAGTTGTACTAGCTATGTTTCTTTATAATAAATTCACATGTACTATATTGGGATTCCATCTCTTATATAAAGGGGACCCTTGTTATATACAAAACACAAGATACTTCATTTAATACAAGAACATTCTTTCTGCTCTCTAACCAAAACATACTCTCTATTTGGATCTATTGCATGCATTTATTGCTTTATTTACATTTATTATATCTCATTAATTGTTCTTCATTTATTGCTTGTTATTGGTCATAAAGAGCCGCAATCACAACCCTAGTAGCTGTTAATCCTTCATCGACTACCCTTAACCGGGTATCAGATTGGACCTTGAGGCCCCGTATATGCAAGCTCGAGGCCTCGATTCCTAGCCATTTCGGTTCGTTTATTAAGCTATCTACACGCTATCATCTTAATTTCCAATCCTTTACTTAGAATCTATTGCCTAACAACTAGCATAAAAATTGATCACATATTTTAAGAACCGCAAAATCAAATTTAATTGTTATTACCATTTTCAAGGTAAACAGTTTGGCGCCCACCATGGGGCTAAAAATAATAGTGATTGTTTTCTTCCTGGTTTACTACATAACGCAAGTTATCTTTCAAGCTTTTTCTTGTCCAGAATATCTTTAATTTCAGGTCAAATGTCAAACTCAGTGAACGCACAGGAAAAAACAACGGTCTTGAGGACCATCGAGTGAATGATGTAGCTGTTCCAAGTATTGGTGTATCACCACGAAACCCTGAAGATGCACCAGAACCAATTCTTGTGGACGTGGTCTCACGCAACTCCCAACACATAAGCTCCCATACCGACATGAGTGTACGCCAAGAAAACCAACAAGAAGCTCAGAAATCCCCGGCTCGGGAGGAGCGAGAGGTTTGCCTTCGTGTCATTTTTAAGATGTTGCAGGCAAAATTGTTGGCGATTGCTCAATTGCAAAGCCACAAAAACTCCAAGCATAGCAGCACCGAAGGCGGCCCCTCGATCCGTACAAGTACCAGAAAGAACAAACAACAACGGGTCAGCAGCCGACCCCGTTATAACAAAGATGCTCGAGGACCACACCAAGAGCATTGAATCGGGCAAAAAGAAGATAGAAGCTAATGACAAAAAGGTGGAGACCTAAAATTCAAGGGTAGATCAGATCCCGGGCGCACCCCCGATCCTGAAGGGTGTAGATTCAAAGAAATTCATACAAAGGCCAATTCCCATCGAGTGCCGCTCCGAAGCCCATCTCGAAGAAATTCAGAATGCCCGATCACTCGAGGTACAACAGAACCTCGGACCCCAACGAGCACATCACCACTTACACTTGTGTTGTAAAGGGAAATGACCTGAAGGACGACGAGATTGAGTCCGTCCTATTGGAAAAATTCAGAGAAACACTTTCGAAAGGGCCATGATGTGGCATCACAACTTATCCCCGAATTCGATAGACTTATTTTCCATGCTGGCAGATTCTTTTATAAAGGCACACACCGGTGCGATCAAGGTTGCTACAAGGAAGTCCGACGTCTTCAAAATCAAATAGAGAGAAAATGAGATGCTACGGAAGTTTGTATCACGCTTTCAAATGGAGTGAATGGAATTAACACCAGTCTCTGATGACTGGGCAGTGCAGGCCTTCACCCAAGGTTTGAACGGACGAAGCCCGGTAGGTTTGAAGCAGCTGAAGCAAAATTTGGTCGAATATCCCGCCGTGACATAGTCGGATGTCCACAACTGATACCAATCGAAGATCGAGGTCAGGACGACCAACTAGGATCCCCCTCGGGCTCAATATATCCTAGCAGGCTCCTAGCAAAGGATCGTACCGCATCCCCGGAGTAAGCAGTCGAAGCATATCGAGGCTCGAAGCGCCATCACTACTAAGGTATAACTGTCTCCCTTTTTATTTACGTCTTACACTAACCTCTTTGCAGGTGTCCAGTTAGAAAAACCGGAGTGCCTTCCAGCTCGAAGACCTTAGGTTTTAAAGCATATGTTGCACTCGTTTCCTTCGGTCAGACTTTATCCCAATAAAGGTTTTACCGGCAAGGTTTTTAACGAGGCAACATCTATATGCTACCTAAGGAGAACTTGACAAGTATTCAAGACTTCTCTTCAATTAACCTCGAACACTGAGGGACACCCCCCCCCCCC
>NC_031999.1:60913617-60924971 GCF_001879085.1 Nicotiana attenuata | reverse complement strand
GGGAGATCACCTCCCCGAAGAAAACAAGACGAGCCAAAGTGGGACTCGACAGGAAAATGATGTATCGGGCCAAACATTCAAATGAACTGTGTCCGCACAAAATAATCGAACCCTAGATGACGAAATGTGTATACTTGTACCATTTAATCAAAGGAGTATCTTTTACCATCAAAACGCTTCACGCTTCAGAGAGGTTTGCTATTTTTACAACAAACGGCCCCAGGGCCAGACATTTCCCGAATACTCGGGAACCGACATCAAAAACTCGAAGCCATAAGACCTCCAGGACGAAAACATTGAGCTCATAAGCCCTCAATGAGGCAACATCAAGTTTACAAAGAACGGCTCCAGAGCCAAAACTTTTGATGTCTCGGGGACTGTCACCGACTGTCACCCCATCGAGCTATTAAAACTCGAGGACATAAGACCCTGAGCGGGCAACCTCGAGTCTGAAAGCCCTCCATGTGGCAATACTAGAAAATGTAAAACCTCCATAAGAAATTATCAACAGTGTAAGACCTCCATAAGGAAACCTCGAGCTCATATGACCTCCATAAGGAAATCTCGAGTTCCTAAGACCTCCATAAGGCAATAACAAAATCTATAAGACCTCAAGTAAGGCATGTTCAAATTTATAAGACCTTATAAAAGTCATAATCCCGATCTTAAAGTTAAGGCTGTATATTCGAACTTGTAAGACCCCTAAAAAGGCATACCCTCGATATAGATGCCGAAGCTACTTCACTCGGGGACTGAAAGGCTACGACCAAATATAATGACTACAGTCACAACGCTGTACTAGCCAAACTAACGCGACTCGGGGACCCCCGACCGTCGCCATAAAATCACAGGCCTTCAATTACTTCGAAAATACTTCGAAAAGAATCGGTTAACCAGGCTACCCTTGACATAAGCAAAAGAGTTTCGATCACGTCAGCTCCAAACAACAAAAAGACTTCGAAACAATTCAGTCATCGAGCAAAACCTCCCGAGGTGCTCTTCTATCGTCACATAACGGCTCGCAATCGAGGTTCTTAATGAACCGTCGAAGAGTCGGACGAACAAAAAAAACATCAACGAGGGGAAAATAAATCCTATACTAGAGGTCGTACCGACCCTATGCGTAAGAGCCACTGTTGCCAGCTTATATTAAAGGTCGTACCGACCCTACGCGTAAGAGCCACTGTCGCCGGCATAAGTTAAAGGTCGTACCGACCCAACGCGTAAGAGCCACTGTCGCCAGCTTAAATTGAAGGTCGTACCAACCTAACTTGTAAGAGCCACTATTGCCAGCTTAAATTAAAGGTCATACTGACCCGACGCGTAAGAGCCAAAAAGCCTAACAAGCCTTAGGGCTGATCTATAAACCTAAGGGTTTTTCACCTCGAAGTCCAGTTCATCTGGCTAATCACTGACAAACATCAAAATACAAGACAAAGAAAGGCGCATGCAAGCGAAGAGAAATTCATGAAAAGTGAAGACCGAAAGGCTTCCCTTTATGTATATGAGGAAAAATACAAACTTCATTTACAATGTTATTTAAGAGCATTATACAAGGAATCAGCAAGGAAAGGCCTAGTCTACCTCCCCTCAGGACAGCGACTCCATCAGCCTCTACCTCATTATCCTCGGCACCAGACATGAGGAACTTGGCATTGTATTCATCCACCTCGGCCCGCGCTATCTCTTCCGAGAGATCGAAGCCCCTAGCATGGATCTCCTCGAGGTTTTCACTCCGCGATTTGCACTGGGCATATTCATTGCTTCTGCTCTCCCGATCGGGAGCCCCTGTCAACTCAGCCCGAGCATTGGTAGCATCTTTCAAAATATTAATCTCTGAGGATAGAAGAAGAAACATGCATCCCCTTGAAACAAAGGTTACCTATCTATCGAGACCCCGCTTGATTTAGGCAGCCCCTTGCCCCGAGATGGTAACATATCTCGAGGATCTCCGCTATTTCAAGTACGGGTCATTCACCCGGTTCTTTGGTCCCCATGCTACCATAGCCCAAGTCAGTTCTCACTTCAGAATTATTAATAAAGCCTCAGGTTGTCTTCGTCTTCAGATCAACTTAAACGCTCTTTCGGTTAATTTAGCTCAGGGGCCATCTATAAACGCCTTAGGGCCATCTTCATTTTAAGTTCAAAGCAAGTTTTCAAGGCCACCCGAGCTCAAGCAAACTCTCACTCAAGCTGTATGGATGCGACCATTTGAGCACCCTGTTCGTCACATCAATCGCTCGACAAAGCGTAAACTGATAATGTGATAGAAGTATCAGAGAGGCAAGGATTCAAGACCGTTTCATATCATTTTCACTCTAAAAAACGGGGGGACTATCTGTATACGGCTAAAATCGGAGAGCCCAATTATGTGACCGTTACGACATTCCGTGGCCCGCCTCCAGAAGCCTCGAGGTACAGTTCGAAGTCGACCCCAGGGGTCCCCTATGCTCGACCTCGGGGCAGCACAAGCCGATGGCTACCATGGATAAGCGGGAAGTTCCCGAGACACGTTACCAAAGCTGACAATATCTGCAAGAATAGTATTAGCCTGTACCAGACTAGTAAATAGTTGTACCAGCTATGTTTCTTTATAATAAATGCACATGTACTGTATTGGGATTCCCTCTCCTATATAAAGGGGATCCTTGTTATATACAAAACACAAGATACTTCATTCAATACAAGAAAATTCTTTCTGCTCTCTAACTAAAACATACTCTCTCTTTGGATCTTTTACCTACATTTATTTCTTTATTTACATTTATTATATCTCATTAATTGTTCTTCATTTATTGCTTGTTATTGGTCATAAAGAGCCGCAATCACAACCCTAGTAACTATTAATCCTTCATCGACTACCCTTAACTGGGTATCAGATTCGACCTCGAGGCCCCGTATATGCAAGCTCGAGGCCTCGATTTCTAGCCCTTTTGGTTCGTTTATTAAGCTATCTACAAGCTATCATCTTAATTTCCAATCCTTCACTTAGCATCCATTGCCTAACAACTAGCATAAAATAGATCACATTTTTTTAGAACCACAAAATCAAATCTAATTGTTATTACCATTTTCAAGGTAAACAGCTAGCCTAAGGAACCTATTTCTAGATGATGAAGACATGGATTGCAGTGCAATAGTTGAGGTGGAGGAGGAGGAGGAGGAAGATCTTACTATTCAGACCGTGGGAAAGGGAGATGTTCTCAAGAATTGGACTGCCGCACAATCCCGACCCGTCGAGTTCCTGGGTAGCCTGGCAATTAGCACAATCTATTTTTAAAAAGCAATTTTAAGCATATAAGACATTTTCAATATTTTGTCTTGAACTTATTTTGTTTTGAAATAATTACACTAGTCATTGAGCCGTACTTATTTTAATATTTTCAAGATTTATTTAATGCATTGCTATTTTAGTATTCATTATTATCCTTTACATTTCTCTACAACATTAGTATTACTTATCCTTATGAACCAACAATTGTGACATGTTATTAGACAATGCAACATAAGGATAGTGATTCAGAGGAAATAGATGAAAAAGATATAATACCTGAGGAAATTGTCAGAGAAGTGGAAAATTTTGAGAACAAGCCCAAGTTCAATTTGGATGAAACCGAGATAGTCAAATTGGGAGATTCTAAAATAGTCAAAGAAGCTCGCATAAGCATTCACCTATCACCATCAGAGAAAGAAGAGTGCACCCGTTTCCTGAAAGAGTATGAAGATATTTTTGCATGGTCTATAGTGGTTTGACCACGTCTATAGTGGTCATGAACTACCTACCCATCCCATGTGTCTGCCTGTAATGCAGAAGCTCAAAAAGTTCAAGCCGGATATGAGTCTGAAAATAAAAGATAAAGTCACTAAGCAGATCAAAGCTAAGGTTCTCAGAGTGGTCGAATATCCTACCTGGTTGGCTAACATCATGCCAGTTCCGAAGAAGGATGGGAAGGTCAGAGCATGTGTCGACTATCGGGATTTAAACAGAGCAAGTCTCACAGATGATTTCCCATTACCCAATATACACATTCTAATCGACAACTGTGTCAAGCATGAACTCCAATCCTTTGTGGATTGCTTCGCGAGATATCATCAGATCTGGATGGATGAAGAAGATGCCGAGAAGACAACCTTTATTACGCCATGAGGAGTGTATTGCTATAAAATGATGCCATTTGGTCTAAAGAATGTTGGGGCCACTTATGTGAGAGCCATGACAACCATTTTCCCCGACATGATACACAAGGAGATAGAAGTATATGTGGACGACATCATCAACAAATCCAAGAAGGGCACAGATCATATAGCGGATATGAGAAAGTTCTTTGATCGGCTTCAAAGGTATAATCTGAAACTGCATCCCCCAAAATGAGCCTTTGGAGTCCCTATTGGAAAGTTGTTAGGATTCATCGTGAGTCACCGAGGAATCGGGCTAGACCTGTCAAAGGTCAATGCTATCCAGGATTTTCCACAGCCAAAGAACAAGAAAGATGTGATGAGTTTCTTGGGGCGTCTCAATTACATCAGCCGCTTCATAGCGCAATCAAACCTGATCTGTGAGTCGATTTTCAAATTGTTAAAGAAGGATGACGCAACAAGTTGGACTAAAGATTGCCAGAAAGATTTTGACAAAATCAAGCAATATTTATCCACACCACCATTCCTAGTCCCGCCAGAACCTAAGAGACCTCTGCTACTCCATTTGTCCATACTATATGGGGATTTCGGTTGTGTCTTGGGACAACACGACAAGATGGGAAGGAAAGAGCAGGCTATATACTTTCTGAGTAAGAAGTTCACACCCTATGTTGCACGGTATTCTCTGTTGGAATGCACCTGCTGCGGCTTGACGTGGATAACTCAGAAATTGAGGCACTACTTCTATGCCCACTACATATCTCATATCAAGGATGGATCCTCTGAATTATATTTTTGAGAAATGCCTACAGGGAAACTAGCAAAATGGCACATACTGTTGAGTGAATTTTATATTATCTATGTGACTCGAAAGGCGGTCAAGGGACAGGTATTAGCAGATCATCTTGTAGAAAATCCTGTAGTAGGAGAATAGGAACCACTGAAAACGTATTTTCTCGATGAAGAAAAATTATTTGTAGGAGAAGATATCACCGAAACTTACAACGGTTGGAGAATGCTCTACAATGGGGCCACGAACTTCAAAAGAGTGGGTATTGGAGCCGTTTTGGAGTCAGAGACAGGTCAGCATTACCCGGTATCCGCAAAACTCAGGTTTTCGTGCACCTATAATGTGGTAGAATAAGAGGCTTTCATCTTGGGGCTCAATTTGGCCATTGACATGAATATCCAGGAATTGCTAGTAATTAGTGATCCAAACCTTCTGGTACATCGGACTCTAGGAGAGTGGGCTATAAAGAATACGAAAATATTACTATATCTATATCATGTGCAAGAGTGCATGAAGAGGTTCACAATGATATAGTTCAAACTTGTTCTGAGAATCCATAATGAGTTCGCAGACGCATTGGCCACTGTGTCTTCCATGATACAGCACCCGGACAAGAATTTCATCAACCCTATTCCTGTCACAATCCATAGTCAGCCAGCTTATTGCGCTCACGTTAAAGAAGAAACAGACGAGAATCCGTAGTTCCATGATATCAAGGAATACTTGGAAAACGGAGAATACCCAGAGCATGCAAATCATACTCAGAAACGCACACTCCGAATGGTATCCAACCATTTCTTCCAAAGTGGAGGAATTATGTAGAGGAGGAGTCCAGACGTGGGATTATTACAGTACGTTGACGCCAAGGAAGCTTCCAAACTGTTCGAAGCAATACATGCCGGAACTTGCGGACCACACATGAACGATTTTGTTTTAGAACGGGCACAGGTTTATATTAGTGGCCATAGTCTACTTCACAAAATGGGTTAAGGCTGCATCTTACAAGGTTGTAACAAGAAAGTCATCGCAGATTTTGTTAGGGATCGTATTGTTTGCCAATTCGGGGTACCAGAATCCATCATCAGCGACAATGCCGCCAACCTCAATAGTGACATAATGAAAGCCATGTGCGAAACTTTCAAAATCAAGGATAAGAATTCCACAGCATACAGGCCTTAAATGAATGGAGTTGTGGAGGCCACAAACAAGAATATCAAGAAAATATTGTGAAAGATGGTAGACAACCACAAGTAACGGCACGAGAAACTACAATTTGCCTTATTGGATTACCATACTAGAGTCCGCACATCAACTAGGGCAACTCCCTACTTGTTATGTCTACGTTACTGAAGCTGTGATTCCCGCCGAAGTCGAAATTCCTTCTTTAAGAATCATAAAAGAAGCTGAACTCAGTGACGCAGAGTGGATACAAAGTCGTTATGAACAATTAGCTCTTAGTGACAGGAAAAGAATGAATGCGGTATTCCATGGTCAACTTTACTATAACAGAATGTCCAGAGCTTTCAACAAAAGGGTCAGACCTAGACAGTTCACACCGGGCAGCTGGTGCTGAAGCAGATCTTCTTGCATCAAGATGAAGCCAAAGGGAAATTTTCATCCAATTGGCAAGGGCCCTACATGGTTCACAGAGCACTAACAGGAGGAGCACTCATACTCGTAGAAATGGACGGAGAAATTTGGCCAAAGCTTATTAATTTAGACGTAGTCAAGAGATACTATGTTTAGATTATTTGCATTTCTTCATCTAATATTACTGAACTACGCTTGACCTGATTCCCGTTTAAGAGGGGATACGTAGGCAGCCCTGTGGGTTCAATCACATCTTAATAAAATCTTCATTTTCCCCATAGTTAGAAACTGGGCAGAATTTAGAGGAGGACCCTCAAAATTTCGGAGCATGTCTAGCCAATTTCATCATATGCGGAGCGGCCAAAGAATTGCTTATTAAACTAGGGCAGAATTTTGAGGAAGACCATCAAAATTTTAGTGCAAAGAAGTCGCAATGTATCTAAAAGTGTCAGAGTCATACGTTTATCTAATTTACTTTACATTTCATACTACTATGTTTTTAAATAACTATATTTATCAAATGCATGCATATTTTTCAAAAACTGTATTTCTACGGTAGCCAGATGTTACTCAGGGTAACTCAAACAGGATCTCCAGAGCAAAACAAGCAGGCGAAGGCACGAACCGACCTTCCTTGCAAAGCTCACGATTTTTCTTGGGATGCATGTGTTGATACCCAATTTTTCCCTATGTATTTTTAATACTCAAATATTCTCAAAGTAGCATGTGTATGCATATATAAGCATGCCCAAGAGTTTTAGTGTTTTTTCCTAATTTTTAAAGATTTTTAAAACTAATTTATTGTCTATTTTAGCAGTACAAAATCCAGTAATTATTCCCAAAGTATCATTTTTGGTGAATAATTTATTTCCATTCTCACATTTACACCAAGATATTATTAAGGTGATTTTTGCATATTTTTACAAATCTGTTTGGTATTTTCTAAGTTAAAATGCATAAATTGCAATTATAGCCTATATTACGATTAACAGCATTTTACAATCGTAAAATCATTTTCAGTATTTTTAGATTAACATTTATACATTATTAATTAGATCAGCGCTTTTATTTTGTTTTTAAAATCATTCTAACTATTTTATAAAAAAATAAAAGGGGGAAATTGGCTATTTAACACATAGCCCTTTATTGTTTCAATTTTAGCCCAATTTAACCCCACCCCTATCAAATTTTATTAAATCCAATTGACCCAAGACCCAATTAAATTCGCCCCAGCCCAATCTCTAATCCAACCCGGCCCAGCTCCGAATTAATCTGTGTCGTTGATCAAATAAGACCAACGGCCCAGATCTTTTTTCCTTAACTAATCCCTAATCTACCCCCCCCCCCTTGACCCCTCATTTTTTTGAGTCCAGTCTCTCTCTCTCTTCGTCTCTTCGTCTCCTCCTTCTCTCTAGAACCTTCTAGTTCACCTCCGATGGCCTTCACCATCTCTCCAGCCACCTCCAGCCTCACCTCTTTCGACCACCGACCGCCTTGAAGCCTTATCTCGCCGGTTCCCTCCATCTCTGAGACCCCATGAGTCTCCACCGTACAAGACGGTCACTGAAGCTTTGCCTGGGTCTGTTTCCGGACTTTCTCCGATGGGTTTTGGTTCGATGGTGCTATAAACACCATTATCCTTGAGTTTCACAGCCAGGTTTCTCTTACTTCTCACTGGTTTCTTATGAAACCCTAATCTCGACCCAAACCTCTTGAATCTCTGTATTTTTAAACGATTTTTTTAACTCACGCCTTTATGTTTTGCACTACTCTCTACTCGATCTTTACGGTTGCTCAAATTTTAAACATTTTGTTCCTTTTTTGAAACTAGGGTTTCTAAACCCCATTTTAAAATCACTTTATTATTTTGAGTACTAATTCGTGCTTTTCAGTACTATTTCTAAATATTTTTTGCTTAAGTCTGATGAAACCCTAGCTTTATAAGTTTGTGTTTGTATTATTTGTTCGCTTGTGTGTTCTTCTGAGTTCCTCTTTGAGTTCCGTGTTCTTTGCTTTAATTTTGTTGCTAGCACTCCATTCCCCTACCATTCTATGTTCTTCGCTGAGGATTCTCTGATTACTTGCATGGTGGTTTTATACTGATTCTTGCAAGCTCTCTTTGAGATTGTGATACTTGCCTTATATTGTGATTCTGCATATTTTCCTTATGGTTTGGTACTGATTTCAAAATTGCTACCTTAATTTGTGGGATACTTTCCTCGATTAATACTGATTTCCTAGGTTTTCAATTTTGAAATTTATTTTCCAGAATCAAAGTGGTATTTTGCCCTATATGTGTGCACAAATAGGTTGATTGATTTGCCTGACCTATTTCCCTAATTAGAGTATCATGTACCTAGTCTTTATTGCATACTTTATGCTATTCTGTTTCCTTATGTGATCATACCATGCTTTGTGATTTCTTTCCTATTAAATAACTGTTTATTACCATTTGACTTTGATTCCTTAATCAAAGGGGAGTCCATATACTGATTTGATTATGATTGATGCAGTTCCTTAATTAGGGACTGCTACCTTGTTTGTTTACTCGTATTCAATACTATAAGTACCCCCATTCTCTTTTTGAAAAAAGACACGAATACCTTGCATATCACAAATACACACAGCAATCACATTGCTCTCTCTCTTGTGTTACTTATCTCTTTTGCTCTGTTCCCTGCTCCTGACTATCATTAGCCAGCTGAAAAGCTAAGGCTAATATTGTGCTTATACTTGGCTCTTGCATTATGCTGTGTTCTCTTATTACTGGTATGTTCTGATTAAATTCCATGTTCCAAACCAACATGGTTATTACTACTTCAGTGTGTTCTATTCCTAATTGTTTTCTACTTGTGCTTCAGCTGTGCAACATGTGATAGATTCCTGTTTTGCCTGTTGATATTCGTATGCTCATGACCACTGCTTGTTCCTAGTCCTACCATTTATGACTACATGCTGTTATTATGTACTTTTATGTCTAAATTTGACCATTTCAAAGTCTCTTTAAACTCTTTTGATTTTGTGTAGCCATGCTTAGTAAGTTTGTATTAAGTCTCTGTATCCTTTGGTGATCGCTTAATATGATCTATTTGTCCCCTTTGCTCATTATCCTTGTGTGCAACCCTTCAACTCTGTGTAAACTCTTTTTTATCAACTCTCCTCTCCTTCCTGCACTTCACACTACTCTTAGAAGATAGGTTCTACCCCCTTCGTGTGAGCTTTTCTTTGGGTGCCTCTGAGTGCCCACTGAACTTTGACACACAAGGCTGGTAATCCCACACTGCACCTGTCCTGCATTTTGTTAAGTGTATGGGTGCTGGTATTGGCCAGGGATCCAATGGGACCCTAGGGAGCTTTGCCGCACCCAGACCATGACAAAGGCTGTGAAACTCGAAAGGAGTGAGGTTGGAAGAATGGGCCTGATTGAAGGCTCCCTATAGAATAACTTCTTATTTTTTGTTCTTTATTATTGTAATTCAGATACTATAGGTTTGTGATAATTTGTAAACAAACGATTGGGGGCTGAATAGTGAATATGGGGGGGGGGGGGGGGTTATGCATGCTTAACTCAAATAGTGCGTAGAAAACATGCTTATAGGATTTTTATTTACTTATCTGCGCAATAGATAACTTGTATAGGACATGCATCTCATTCACTAGAGATCCTACTTTAGGTTGATTACTTTCAGCCTGTTATCATGTTCATCTTGCAACAATGATCAGTTAATAACGAGCAATAATTGTAATAAGCAAATAATTTTTGCTGAATTCTCATTAACATTTAGAGATCATGTTTTAGGAACATCTACGTGCATTAGACATCCTGTTACTTAAGGTGTCATACCTGCCTGAGTTGCAATTGTCAAACGTCTGATTAGCATGCTTAACCTAATAATACAAGTATGGCTAACTGTTTGTGTGCCTCTTTTGAAACTAAAAAAAAGGGACCAAATATGCATGTTCACCCTTTAAAACAATTAGGCAATACGTACGACGCCTAGGCAAACTTTTGGCCTGATAAGAATTGATTAATCGTGTTTTTACCAGTTTAGGACCAATCAGCCTCCTTTAACATTTTGAACTCTGCTTTTTGTTTTGCCTCTCTGAAGTTCACTCCGTTTTACTAAAACTCCCGCCCTATTTTGAAATAATCTCGAAATTCTGCATCTGTTTACTCTCGCTGATGTGTGTTCTATTATGTTTTCAAACTACTGGGTTACCCTTTCTGCCCAGAAGCGTGCTATTTTGAATACTTATGGGATCTCGTCAAGTTACTGTATCTTCAATGTCCTCATTCTATTTTCAAAAAAAAAACGTGTTTCAATGATTTCTTATTTATATTCTAAACTGCTGTATACTTCTAAATCTTATTGCTGTCTTTAGTCGTGTTTCTGAAAATTGAACATTCTTCAAGTCACTTAGATCTTAACTGAACCTTCTGCTTTCCCCGATAGGTTATAAGATTGTCCTCTTGAAACCTACTGTTTTAACTTCAACGTTCCTGTTTTTTTTACTCCCATCTTGTGACCTTAAATGTGTTTGAGACGTGCTAATTACGTGTTAACTTGTGGAGGGATCTGTGAGCCTTTATTTGTCTTTGTATGTTCCCTTATGTGCGGTCCTATTTGTTATGTATGTCGCTTAGCATTTTATCCTTTAAACCTGAGGGTCCAGCCTAGTCCTTACCACATAGGAATAGTGGTCCTAAATACCCTCCAGGACTTATAGGACGGGACGGGTAATAGCACGCAATAAGTAACGATACTATTCCGCGCTTTAATACCTTAACGGGGTGGGAAGGGTAGATATGGAGATGAAGACCGATGCGTTAATATCC
>NC_031999.1:60910223-60913606 GCF_001879085.1 Nicotiana attenuata | reverse complement strand
AGTGAATTTCATTGATGATTGATAAGATTCTACCACAAAGCATAAGAAGAAATAAAAATACTGAAAACATGAGCAAAAGAAACAAAGTCCCGAATTGGGTCACTGGTTGATCTACACTAGGTTATGATTTAAGGCTTGGAAGAGGTACGGGCTGGGTTATTTGCTTGGAGAAGTTTCAGTATGTCTTGAAGAATTCCATCATTCTTCTCATTTTCCCTTGCAAGTTCAGTTCTGAGAACATCTCTCTCAGATTCTACCTCAACCAATCGTGTCTTCAGCCTTGCTATCTCAATATCCTTTGCCTCAATCTCCTGTACCAAGACTCTGACTTTGCTATTGATAGGTGTCTTTTTAGATGAACCAGGTTCAATAAGAATGACATTGACTTCATAATCGCAAGCAAGCAGAGTATTAACCCCACTTCTTCATAGGTACCCTGAAATGTGCAAGCACAGTTGTGAGAATGAAACAATAGGGAATGGAATGAGTTTTGGTGCCATTGATAACCCTATCAGTAGGTCCAAGAGGGTTTCCTGTTTAGATGGAACAGGTTCATCTATATTTCTCAAGTTGAACCTACCCCTCAGCAGCTTCCAACTTCCCCATGTTTTGCTCACACTCTCTTCTATTTTAGTAAATTCCTCTCCCCAAACAACCATTGCACCAGTTTCTTTTGTTCGACCAACAGGAGTGGGTGAAGTATCAACCACTCTTGTCCCCTTTCCCCTCAAGTACTCCTAGCGCCCTTGCTCTTTTTTTTTCATTTTTACCACCAACTTCTCCAGATTATGTAGTCTCAACACCTGCTATACATCCTACAAATCTATTCTCCAAATTTGCAGCAACTTTAGAAATTATCTTAGGAGAAACTTTAGAATCAGAAGATACCTTTTCAGTTTCGAAAGACCTACTTTCTTCCCCCTTAGTAACAGACTTAAGTGAATCTTCATATTTCTAGGATTCTTCTTCCCTACCTACTTTCAAATGCTTGTTTATTTTTTTATCTCCTCTCCTTCAGCAAAAATCTTACGAGCCATCATCTTTACTCTACTTTTCTTAGAGATTGGTGTGATTGAAGCAGTGGTAGAAGGTGTGCAAGTGGTTTCCTGTGGTGGTGATGAAGGATTTTCAGAAGTGTTCTGGGCTAGGTATGGAAGAGAAGAGGATTATATTGTGTTTGGAAGGTGAAAGAAGAATGAGAGTTTTTTGACGGCATGAGAGAGTGAAGTAAAAAATACACTAAAGCTGATCAATATGCAGGAGAATAATTGATGGGGTAACTACAGCTTTTCAGACTCTTAGAAGTTTAATCAAACTGAAATTCAGCGTTGGAGTGTATCCCTAGAATCTAGGTACTTCCATTTGGTTGGGACTCTTTTGAATGGGACTGGTTCACTTGTAACGGATAAGTCCAAAAAGGAGTTTGGTATTTGGTAGGAATTTGTTCATGATCCAAATATAGTTATTTCAAATTATGCAGAGTGTAGAAAACATACCGTGTTATCTTGATGAACCAGGTTCTTCACTGAAAATTCTCTTGTGTAAGTCTAAATTTGCCAAAATAGAGAAAATATCATTAGAGATTAATGAGTCATTTTAGAACATGGCACAAGGGTATACTATGAAAAGTATGAGGCTGCGCAAGATTTAATCTAATTATACAATTTACTGACTTTCTAACCAAAATTTGTTTTTCAAATTTTTTCATGTTTTTTCGTTTAACCTTAAACTTGTCCTTTTAGGTGATCTTAATCATCCATAATTCCAACCTGTTCCTCTCAAAGTGATCTCTACTTAAGGCTTTTGTGAAGATGTCATCAATTTGCTTGTCAGTAGCACAAAACTCCATAGTGATCAAGTCTTTCTCATAGTTGTCCCTCAAAAAAATTGGGATGCAACCAACATCAATTCCAAAGTTCAATAATGGTTGTTTGATCCACAACAATTGAGAACAATCATGAAGCAGCAGCAACATACTTAGCTTCAGCAGTAGATAAGGCTATTGAATTTTGCCTTTTAGTAGCCCATGACACAAGACATGAACCAAGGAAGTGTGCCATACCCGAGGTGCTCTTCCTATCCACTAGGAAACCTGCATAATCAGCGTCAGCATATCCCACTAGGTTAAAATTACTACCTTTTGGATCCTAAAGGCAAAGGTCAGTGGTGCCTTTCAAGTATCTCAATATTCTCCTTACAATAGTCAAGTGGGAATCCTTTTAATTTGCCTGAAATCGAGCACAAAAACCTACACTGCACACAATGTCAGGTCTGCTAGTACTGAGATATAAAGAGAACCAATCATTCCCCTATACAACTTCTGATCAACAGATGAACCAGGTTCATCTATATCCAATTTCGTGGATGTTGCAATAGGAGTGTCAATTTCTTTGGATGTTCCTTCTTGGTTTTGTTACTGAGGAATAAGTTCATTGACAGGTTCCCTCGAGGTTTGAGGATCAGTTCCTCTCTAGTTAGTTCCCCCTGTCATGTTGCCCTGGGTGGAGGGTTCTGTTCCATCACCTGTTCCTTCCAGTGATGCATCTTCTGGCTGGACTGTGGTTTCACCATTTGAATTTCTTATCAGCCCAATCTCTTCATTGTCTTGCTCCTGCCTCTCAGAATGTTAGTTTTAAAAAATAACATATACAATTTTTTTACACACATAGTTCTTTTATTGTATATCTTATAAGCTTTACTCTGTGAAGAATATCCCAAGAATACTCCCTCATCACTTCTGGGATCATACTTACCTAGGGAGTCTTTGCCATTATTGTGCACGAAGCACTTGCATCTAAATGCCCTAAGATGGGATATATTTAGCTTTCTCCCTTTAAGTGACTCATAGGGAATCTTCATAACAAGAGGTCTAGTCATGCAACTATTTATGATGTAGCATTCAAAATTCAGCAAACTTAGCATTTTCAAATTCACTTCCATGATCAGACCTAATTGATGCAGGATGATTACCTAGTTGTTTCTGAGTTTTTTCTAACAAAAGAAGTAAACATGTCAAATGTTTCATCTTTAGATGTTAAAACCAATGTCCAAGTAAACCTAGAGTAATCATCAACAAGCACCATCACATATCTTTTACCACATCTGCTTAATGTTCTCATTGGACCACAGAGATCCATATGGACCAGTTCCATCGTCTGGTGGTGCTTACATTTTCTTGCATTTAAAAGAGGNGAAAGGAGTGAGGTTGGAAGAATGGGCCTGATTGAAGGCTCCCTATAGAATAACTTCTTATTTTTTGTTCTTTATTATTGTAATTCAAATACTATGGGTTTGTGATAATTTGTAAAGAAACGATTGGGGCTGAATAGTGAATATGGGGGGGGGGGGTGGGGGGGGGTTAGTGCATGTCTTAGTACTTAAAT
>NC_031999.1:60874168-60910209 GCF_001879085.1 Nicotiana attenuata | reverse complement strand
GGTAAAAAACATGCTTATAGGATTTTTATTTACTTATCTACGCAATAGATAACCTGTATAGGACATGCATCTCATTCACTAGAGATCCTGGTTTAGGTTCTTTACTTTCAGCCTGTTATCATGTTCATCTTGCAACCATGATCAATTAATAACGAGCAATAATTGTAATAAGAAAATAATTGTTGCTGCATTCTCATTAACATTTAGAGATCATGTTTTAGGAACTCCTATATGCATTAGACATCCTGTTACTTAAGGTGTCATACCTGCCTGAGTTGGAATTGTCAAACGTCTGATTAGCATGCTTAACCTAATAATACAAGTATGGCTAACTGTTTGTGTACCTCTTTTGAAACTAAAAAAGGGATCAAATATGCATGTTCATCCATTAAGACAATTAGGCAATACGTACGACGCCTAGGCAAACTTTAGGCCCGATAAGAATTGATTAATCGTGTCTTTACCAGTTTAGGACCAATCAGCCTCCTTTAACATTTTGAACTCTGCTTTCTGTTTTGCCTCTCTGATGTTCACTCTGTTTTACTAATACTCCTGCCCTATTTTGAAATAATCTCGAAATTGTGCATCAGTTTACTCTCGCTGATGTGTGTTCTATTATGTTTTCAAACTACTGGGTTACCCTTTCTGCCCAGAAGCGTGCTATTTTGAATACTTATGGGATCTTGTCAAGTTACTGTATCTTCAATGTCCTCATTCTATTTTTAAAAAAAAACGTGTTTCAATGATTTCTTATTTATATTCTAAACTATTGTATACTTCTAAATCTTACTGCTGTCTTTAGTCATGTTTCTGAAAATTGAACATTCTTCAAGTCACTTAGATCTTAACTGAACCTTCTGCTTTCCCCGATAGGTTATAAGATTGTCCTCTTGAAACCTATTGTTTTAACTTCAACGTTCCTGTTTTTTTTACTCCCACCTTTGAGACCTTAAATATGTTTGAGACGTGCTAATTACGTGTTAACTTGTGGAGGGATCTGTGAGCCTTTATTTGTCTATGTATGTTCCCTTATGTGCGGTCCTATTTGTTATGTATGTCGCTTAGCATTTTATCCTTTAAACCTAAGGCTTCAGCCTAGTCCTTACCACATAGGAATAGTGATCCTAAATACCCTCCAGGACTTATAGGACGGGACGAGTAATAGCATGCAATAAGTAACGATACTATTCCGCGCTTTAATACCTTAACGGGGTGGGAAGGGTATATATGGAGATGATGACCGATGCGTTAATATCCCATGTAGCCCCCTCTTCTGATGAGTGTGATGTTTTAAACGTCAATACCACACAAGAGGGGGGTGATTTGTGTGGTACCCAATTTTTGCTCTAGAAGAACCTGGTTCTTCTAGATGTACTAACTAGTGCTGTTTGCGGAATAATAAATACAAAAAATAAAGAACACAGAGATTTTTACGTGGAAAACACCTGGCTCAAAAGGTGAAAAAACCACGACCTACTACTCAGTAGGATTTTCCCAAACTTACACTAAAATCACTGAGCCAAAACAGCATTTACAAAAACTCTTTGTAAACCTAAGGATTAACTCTAATCCCGTTGTGGCAACCAACCTCTAACTGTTGCGATAACTTCAAGTTAACTCTAACTTGAATACTCAAAATACCTATTACAATTGCTTCTAGATAAAGATGAAAGGTACAATATGAAACACCTACTACAATTGAACTAAAAATAAAGAAAGACACATAAAACTCTTTATGGAGCTGGTTCTTCAATCTGGTTCATGTAGCTTCAGGTTTGCACACTTGAATCACACACGAACTGCTTGCAAAAAGCCTTGCTATTTTGCTCCCAATTCACGTTTAACTTCTGCATTTTTGTGCAACCAATTTAATGTGAGAACATCCTGCAATTTATAGAGTTAGTAGATGAAGAAATAACTAGAGTTCTGATGCAACTCTTCCTTGGTGGAAGAGTTCTAGTTGATTTCAACTTCTAGCTCCTTCCTTATCTTGGATAGTGTTCTCTTTGATTAAGGACTCCTTCTCCTTATCAATTATGCAACCTTTTCGATCAGGAGATATTAAATCCACCAACTTAAGCTTATCTCCTTCACGTGCATCCCACATGCTTGAATCTACNTGGTGTCAAGTTCATGAACCTGGTTCTTCAACTCAGCATTTTTACTATCATTTTCACTAGCCCTAAGTTCCAGGTTTTTGCACTTAGCTTTCAGAATCACACACTCCTTAGACAGTTGTTCCTTTTCATTGTTTATAACTTCAAATTCATCAATGAAATCTAGAAGTAATTCAGATAGACTTTCTTTAGACAAAAACTTAATCTTGTCTTTGAGATGAATTATACTTACCTCAGATTCCTCATCGGATTTCCCAATTGCCATAAGTGCTTGTTCATCTCCATCTTCGTCTTCTGAGTCATCATCTGAGCATTCAGCCCAGGCAGCAACCATAGCCTTTGTTGATCCTTTGTTCTTCTTGGGATGAACCTGTTCCTTCTTCCTATTCCTTCGTTCAGCTCTTTCCTTTTTCCATTCAATTTCCCATTGAGGGCAATTTTTAATGTGGTGATCAGTCTTCCCACACTTGTAACACCCCTCATTGGTTTGTTTTTCAGGAACCCTTGGTTTGATGTAGCTTCCACTTCTTGAAGGACCATTTCAATTCATTAGGTACTTCTTGAACTCCTTTGTGATCATGGTCATTTCATCCTCCTCTAGATCAGCACCTTTAGTGATTCTGAATGCCATGCTCCTTTCCTTCTTGGGTGCATCCATCTTCATGGTTTTCCTTCTAAGTTCATAGGCAGTGAGATTTCCAATTAGCTCATCCAACTTAAGAGTGTCAATGTTCTTTGATTCCTGAATAGCTGTGATTTTGCTTTCCCAAGAGATTGGCAGTATCCTTGTCAAAATCTTCTCAACTTTGTCTTCTTCAAGAATAACCCTTCCAAGAAACTCAAGTTCATTTGTCAGTGTGGTGAACCTTGTATACATCTCTTGGATAGATTCTCCTTCCTTCATACTGAAATTCTCATATTGAGAATATAGTAGTGTCCCTCTTGATCTCTTTACTTGAGGAGTTCCTTCATGAGCCACTTGTAAAGTGTCCCATATTCCCTTTGCAGTAGTACAGCTTTGAATTCTACTGTACTCGTCTGGACCAAGTCCACACACAAGCCATTTCTTGGCCTTAGCATTCTTTTCCCATTTCATCAAATCTTCAGCAGTACAGTCAGCTCTTGTCTTTGGCACATCCACTCCTTCAGCATTTTTCTTTGTAGTAGCCAAGGGACCATCAGTGACTATGTTCTAGAGTTCATAGTCTTCTCCTATGATGTGATCTCTCATCCTGTTCTTCCACCAAGTATAGTACTGACCATTGAAAAGTGGAGGCCTAACAGTGGATTGCCCTTCCTAGTTCCCAGGTGGTGCACTCATGTTGATCTTTTCCTAAGGTGTTAGCCTCTTCAAGGATAACCTGCTCTGATACCAATTGATGTTTTAAACGTCAATACCACACAAGAGGGGGGGGGGGGGTAATTTGTGTGGTACCCAATTTTTGCTCTAGAAGAACCTGGTTCTTCTAGATGTACTAAATACTGCTGTTTGCGGAATAATAAATACAGAAAATAAAGAACACGGAGATTTTTATGTGGAAAATACCTGGCTCAAAAGGTGAAAAAACCACGACCTACTACTCAGTAGGATTTTCCCAAACATCCACTAAAATCACTGAGCCAAAACAGCATTTACAAAAACTCTTTGTAAACCTAAGGATTAACTCTAATCCCGTTGTGGCAACCTGTCTCTAAATGTTGCGACAAATTCAAGTTAACTCTAACTTGAATACTCAAAATACCTATTACAATTGCTTCTAGATAAAGATGAAAGGTACAATATGAAACACCTACTACAATTGAACTAAAAATAAAGAAAGACACATAAAACTCTTTATGGAGTTGGTTCTTCAATCTGGTTAGCTTCAGGTTTGCACACTTAAATCACACACAAATTGCTTGCAAAAAGCCTTGCTATTTTTCTCCCAATTCACGTTTAACTTCTGTGTTTTTGTGCAACCAATTTAATGTGAGAACATCCTGCAATTTATAGAGTTAGTAGATGAAGAAATAACTAGAGTTCTGATGCAACTCTTCCTTGGTGGAAGAGTTCTAGTTGATTTCAACTTCTAACTCCTTCCCTATCTTGGATAGTGTTCTCTTTGATTAAGGACTCCTTCTCCTTATCAATTATGCAACCTTTTCAATCAGGAGATATTAAATACACCAAGTTAAGCTTATCTCCTTCACGTGCATCCCACATGCTTGAATCTACCCGTTTTTGTGAACCTGAGGGATGGACTACTGGATGGACCTGGTTCATGTCTGAGTTCCTTTGTCAGTCTTCAAAACAAACCTTTACTTGGGCCAACAAAGTGATTACTGGATATTGCATTGACGTGATCCATATTAATCATGAACCTAGGACCCCCCCCCCCTCCTCTTCCCTTTTCTTTTTTATTATCTGTTTTTTTAGAATTTGTTCACAAATTTGTTGCCCTCTTCCTCACAGTTTCAACTTATTTGCGATGTCATATGAAAACCTCTTCTATTTTAGCCCTTAATTGCTTACTTGATTATGTGAAGTCACAATTATAACATGACCGGGAACCACACTAGTGGATCTTGAGGGGTGCCTAACACCTTCCCCTCGAGATAATTTCAAGCCCTTACCCAAACTCTGGTTCTTCAAACTCAAACCCTTTTAGTGTCCTAATGCACTTTAATCATTAGGTGGCGACTCTTTAATTCCAATTCCAATTCCCAAAAGGGAACCAGTTATCCTCCCAAATGTCGTAGACCCGATTTTCGCCTTAGAAAAAAATGGGGGCGTCGACAGCAGGCACAACGAACATAACAGGAGTATTTGCAAATACACACATATCAAAATCACTATCTTCATAAAGACAAAATTCCCCAACGCAAACATGTCTCCAGATAAGAAATACTCTGATATCACTCATTATCTTTTCCTTGCATGAGGCTAAACATTGCCTCCCCCATTTTTCATGAGGCTAACCATTGCCTTTCCTTGCATGAGACTAAGCATTGTCTCCCATTCTGCATGAGGATAAGCCCTGCCTCCTCAACTGCATAAGGCTAAGCATTACATTCCATCGCATGAGGCTAAGCCTTATCTCATTTTCTTGCATGAAACTAAGCATTATCTCTCATTCTGCATGAGGCTAAGCCCCGCCTCCTCAATTTAATAAGGTTAAGCATTGCCTTTCCTTGCATGAGACTAAGTATTGTCTCCCATTCTTCATGAGGCTAAACCTTGCCTCCTCAATTGCATAAGGCTAAGCATAGCCTTCTATTGCATGAGTCTAAGCCTTGTCTCCTTTTCTTGCATGAGACTAAGCATTGTCTCCCATTCTACATGAGGCTAAGCCCTGCCTCCTCAATTGCATAAGGCTAAGCATTGCCTTTCCTTGCATGAGACTAAGCATTTTCTCCCATTCTACATAAGTCTAAGCCCTGACTCCTCAATTGCATAGGGCTAAGCTTTGCCTTCCATTGTATGAGACCAAGCCCTGTCTCCTTTTCTTTCATGAGACTAAGCACTGTCTCCTATTTCGCATGAGGCTAAGCATTGCCTCCCTAATTGCATAAGGCTAAGATATGCCTTTCCTGGCATAACACCAAATGCTATGCTACTTGAAATCCAGCACTATTTTCTATTTTTCTCTCTGGGCTAAGCTCTGCCCCCTATCTTACACAACACTAAACTCTATCTTGTTTCGCTTCCCATATGACCAAGAATCATGTCTTTGCATCTCATGCGAAGAAATATCGCCATTTTGTCTAAAGGCGTCATAGTCCGAAGGCATCATTGTCATAGCCGGAAGACACCATGTCATGGACTGAGGATCTCTCAAAAATTGCACATCGTTATTTAAAGGCATCATAGTTTGGAGGCATCATTCTCATGGCCCGAGAACATCATTTCATGGCTTGCGAATCTCTTATCATGCGATTCATGGCCAATGACGTCATGGTCTAAAGACATAATCCTCACCGTCCAAGACAACCTTCATGGTCCAAAGGGAATTTGCATCATGTTTAAATTATTGCAATAACCCATACATATATTTGAATGCATCGTGTTTTAAGTTTTGCATGTAGTCAAGGAAGGAACCGTTCTTTAAACGGGAGCAATCTTGACTCTGGTTTCCGTTCATAGAGTTCACCTCCTACAATTATTTCAAAACGTGACCGACCATCATCAATTACCCGCTTTTTACTCTACGGCCATCCAGATACTTGCTCTATAACACATCCGTTACATTTCTGATTCACATTGATGACTCCGCATAAAGTTCTTGTGATACTGTCCTACCCAAAGACGCTTTCCGAAACGTAAGACCATTTCTACAACAACTCTATCGGTTACATCCGCCGTTGGATCCAGAACTACACACGGCCTGATTCCCGTAATACTGGGGATATGTAGGCAACTCAGAAACCAGAGTTAGGCTTCTATTTTTAAAATCATTCTTTTCGGTCAAAATTGGTCATCATTTCTTTACCCGACAACTCTTTCATCATTCGCGTGTAAAGAGGGGAAGTTGTTGATACCCAATTTTTCCCTCATACTGTAAAAACATATACATATACAGTCAAAATAGTATATGTTGCATCCTAATTTAGCTTATAAACCTATACAATCATTTTTCATAAATTTTCATAATTTTTAAAGGCTTTAAATTGTTTATTTCTGCATTTTTATTGTATAAAAATTCAATAATTATCGTTCAATTTATTTTTATGATGTTTTAATCATCCAAACTTATCATTTACACCAAAATGCACATTTTGAAATATTTTTACTTCATTTTTTCATAATTATATTTGCATTTTTAGGCTAATTGTACATTTTTGCAATAACAGCCTATACTCATGTATAATTACATTATGTATGAAACAAATAACTTTTTATATTTTTATTACGTTAGGTTATTATTTTTATTCTATTTAGTGCACAAATAGTATTTTTGTTATTTATTAATTACTTTTATAAATTATTTTTGGCAGAATAGCCTAAATGATACCTATACTTGTGTCACTTTGTCATCCCGGTCCCTGTATTCAATGAAGTTTCATCCAGACACCTAACCTCAGTCAAAACATGTATTTCAAACCCCTCTGACCATTGACCGAGCTTATGTGTCATTCATTTTGCTGAGTCACAAAAATGAGTGATAACACGCTCTAAAAAGGAGAGTGGATATATTTGTTTTGATTTACAAATATTAAAAATAATAAAGAATAACCATAAAAAAAAGTAAATTAATTAATTTCCCAACCTAAGTACTGTTTCCCAACCCTTCTGTTCCCCCCGTTTCTCCCTGTCTTTTTCTCCCCCCCCCCCTTTCCTATCGTAACCCCCTCCCCCCACCTCCCCACCTCCGCCCCTTTGTGGATAGTTAGGAACAAAATTAATAGTACAAAAAGGAGAAGAATTTTCTTTGAGGGAAGGTAAATAAGCAGACCTGTTAATGGGGTTAAAGTATTTAAAGATATCAAAAAGCTATGGCCAAGTAATTTTCATGTCCATTGTGGTCATGGGTTTTCCAAAAGAAGTCTGGTGAGTGGAGAAATAGGTGGTGGAGTCCACTAGTGATTATTTTCCAACGATCTGATTTTGCTTTGTGGTGGTCGGCAATGAAATACTTCCAGCGATGTAGTTCTTTATTTTCTAGTGATGGCATGCTGCACGTTGGTTGTTGCCCCTTTTGTGTCTCATTAAATTCTAAGATTACACTGGTTTTACCTAGAATAGTGAGAGTAAAGAGATGAAGCAGGATAATTTTTTTTTTATCAAGATTGAAGAGTTTTATGTATATGAATTGGGGTTTAAGATTGTGGGAGGAAAGAGAGCAAAATGGTGGAGGCGACTCCAATTTTCGGGTTGTTTTCCCGTGATAAGGGTCGCCGACAGCATAGGAAGATGGGGATGGATTTGAAATATTATTAAAAATTAATTTTTAAATAAATAAAGATGTGGCATTGATTTATCTGATGTGGACATGATATTTTCTCCACGTCAGGCGAGTGACCAACACGTAATGCCGAAGTGGTTTAAAATACATGTTTTGACTGAGTTTAGGTGTCTGGATGAAACTTCATTGAGTACAGGGCCGGGATGACAAAGTGGCATAAGTATAGGTGTCATTTAGGCTATTCTGCCATTATTTTTTGGTAAATATGGGCTATTTAAAAACTACCCTAAATCCCTAAACATTTTCGGACCATGCAATGGCCCAAAATTCCTAATACACTAGCCCAATAAGCCCGACCCAAAACCAATAACTCCAATACCCAACTCGATCGCAACCCACCTAACTAAACCCGACCCAACCCCCTTTGATTGTGGCTGTTGATCTTTGAGATCAACAGCTCATATCTATTACCTCCTTTTTAATTACCTACCCAGAAACCCTAGCCCATAATCTCTCTAACCCGCCGCCCCTTAATCCTCTCATCTCCCCCTCTCTCTCTAAAGAACCCTACCCGCATCCCTCTTAATCCAATTGATAATGGGATTTTACCATTATTTGCTTACCATATTTGGGTTCCTTTGGTATTGGTTACTCGATTTTGGTATTACTTAGGTATTTGCATAAATTAGAAAATACCACCTCTATATCGGATGAGAATCGACTCAATCTTGAAGATTTGTGTGATATTCCATCCATCCACGCGAAATGAATTGGATCTTTCATACCAGTTGTCCGATTTCAAGTTTAAAACCCTAACTAGGGTTTGGAGTTTGATATTGTCATGATCCTAAAATCGACCTGGTCGTGATGGCGCCTATCGTGACACTAGACCAGCCGACACAAATCCCAAATCACACTAGTATTTTATAAAAGACATTTTTAAGCTATTAATTTATAGTATCTCATAACATGGGTCTAAATAACAAGTGCGGAAAAATAACACAAGCCCGACATCAGGGTGTGACAAGTCACGAGCATCCACGAGGTCTGTCTAAGTACAATAAAGACTATTATCGTTCGGAAATAAAGATACTAAAAATAGTGCAAGGAATATAAGAGGGAGAAATGCAAGGCTTCGAACGCCATGCAGCTACCTTGCCGACTCTGAAAGACCCGCTGGATGAACGATCAGCGCTCGCTATCACGACCCGCAACTCATGGATTTGCACACAAGGTGCAGGGAGTAATGTGAGTACACCAACTCAGAGTAAATGAAAACTGAGCAGTAAGAAATCAGATAATTTCACGTCATAGCACTACAGTATGTACACTACGTTCCCAAAACAGTATAGAAATCATTTATTTCATTAAAAATCCAATTTCAGTAAAAGTTCTTTGAAAATGTCTTTCTAACAGTTTCAACAGAGATCAATGAAGTTTAGAGTAAAAATGATTAAAGTCATAAACAGCCCTTTGGGCAAGATATGTATCATAAATTTCCCCTCGGGCATAATATCAACAGAACCAGCCCCTCGGGCTACCTCACAATCACCCGTAATCAACCCCTCGAGCACAGCATGTATCAGGATCAACCCCTCGAGCAACAACATATCGCTCACTCTGGGTACCACACTCACTAGGGGTGTACAAACTCCGGAGGGGCTCCTACAGCCCAAGCGTTATCACAAGCCATCTCGTGGCATAATAAATCAGGCCCTCGGCCTCTCATATATCACAAAATAGTAGAATATGCTGCGGCGTGCAGCCCGATCCCATGATATCCTCACAACACAGGCCCTCGGCCTTACTCAGTCAGAAACCTCTCAAGCAACTCGGGCTAACAGTAAAACAGGGTGCTCAACCCAAAATATCATTTATGCATCAATTTAGAGTAAATAAGACTGACTTATGAAATTAGTAAAACGTAACATGACTGAGTACAGTTATTAAATCAAAGCAGTGAGGAATATTAGTGAAGAATGCCCCTAACGGTCCAAAAAGTTAGCACGAGGCCCGAATATGGCGTTCAGCCCAAAACATAGCAATAGTTTCTAACATATGATAGTATCAAGTAGTTTCAATCAAATATACAACTTAATTGTTGCTACGGGACGGACCAAGTCACAATCCCCAATGGTGCATGCCCCTCATGCTCGCCATCGAGCGTGTGCGTCACCTCAAAATAGTACAACGATGTGAAATCCGGGGTTTCATACCCTCAGGACAACATTTACAACCAATACATACCTCGAACCGAACAAAACTCTAACCTGCAATGCCTTTGCCTCTCGACTCGGCGTCCAAATGCTTGAAATCTAACCAAAATCAGTATCTCATCATTAATATTCGCTAAAGGAACAAAGTTTAAGCAAAAATAATCAAATGAACTCAAAAATCCCGAAATTGGCCAAACCTGACCCTCAGGCCCACATCTCAGAATCCGATAAAAATTACGGCACTAGAATCGTTATCCCCTCACGAGTCTATACATACCAAAATCACCAAAATCGGACCTCAAATCCCCAATCAATGCCCTCCAAAACTCAAGCCCTAACCTTCAATTTCACCCCGAATTCCCAACTAATTTCATTATTAGGTGGTGGAAAAATCATCACAAACACCAAATACAAAGCCCAAGTAACTTACCTCACTGAAACCCCTCAATTTCCCCTTGAATTCACAGCTTGGATCTCCAAAATCGCACAAAAATGGTGAAAGAATGACTGAAATTCGTGAAGGGGCGTTTTTATACATTTTGCCCAGCACTTTCGCACCTGCAGCCCAATTGACACACCTGCGGTCCAAACGCCGAACCTGCGCATTTCACTTAAGTCTCCAACTTCCGCACCTGCGCCCCAGGCCTCGCACCTGCGGGCTCGAAGGTGCGGTCAAAACCTCCGCTCCTACGACAAATACCGTATCTGCGGCTGCTTCCCGCTTCTGCGATCATCGTACCTGCGGTCCCCACTCCGCAGGTGCAGAAACATCAGAAGCAGCAACAATTCAAAGCCAAACCTTCTGTCAACCAGCCAAATCCATCCCGAGGCCCTCCGGACCTCAACCAAACATGCCAACAAGTCACATATCACACTTCAGACTTATTCCAACCTTCAGAACACTCAAAACAACATTAAAACATCAAAGCACCCTCGGATTCAAGCCTAAGGATTCCAAAACTTCCGAAGTCCGCAATCGATATAAAAACCTACCAAACCTCATCCGAATGGCCTGAAATTTTGCACACACGTCACAATTGACACAATGGACCTACTCCAATTTCCAGAATTCCTATCTGACCCCGATATCAAGATTTCCACTGCCTCGGAAAATGCCAAATTTCCAATTCCGCCAATTCAAGCCTAAATCTACCACGGACATCCAAATTACATTGCGAACACGCTCCTAACTCCCAGATCACCTAAGGAAGCTATCTAAACCATAAAACCCCATTTCTGAGATCATTTACCCACAAGTGAACTTCCGGTTGACTTTACCAACTAAATAACCAACTTAAAAGACTAAGTGTCTCATTCCACCCTAAGACCCCTATGAACTAATGCTGTATTCTGGGTCGGGCCCGGGCCTAAATGGGCCAAACGGGCAGGGCCAAATGGTCCCGGGCTCAGACGGGCTGGTCTTTGGCGATCCCGGGCCTAACGGTCCCGGGCTTGACGGGCTCAACTGGTGGAACCGGCCCACGACGGGCCTAAGCCCACATGGTCCCGGGCTAAATGGGTCGGGCCCACGGGCCTAACGGGCTTTTTCTTTCCGGGCTATTTTTTTTTAATTTTTTTTATTTAAGGCAATTTCTTGTAAACCATATATGTATATACTAATATAAATTGCTTATACATGGCTATATAGTATAATATATTTATATATAGTATATATAAATATGTATAGTATGTATATATAATTATATATTAAAGTTTGCATTTAAAAAGTAAAATAACAAAACAATAGTAAAACTAAATTATCATGCATAATAAATTAATAACAAAGTAAAACATTAAGCATAAATACGTCTAATAATTTTAAAATAACACAAATTGTCGAAAAATCTTAAATACGAATTTCTGGATGACGCTCAAGACAATACTTTATATGCCTCCTTAAACTGCCTGTTCCAGACCCGCAAGTTCCGCTATCATTTCGTCATAAGCTTCGTCTATCTCCGGTTGTGATTCTGCAACTCCAAAGTTTCTTCTTTCCGAGCGGATCCAATCTCTGAATAGCACTGATTTTTCCAAGCTCTCCCTCATAGACGCTCTATGATCACCTATTTGAAGTCTTCTTTGACTGAAAGCGCTCTCTGATGCCACTGTTGAAGCTTGAATACATAAAATATCCCAAGCCATCCTTGCAAGAACCGGAAAATGTTTTTCTCTTGCCTTCCACCATTCCAAAAGATCAAAGGTGCCGTCTGGATTCTCCTTTTCGAGTCCCTGCGACAAATAAACTTGAAGCTCATTTAGATGTGAAGTCTCACCAAAATTATCACCTTGAGAACCCCTGAACTCCGTCCAAGAACTAAGTGCTTTTAGGCCCGCAGTTCTTTTAGACGATTGTGAACTAGACGAAGTAGGGGTTGGAACATTTGGCCTAGCATGATCTAAGGCTTGTTGATAAGCATTATAAATTGTTTGAGGATTTATTTAAATTGAGGTTTTTGCCTCTGCAAGTGTAGCAAATTCCTCATTTCAAAGATCTAAAGCCTTATAAATATTTGAGTACCAAAAGTGAGGACCTCCTAATTTCATTGTAGGATTTAACATTGCAGCAACACCATAAATAGGGGGATAGGGAAAAAATATTTTTTAAACTTTTCTTTCATTACATTTATAGCAAGTTTATAAATTTCCCGACCCTCCAAAAATTCAACAAACAAATCACATAATGCTGCAATATAAACTAAACAGTTTGAAATAGTAGGATAATATTGCCCGGACAATTCATTTGTAGCTTGTTGAAATTGTTCTAAGAAATCTATAAGAATTTTAACATTATTCCAATCTTGATTTGTAAGGATTTCATCATCATCCTCACCACCAACACGAGCATTAAACGTTGCATTAATTGGGTTTCTATATTCATATGCAACTACTAAACTTTCGTACATACAATTCCATCTAGTCGGACAAGGTTTAGGAACCTTTCTTTCTCTAAGGCCAAATTCATCACATTTTTTAAAATACTCTCTAAGTCTACTTCTACGGTTTGAATAAAAAAGCCAATTAAGAGCCATTTTAACCTTTTTAATTTCTAAATTTAAAATTCTCATACCATCACCGACGATTAAATGGTAAATATGACAAACACATCTAACATGAAAACAATTACTAAATGCAGGATTTAGTGTTGTTGTAAGTATGCCTATAGCATTAGTGTTACTAGAAGCATTATCCATAGAAATTGCCATTATTTTATCTCTAATGCAAAAATATCTACAAATATCTGCAACAGTGTTAGCAATAAACTTACCTGTGTGACGTAAATTAATTATTCTATAAGCAATAATGCGTTTTTGCATTATCCACTCCTCATCTATCCAATGACTTGTAACAGTTAGATAATCACAGTCATTATTATTTCTACCAATATCAGTAGTAATAGCAATCCGACAATTTATATGAGTAAATAAATACCGCAAATATTGTTCATATTCATGTTTATATTTATAAATATCGCTCTTTACGGTTGCGCGAGGCCAACCTTTATAAGTAGGATTAAAAACTTTTCTAATATAATGCACAAAGCTAGGGTTAGAAGGAAAACTATAGGGTAAGCACATAACGGTAACCATCTTTGCTAATTCTTCACGATCTTTATTTGGATCGTAATATAAAATACCAGCGGTCACAGTGTTAATTCCTTCTTGAACTAGATTTGAACCTGTACTAGGGTTAACCGTAGTATCTACACTTGTCCCCTCTAGATGCGCTTTCATTTGTAAAAATTTAGCTTTATCTCTAGGGTGTGTTTTTATATGCCTAGCCAAACTACCCGTACCGCTACGGTCTCCAGTAATTTTATGCGCCAGCAAACTCCCACAAGTTTTACACTTAGCCTTATTTTGTTCTCTTAATTGAGTAAAAAAATTCCAAACAAGTGATGTTTCGGGGCGTTTAGAAGGTTGTCTATTAAAAGTAGGGGTTTCTACAGGTGGGTCGGGCGGGGCATCAGTTGGGTTATTAACAGGACTAGTGGGTGTATCATCTAAATCTGGTTGGGTTTCATCTACATCATCATTTTCAAAAATAGTTTCATTAGGATAAAGAGCATTCATAACTTCATCATTTAATTGTTGACCTGGTGCAGCATTATGGAAAAATTCACTATCGGAAAATTGAAAACAAGGGTTATCACTATCAATAATAATAGGTGCAGGAGGACGGGTAACAGGTCTGGGTCGGGGAGCCGGGGGAAGGGTAGTAGGATGGCGACTGCTTTCACCAATTTTAGATTTTCCCTTACCACCAAACATTTTTTTCAAAGAAAATGCCATATTAATTAGCCTTAAAAATTAATATGCAAACTAAAACACACAAAAATATATTCTTAAAACTTAAGAGTTGGAATGAGTTTACCGAATTGCCGAACAACTTCTTGAAAATTGAAAATCGTTGAAGACTTGAAGACTTGAATACTTCAATTCACCAACTTCACAATTTTTCACGAAATTGCAATATTAAAATAAGAAATTATAGAAGAGAATTAGATATAGATTGAGAGATATTGAGAGAGATTGATGAATTTGTGAGTAAAAATGAAAGAATGAGGGGGTATTTATAGTTGAGAATTGGGAAAAAGTATAATTATATAAAGTTTGGGGGCCGAATGGCTATTTTTTAAAGTCCCAAACGGATCTTTTTTGATGGCCAACGGCTAGATTTTAAAATCTGACCGTTGGTCATTTTTTTAAAAAAAAAGATTTTTTTTTTTAAATTATAGCCGTTGAGGCCCGTTAGGCCCGGTTGAACCGGCCCAGGCCCGCCTGCCGGTTCCGGGCTTAGCGGTCCCAGGCTCGTGGGCTAAATGTGCAAGACCGGACCACTACGGGCTTGGAGTACCATTTGGGACCGGCCCACTGAGACCGGCCCAATAGGCCCGTTTGGCCCGCGGTCCTAGTCCGGTCCCAGGCTGGGCCCGGCCCACAGTGCAGCATTACTCTGAACACAACACCACTAATACGATATGATGAAATACAGCTAAACAACACACAAGAAAGCATAAATGGGGGAAACGGGGCTATAACTCATGAAACGACCGGCCGGATCGTTACATCCTCCCCTACTAAAACAAATGTTCATCCTCGTTTGAGTCAAGAAACATACCTGAAGCCTCAAACAGGTGTGGATATCTGCTCCGCATATCTCGCTCGGTCTCTCAAGTAGCCTCCTCTATGGGCCGACCTCTCCACTGCACTTTCACTAAAGCTATCTCATTTGATCTCAAATTTCGGTCCTACCACCCCAAAATAGCCACTGGCTCCATATCACAAGTCAAATCACCATCTAACTGAACCGTACTGAAATCCAAAACATGAGACGGATCGCCAATATACTTCCGGAGCATAGAAACATGAAATACCTGATGCACGCTCGATAAGCTAGGTGGCAAAGCAAGCTCATAAGCCACCTCCCTAATCCTCCAAAGCACCTCAAAAGGCCCATTGAACCGAGGAATCAATTTACCCTTCTTCCCAAATCTCATAACACCCTTCATGGGTGAAACCTTCAGTAGAACCTTCTCCCCAACCATGTATGACACATCACGAACCTTCCTGACAGCATAACTCTTTTGCCTCGATTGCGCTGTACGAAGCCGCTCCTGAATCACTTTTACCTTTTCTAAAGCATCCTGCACCAAGTCTGCACCCAAAAGCCTAGCCTCGCCCGGCTCAAACCAACCTACTAGAGATCTACACCGTCTCCTATATAAAGCCTCATATGGATCTATCTGAATATCGACTGATAACTGTTGTTATATGGAAACTCCGCGAGCAGTAGAAATTTATCCCATGAACCCCCAAAGTCAATGACACAAGCCACAGCATGTCCTCCAATATCTGTATAGTGCGCTCGGACTGCCCGTCCATCTGAGGGTGAAAAGTTATGCTCAACTCAACCTGAGTACCCAACTCTCGCTACACGGCTCTCCAAAACTGCAAAGTGAACTGAGTACCTCTATTTGAAATGATGGAAACTGGGACACCATGCTAGCGAAAAATCTCTCAGATATAAATTTCCACTAACCGCTATGTAGAATAGGTAGTACATACCGGAATAAAGTGCGTGGACTTGGTCAGCCGATCCACAATCACCCAAATAGCATCGAACTTCCTCAAAGTCTGTGGGAGTCCAACTACAAAATCCATGGTGATCCGCTCCCACTTCCACTCTGGAATATCTATCTGCTGAAGCAAGCCACCCGGCCTCTGATGCTCATATTTCACCTGCTGACAATTGAGACACCGAGCTACAAAACCCTTAATACCCGTTTTCATTCTCCTCCACCAATAATTCTGTCTCAAATCCTGATACATCTTCGCGGCAGCTGGATGGATGGAATACCGCGAGCTATGGGCCTCTTCCAGAATCAACTCCCGAAGCCCATCTACATTGGGAACACATATCCAGCCATGCATCCTCAATACCCCATCATCACCAATAGTCACATATCTGGAATTATCTTGCTGAACTCCGTCCTTAAGGACAAACTAATGAGGATCATCATACTGGAGCTCTCTGATGCGTTCAAACGAGGAAGATCGCAAAACCACACAAGCTAAGACCCGACTGGGCTCCGACATATCCAGCCTCACAAACTGATTGGGCAAGGCCTGAACATCAACTGCAAGAGGTCTTTCCTCAACAAGAATATATGCCAAACTGCCCATACTCACCGCCTTCCTAATCAAAGCATCGGCTACTATATTGGCTTCCCTGGATGATACAAGATAGTGATATCATAGTCCTTTAGCATCTCCAACCATCCCCGCTGCCTCAAATTGAGATCCTTCTGCTTGAACAAGTGCTGGAGGCTACGATGATCAGTAAACACCTCATACGACACACCATAAAGATAATGCCTCCAAATCTTCAACGCGTGAACAATGGCAGCCAACTCTAATTCATGAACAAAGTAGTTCTTCTCATGGGACTTCAACTGACGAGAAGCATAAGCAATCACTCTACCCTCCTGCATCAACACACACCCAGTACCAACTCTCGAAGCATCACAATACACTGTATATGAATCTGAAGCTGATGGCAAAACTAACACTAGAGTTGTGGTCACGACAGTCTTGAGCTTCTAAAATCTTGCCTCACACTCGTCCGACCATATGAAAGGCACACCCTTTTGAGTCAATTTGGTCAAGGGTGATGTTATAGATGAAAATCCCTGAATGAACCGATGGTAATAACCGCCAAACCGAGGAAGCTGTGAATATCTATGGCTGAGGACTGCCTGGGCCAACTCTGAACCGCCTCTATCTTCTTCGGATCAACCTGAATACCCTCACTAGACACTATGTGCCCCAAGAAAGCCACTAAACTGAGCCAAAACTCACACTTGGAGAATATTGCATAAAGCTTCTCCTCCCTCAATCGCTGCAATACAACTCTCAAATGCTCAGCGTGCTCCTCCTGACTACACGAGTATACAAAAATATCATCAACGAATACAATGATAAATGAGTCGAGATAAGGCCGAAACATGCTATTCATCAAATGCATGAACGTTTTCGGGGCATTGGTCAGTGCAAAAGACATCACGAGGAATTCCTAATGATCATATCGGGTCCTAAAAGCTGTCTTACGAATATCCGAGTGCTTGATCTTCAACTAGTGATACCCTGACCGGAGATCAATCTTGTAGAACACCCTCGCTCCCTGAAGCTGGTCAAATAAATCATCAATACGAGGCAGAGGATACTTGTTCTTGATTGTGACTCTATTCAACTGCCTATAATCAATTTACATCATCATCGTGCCATCCTTCTTCATCACAAAGAGAACTGGCACACCCTAAGGCAACACACTAGGCCGAATAAACCCCTTATCAAGGAGTTCCTGAAGCTTTTCCTTCAACTCCTTCAACTCCGCCGGTGCCATACGATACGGTGGAATAGAAATAGGCTGAGTGCCCGGCACCAAATCAACGCCAAAGTCAATATCCCCGTCCGATAGCATGCCCGGCAGGTTTGCAGGAAACATATATGGAAAATCCCTCACTATCGGGACTGAATCAATACTAGGAGTTTCTGCACTGACATCCCTCACAAAGGCCATGTAAGAAAGACAACTTTTCCCAACCATTCGTTGGGCCTTCAAGAATGAAATTACCCTACTTGGAACAAAATCGGTCGAACATCGCCACTCAATCCGTGGCACAGCCGGCATAGCCAACGTCATTGTCTTAGCATGACAGTCGAAAATAGCAAGACACGGAGATAACCAATCCATGCCTAAAATCAAATCAAAATCCACCATATAAAGCAACAGAAGGTCCCCTCGCATCTCCAAACCCCCAATAGTCACCACACACGATCGATATAAATGGTCCACAACAACAATATCACCCACCAGAGTAGATACACGAACATATGAAACAAGAGACTCACGGGATGTATCCAAACAACGAGTGAAATATGATGACACATATGAAAAAGTGGAACCCGGATCAAATAACACATATGCATCTCGGTGACAAACTGAGACAATACCTGTAATAACCACATCTGAAGCAATAGCATCGGTTCTGGCTGGAAGTGCATAGAAACGGGCCTGACCACCACCTGATCGGCCTCCCCCTCTGGGAAGACCTCTAGCTGACTGTCCTCTACCCTTAGCTGGGTAGGTGGGTGGTAAAGTAACTGGTGCTGAAGTCAATGGATGACTACTCTGCTGAGGCGGACCCCCAAGACGACGAGGACACTGCCTCCACATATGCCCCAACTATCCACACTCAAAACAACCCCCTCGTGCTGGAGACGGAGACTGAAGGGAACCCCTAGCACCAGAATGACTAGCAGAAGAACCTGGCATGGAAGAGACATAAACTGATGGAGCACGGGACGAACTCTGGGCTGGAAGTGCACTATGTGAGAAATGGCCCTGATGAGAACTATAAGAACCATGGCCCGATGATGCCCCACGATAACCTGGGCGAGCTGACTGAGCATATCTGAATGGACGGCCTCTGCCGTGCTGAAACTTAACCCCATGAGGAGCACCACTAAATCCACCCTGACCACGAGGCCTCTTAGCCTCCCTCTCAACCCTCCTGACCACGAACCATCTCAATCTGTCGAGCTATGTCAACAACCTCATCAAAGGTAGCACCAGATACTCTCTCTTTGGTCATAAGCAACCAAAGTTGAAAACCGAGGCCATCTATAAACCTCCTGATCCTATCTCGGTCTGTAGGAACCAACCAGACTGTATGACGAGCCAACTCAAAGAACCGCATCTCATACTGTGTAATAGATCTATCACCTTGATGAAGCTGCTCCAACTGCTTGCGCAGCTCCTCTCGACGAGACTCAGGTACAAACTTCTCCTGAAAGAGAACGGAGAACTGCTGCCAAGAAAGTGGCGCTGCGCCAACCGGCCTACGCCTCTCGTAATCCTCACACCAACTAAGTGCAGCCCTGAAGAACTAGAAAGTAGTGAATGAGACCCCACTGGTCTCCAAAATACCTGCGGTCCGAAGCATCCTCCGACACTTATCCAAGAAACCTTGTGCATCCTCACCCTCAACAGGAGCTACATAGTCCTGAGCAGCTGCAACTGGCTGGGCTGGAGGTGCCCCGGTATCCGAAGTCCCTGCACGACCTGCTCAGGTGTGTGAGCGGCAGGAGTCTGAGTGACTCCCCCCGCCTGAGAAGTAGTTGCGGCCGTAGTAATTGAGACTGCTTAAGCCAGGCCAGTGCACACTGATAGAATCTGGGCTAGGGCCTCCTGAAGGTGTGGGATAATAATAGGCACAGCTGGTGCCTGAGCTGGTGCTGCCGGTGCGTTCGCATTTGGGACCTGATCATGAACTGGGGCGGCTGGTAGATCTGCAGGTGCTGCCCCAACTGCTGTGCGGGCTACACCCTTGCCCCTACCACAGCCTCGAACGCGTCCTCAGCCTCTAGTGGCCCCAACTAGTGGTACTGGTGGTTGTCCATCCTGACCAATAACACGTGTCCTCACTATCTGTGAGAGAATAGAATGATAGAAGTTTAGTTACCAGAATCAACAAATTCGCACGACAGGAATTCAAGAATGTGAAGTTTTCCTAAAGGTTCTACAGCCTCTCGAAGATAAGTACAGACGTCTCTGTACTGATCCGCAAGACTCTACTAAACCCGCTTATGACTCGTGAGACCTATGTAACCTAGGCTCCGATACCAACTTGTCACGACCCTAAAAACGACACGGTCGTGATGGCGCCTATCATGAAACTAGGCAAGCCGACACAAGTCACAAATCACTCTAGTACTTTATAAAAGATATTTTTAAGCTATTAATTGATAATATCTCATAACATGGGTCTAAATAACAAGTGTGGAAAAATAACACAAGACCGACATCGGGGTGTCATAAGTCACGAGCATCCACAAAGTCTGTCTAAGTACAATAAAGACTATCATAGTCCGGAAATAAAGATACTAAAAACAGTCTAAGGAAGATATGAGGGAGAATTACAAGGGTGCGAATGCCATGCAGCTATCTTGCCGACTCCGAAAGATCCGCTGGATGAACGATCAATGCTTGCTATCACGACCCACAACTCATGGATTTGCACACAGCGTGCAGGGAGTAATGTGAGTACGCCAACTCAGTAAGTAATAAGAGTAAATGAAAATTGAGTAGTAAGAAATTAGATAATTTCACGTCATAGCACTACAGTATGTACAGTACGTTTCCAAAATAGTATAGAAATCATTTATTTCATTAAAAATCCAATTTCAGTAAAAATTCTTTAAAAAGGTCTTTCTAACAGTTTAAATAGAGAATCAATGAAGTTTACAGTAAAAATGATGAATGTAATAAATAGCCCCTCGGGCAAGACATGTATCATAAACCGCCCCTCGGGCATAATATAAACAGAACCAGCCCCTCGGGCTACCTCACAATCACTCGTAATCAGCCCCTCGGGCACAACATGTATTAGGATCAGCCCCTCGGGCAACAACATATCACTCACTCTGGGTACCCGCGCTCACTGGGGATGCACAGACTCCGGAAGGGCTCCTACAGCCTAAGCGCTATCACAAGCCTTCTCGTGGAATAATAAATTAGGCCCTCGGCCTCTCATATATCACAAAACAGCACAAGATGCTGCGGCGTGCAGCCCGATCCCATGATATCCTCAAAACACAGGCCATCGGCCTTTGTCATTCAGAAACCTCTCAAGCCACTCGGGCTAACAGTTAAATAGGATGTTCAGCCCAAAATATCATTTATGCATCAATTCAGAGTAAATAAGACTGAGTTATGAAATCAGTAAAACGTAGCATGACTAAGTGCAGTTATTAAATCAAAGCAGTGAGGAATATTAGTAAAGAATGCCCCTAAGGGTCCAAACAATTGGCACGAGGCCCAAATATGGCGTTCAGCCTAAAACATAGTAATACTTTCTAACATATGATAGTATCAAGTAGTTTCAATCAAATATGCAACTTAATAGTTGCTACGAGACGGACCAAGTCACAATCCTCAATGGTGCACGCCTCTCACGCTCGCCATCGAGTGTGTGCGTAACCTCAAAAAAGTACAACGATATGAAATTCGATGTTTCATACCCTCAGGACAACATGTACAATCATTACTTACCTAGAACTGGACCAAACTCTAATCCCTCGATGCCTTTGCCTCTCGACTCGGCCTCCAAATGCTCCAAATCTAACCAACATCAGTATCTCATCATTAATACACGCTAAAGGAACAAAGTCCAAGCAAAAATAACAAAATTAAAAAAAATCCCGAAATTGGCCAAACCCGACCCCTGGACCCACGTCTCTGAATCCGATAAAAATCACGACACTAGAATCTTTATCCCCTCACGAGTCTATACATACCAAAATCACAAAAATCGGACCTCAAATGACCCCTCAAATCCCCAATCAAAGCCCTCCAAAACTCAAGCCCTAACCATCAATTTCACCCTGAATTCCCCACTAATTTCATGATTAGGTAGCGGAAAAATCATCACAAACACCAAATACAAAGCCCAAGTACTTACCTCACTAAAACCCCTCGATTTCCCCTTGAATCCGAGTCTTGGAGCTCCAAAATCGCACAAATATGGTGAAAGAATGACTGAAATTCGCGAAAGGGCCTTTTTATACATTCTTCCCAGCATGTTCGCACATGCGGCCCGATTGACGCACCTGCGGTACAGCACCTGCGGTCCAAATGCCGCATCAGCGCATTTCACATAAGTCTCCAGCTTCCGCACCTACGGGCTCGCACGTGCGGTCAAAACCACCACTCCTGCGACAAATACTGCATCTGCAGTTGCTTCCCGCCTCTGCGATCATTGCACCTGCGGTCCCCACTCCGCAGGTGCGGAAACAACAGATGCAGCAGAATCTACAGCAACAATTCAAAGCCAAACCTTCCGTCAACCACCCAAATCCATCTCGAGGTCCTCGGGACCTCAACCAAACATGCCAACAAGTCACATTTCACAATTCAAACTTATTCCAACCTGTGGAACACTCAAAACAACATCAAAACATCAAATCACCCTCGGATTCAAGCCTAAGGATCCCAAAATTTCCGAATTCCACAAACGATGTAAAAACCTGCCAAAAGACCTACTCGAATTTCCGGAAATCCAATCCGACGCCGGTATCAAGATTTCCACTGCCGACCGAAAAACGCCAAATTTCCAATTTCGCCAATTCAAGCCTAAATCTACCACAGACCTCCAAATTACATTATAAACACGCTCCTAAGTTCTAAATAACCTAACGAAGCTTTCAAAACCACAAAAACCCAATTTTGAGATAATTTACCCACAAGTCAACTTCTAGTTGACTTTACTAACTAATTAACCAACTTAAGAGACTAAGTGTCTCATTCCACCCTAAGACCCCTCCGAACACAACACCACCGACACGATATGATGAAATACAGCTGAACAACACACAAGGAAGCAGAAATGGGGGAAATGGGGCTGTAACTCATGAAACGACCAGTCGGGTCTTTACAGATACTTTTCCTTTTCTGTTGTTTTACTAACTTGCATGTGAGATTTCTCCCTTTTCTTCGTCTGTGTTTACTTGATTTCTTTCCTTACCAATGATTAATAAATCATTTTCGTTATATGTGCATCTGATTCTACCGCTATATAAACCCCTCCCCATTCCCCTTTAAGACAAACATGAATCGCTATAATCTCACTAAAACTTTGAAGCTTTGTTCTATGGTTCCTTCATTATCTTGTTCTGTGCTTTGTTTTGGCCGGCTGAAAGCCAAGGTCACTGAGGGTCTACTGCTCCAACTTTCTCTTGGTGCGAGCATTGCTCGGGGTTCTTTTGAAGCTCTTTGGGAACTTTGACGCTTTGAGGTACTGGGTTCTTATGGATCTTTTGTTCTTTATTATTATCTGTTTAACTAGTAAGCCACTGGACTTTTGCAATTCCATCCTTATGTGCCATTGATTCATGGCTTAGTATGTTTCTGGGTTAACTTTATGCCTGACTCTGCCAACTTTACACTTGTTTAAGTCTTTTAGCATTTAACTTTCTCCTAATGATTCTAGTCCTGGGATTGTCTAAGCCTAACTTTCTCCTAAGTCTTAGTCTTTTAGTGCCTAAGTGTTCCTAAACATGCTTACTTGCTTTGCCCTGAATCTCTGTAATAAATGTTTCATGTTTTGTAATGACTTGTGTTAGAACTCCCTTTGTTAACTATGACATGTTTCTCGGCTGCTTGTTATTTAGCATGCTCATTCGATCCCATACCCCATTAGTTATTGGTTGAGATCACAACAAGCTACTTCAACCTGTTTTCTTTATAATGTTGAATTATTTTGTTTCATGGCATAATCTGGACCTTCTTCAGTCAATTAGTCTACTGTGTCAATGCTAGAATGCCCACATGTGCTATTTGACATGAATTTACTTTCCCACTCTATTCTAATTCTCTGGAACAATAGTTTTGCATATGTAAAAGTGTTCTAATATGTTGTTAAGAACTTTTCTATCAACTATGATCCTACTTCCCTGCAGATATGTCCCTCAGTATGTCTTTGGCTCACCTAATTCCCTGTTCCTACAGTGACTACTTGATTTGTCATGATGTGTGCTCTCTATCATGTCTCTATGCAATCTTGCTTCATTATAAGAGTTAACATGTTTGTCCTGTGGTACTAAGATGTATACTTAGCATAATTTGGACATCTTAGATTTTCAACTTGTTTGGTATTGTGTATTTGAGCATGATAACTTCTGTCAATCTTGTAAACTTGCTATGTGTTACTTTACTAAGTGTTGAAATCCAGGTGATCCTGCTTTTGAGTCTTGCTGAACCTTCTTCTAAGTCTTGTGACCTATTTGCTTAGTTGCTCTATTTTCTCAACTTCTACCCCTTAACCATTGCCCACTCCCTCTCATTTATTACCTATGCTATTCTTTACCTATCATTCTTGGACGACTAAAAGCCAAGGAAACCAAGACACCTATATGGATTCTGGGTTATGCTGATGAATATGGTTCCTGGGTATGCTGCGTGAGAGTTATTGAAGGCCCAGGCAATGCTGGGTGTTTCCTTTTGGGTCTGCTATGGGCCTACCATCATTATTTGTACAATACTTGTAATTATATTTATTATTGGGCCTGTAACAATTTTGTAATGAACAAGTGGGTGTTAGTAAAAAAAGGGGAATGGGTAGATTCTTAATGTTTGCATGAAAAGGGGTAGATAATATGCCTATATAACTCATTGATTCACTTGCTATATGTGGCGTTCGATCTATATTTGCACTGTAGAAATCATGTCATTAGGGGAAGCACACACGTATACACTACCTGTTAGATAACATGAATTGAAATGCTACAACTGCTCTTACTACTATGTGTTGCTAGAAAACCTGCCTATAGGAACAAATGTCGATCAACTATCTTTCAATTCGCCTCAGCATATTCACTAGCAATCATGCTTGTAGGATTCTGCTAACTTCATTTTACACTGTATCGGGCTGATCATTAGCAATCATGTCTATAGGGCTTAAGGTTCTTAATTCTGAAATTGCCTCACTACAAACCTGTTAGCGTGCATTTGTTGTTTATATATGGAGGCTAACTTGAGCCATTTGTTGCCTTATGTGTAATCCTACATGTTTTGAATGTTGCTTAGATTTGTCATTTTGAGCAACCTACGTAAAGTTTAGAACCACCAAAATAGAGGTCCAAAGCCTCCTAGGCCATAGGCATGGGACGGGTAGTGCACGTATAAGGCACGGTTTAGAATCAACTAGTGCGCTTTAGGTAACAACTTAAAGATAGTAATCGGGTAGCAGGAGATGATAGTCTGTGCCCGCTGAATAATACGAGTAACATCCCATCTCGAGGGAGTTACGAGGTGTTATTTATGTTGCACAGGGTGATCCTTTAGGCTAAAAAACTTAGGACCCCCCCCCGCCCCCATCTCGTCTTCAAATCAATTACTTGTGTTTATTCAAAATGTTTTAGTAGTGAATTTTCCCAAACTTCTTGCCTTCTTTGCCTGACTAATTCAAATAATTCAAGTTCGTCCAGGACCCACTATTGTGGACCTCGAGGAATGCCTAACACCTTCTCCTCGATGTAATTTGAGCCCTTACCCGATCTTTGGTGACGCAAACTGGTTAAACCAGAGTTACATGCAAATAGGTGCCCTAACGCACCTCTAACCCGTTAGGTGACGACTCTCTCTTTTAACACCTTCTTTAAAAGAGTTGTCACATGTCGAAACCTACTTTCGCAAGAAAAAGGGGCGCGGCATGCGGTATTGATGCACGATGGCAGGGTGATTACATATGCGTCACACTAGATGAAGATTCACAAGAAGAATTACCTTGTTCATGACTTAGAGTTGGCAGCCATTGTTCATACGCTGAAGATTTGGAGGCACTATCTTTTGACATCTCGTGTGAGGTATTCACGGATCATCAGAGCTTGTAGTATTTTTTCAAACATAAGGAGATCAATTTGAGGCAGAGGAGGTGGTTGGAGCTATTGAAACACTATGATATCACCATATTGTATCATTCCGAGAAGGCCAATGTAGTGGCCGATGCTAATCAGTGAGTATGGACAACATTGCGTACGTTCTAGTCGGTGAGAGACCGCTTACATTAGATGTTCAGGCATTGGCCAATCTGTTTGTGAGGTTGGATGTTTCTGACCCCAACCATGTTCTAGCTTGTACAGTCGCTCGTCTTCGTTGTTTGAGCGTATCAGGGAGCGGCAATATGATGACCCTCATTTGCTTAGGAACATAGTCCGGCACGGTAATTCCAAATAGGTTACTGTTGGAGATGATGGAGTTCTGAGGATGCACGGTCGTGTTTTTGTGCCAAATATAGATGGAATTTCTGAGTTGATTCTGGAGGAGGCCCACAATTCCCGGTATTCTATTCATCTGGGTGCTGCCAAGATGTATCAGAACCTGCAGTATCATTATTGGTGGAGGATGATGAAGAAAGATATCGTTGCATATGTAGTTGTCCAAATTGTCAGCAAGTAATGTATGAGCATCAAAGACCTGGTAGTTTGCTTCAGAAGTTAGAGATTCCTGAGTGGAAGTGGAAACGTATCACTATAGATTTCGTTGTTGGACTCCTACGGACTCAGAAGAAGTTCGATGTAGTTTGGGTCATTGTGGATAGGCTGTACAAGTTAGCATATTTCATTCCTGTGGTAGTTACCTATTTTTCAGAGCGGTTGGCAAAGGTTTATATCCACAAGATCGTTCGTCTTCACGGTGTGCCCGTGTCTATCATTTTTTATTGACGTACGCAGTTTACCTCGTTTTTCTGGGGGGCAGTACAGCATGAGTTGGGCATGCAGGTTGAACTAAGCATAGAATTTCATCCTCGGGCGGACGGACAGTCCGAGCGCACTATTCAGATATAGGAGGATATGCTCTGTGCTTGTGTTATAGACTTCGGAGGCTCTTGGGATCAGTTTTTTCCACTTGCGGAGTTTGCCTACAACAACAGCAACCAGTCAAGCATTCAGTTGGCTCCCTATGAGGCATTATACGGTAGGTAGTGTCGATCGCCAGTTGGGTGGTTCGAGCCGGGGGAGGCTCGATTATTGGGTACAGATTTGGTACAGGGATGCCTTGGATAAGGTCAAGATTATTCAGGATAGACTTCGCACAACTCAGTCTAGGTAGAAGAGTTATACCGATTGTAGAGTTTGTGATGTTGCATTCATGGTTGGAGAGAGAGTGTTGCTCCGGGTATCACCCATGAAGGGTGTAATGAGATTTGGAAAAAAGGGCAAGTTGAGCCCTTGGTATATCGGACCTTTTGAGATTCTTCAAAGAGTGGGTGAGGTGTCTTACAATCTCGCATTGCCACCTAGTTTGTCAGCAGTTCATCCGGTATTCCATGCCATGCTCTGGAAGTATCATTGTGATCCATCTCATGTGTTAGATTTTAGCTCTGTCCAGTTGGAGAAGGATTTGACTTATGAGGAGGAGCCGGTGGCTACTCTAGCCCAACAAGTTTGTCAGTTGAGGTCAAAGAGTTATCCTTCAGTCCGAGTGCAGTGGAGAGGTCAGCCCATCGAGGCAGCTACTTGAGATCCGACTCGGACATGAGAAGTAGAGATTCACACCTTTTCACCAGCCCAGGTACTTTTCTATGCCCGTTCGAGGACGAATGGTAGTTTTAAAGGTGGAGAATGTGATAGGTCATCTCATGTTTTAGAACCTAATTCTGTGTTTCGAAGCCTTAAATACCTAATTTTAGCCTTCATCATTTTGCGTGCGCAGTCCGGGTGTTTTTCCGGAAGGTGTATATGTTAAAAATTGACAAAAATAAGAATTTTGCTTTAAAAATTCAGTTGAATTGACTTCTGTCAATATTTTGAGTAAACGGACCCGAATTCATATTTTGACTGTCCCGGTGGGTCTGTATCATAATTTCGGACCTAGGCGTATGCCCAAAATCTAATTCGGAGGTCCTCGATTGCGTGCGCAGCCGGGGTGTTTTTCTGGAAGGCTTATATGTTAAAAACTGATTAAAATAAGTATTTTGCCTTAAAAATTCATTTGAGTTGACTTCAGTCAACAATTTGAGTAAACGGACCCGGATCAGTGTGTTGCGGTCCCCGTGGGTTCGTACCGAAATTTGGGACCTGGGCGTATGCCCGTAATCGAATTTCGAGGTCCCTAGCTCGAGTTATTAATTTTTATTGAAAGTTTAATGATTTTTTAGAATTTTGGAGATGTTAGGTCTTGTTGATACTGGGTATGTAATTTTGTTCTGGAGCCCGTTATAGATCCATTATTATATTTATGACTTGTCTATGAAGTTTGGTAAGAAACAGAGTTAGTTAGGCGTGATTCGGACATCCGATTGTAAAAATATAAGTTTCAAAGTTTTCTTGAAAACTTCATTCGATTTGGTGTTCAATTCGTAGTTGTAGCGTTTATTTTGGCGATTTAATCACGCGAGCAAGTTCATATGATGTTTTAGGACTTGTGTGCATGTTTGGTTTGGAGCACCGAGGGATCGAGTGAGTTTCGAAAAGGCTATGGAGTGGATTGAACTTAGAAAAAACATAGTTGGTGTATCAGGTATGCAGACTTCGCATTTCTGAAGGAACCATCGCATTTGCGAGCAGTGGGTTGGGTGGAACGGTTGTCCGCATTTGCGATGGCAGCTAGAATGAAGAGGCTTCGCAATTGCGAAGTGTTTCTCGCATTTGCAGGGTTCGCAATAGCGAACCCCAGGTCATAGTTGCAACATCTGCAACTGTGTAAAAGTTGAGTTAGACGGGATTTTTCTCTCATTCCTTAAATTTTCAAAACCTAGAACCCTATAGGCATTTTTTCTAGACCCTTTCTTCCCCTATTCATTGGTAAGTGATTCTAACCTATTTTCATTCAATCTTCCATTACATTTCCGAATATTTAAGGATTTAGACCTCAAATTGAGGTTGGATTCCAAAACAAATTAGATAACCGGGCTCGGGGGCGAACGGGTAATCGGGTTTTGGTCCGAATTTCGGGTTTGGACCAAGCGGGGCCGGGAGTTGACTTTATCAATGGTGAATTAAATTGAATCTTTTGCAATCGTGGATGATTCCTAGGGCTTATTTTGAGTCGTTTGGTTGGTAGTTTGCTAGATGTTGTTGGTTCGGAGGCTTGTTTGAAAGGAAAAGTTCTCGTTGAGCTTTGAGTGATATTTGGAGCGAGGTAAGTGTCGTAGTCAACCTTGACTTAAGGGAATTAGGAACCCTCAGACTATGTACTATGTGAATTTCTTATGAGCGGCATATATGCAAGATGACGAGTACTTATACGCCGCCGAATTATCTGTTTTCCCTGATTTTCCTCTTTTCCTTAATAATCTCTTTCCCTGTCTTAATTGTTATATGCCTCAACTGTTTTACATATCTAACTGCTACATGTAAATCAATGTCTTCTCCTATTAATGATGTTAGATCTTTACATAGTTTCAAGATTCCCTGTTATTTGCTTAAATTGGCTTATTGGCACCTTCTAATTGTCAATTACTGGACTGGTCTCGCTGTGTAGAGTTACTTATGTAGATTCTCAGGTTATACAAGATTTCCATTTTGGTAATCATCGATCGTAAAGGTTCTCGTGATTTGAAATGTTAGATTGATTTGCACATTGAGTATTTGGTACTGATATGGTGGGATCGGGTTGCACACCGCAACACATGAAAAAGGGTTGATTGATATCACAGGGTAAGGCTGAAGTTGTACCGCACAGTGGGATCAGGTTGCACGCCGCAACAAGGTGGAATAACGATGGACTGATATGGCGGAATAAGGGTGAATTATGATACTGATATTGATATATGGTGAGATCGGGTTGCGCACCGAAACATTTATATATGATCTCCGATGTTGATGTTATCATGGTGAAATAAGGGAGGATTATGTGTTGTACGGTGGGATCGGGTTGTGCGCCGCAACAATCAATGTGTTTCCATTTATTGAGCTCTGTTGGTTTTTGTATTCTCATTTGAAATGCTAATGGCTGGTAATTCTGGACGACACTGGTTTATTTCTTGAGGTTGTAGTTATTATTTTCAGTTGACTGTTTTATTCTGTTCCGTATTTCTTTTTTCTGTCATTTTATATACTGCGTACAGGTTGTCGTGCAGGTGACCCGCCTTAGCCTCGTCACTACTTCGTCGAGGTTAGGCTCGGCACCTACAGAGTACATGGGGTCGGTTGTACTCATACTACTCTGAACTTCTTATGCAGATTTTTGGAGTCGGTCTCAGCAGCGGCTATCCGTGAGCTCGGATTGGACATCATACGGAGACTTGACGTATAGCTGCTCAGCGCCCGCAGATCATGGGGTCCCCTTCTCATTCTTTTATTTAGCTATGTATTTTCATTCAGACGGCTCTATATTTATTTCAGACCTTTGTATGTATTATTCTAGTAGCTCGTGCACTTGTGACACCAGATTCAGAGATTTGTAGCAGATATTTAACAGTTTTAGCTTCCGCATTTATACTTTAGATTATATCAGTTATTTAGTTCTTTCTCATTATTTAAATTAAACTGCTAAAAATGGATAAACTGTTCTAATGTTGGCTTGCCTATCAAGTTAAATGTTAGGCGCCATCACGATCCCGATGGTGGGAATTTTATGTTTATTAATTTTCAAATAAAGATAAATTTTATTCATTCAGATGTTAAAAATCAAACAGTCTTAATTATTTCTATTCAGATCATAATACACATCTTAATATATTCAGATGTGTATTCAGATTCAGACGTCTTAATCTTAATACATATCTTGATATTCTGATGTGTATTCAGATTTAGACGTCTTAATCTTAAAAAAAAAAAAACAAATGAGGCCTTAGACTACTCTGCATGCACGTTAAGCTTTTTCCCCCTTATTATGGTCTGGAAGATTTTGGAAATCTGCACGTACGGTGTACAAATTGCTGCCCTCATTCGTAGAATCATGGGAATAAATTATCTTTTTCTTTCTTGCCCACTTATAAATTGCTATGATCCTTTTTGTTGGTGGCTTCAGTTTGATGGATGTTATAGAAAGCATTCTCCAGAATTTGGTTGGTACCAGATGATGCAATAATTTGCTTCACAAGTTTGTCTATATGTGTTAACTATCTGTTGGAAAATTGAATGTGATGACTTGAAACAAGTAAAGTTTCTTGAAAGCACTTAGTTGAAGTCACTTTAGACTAAAATCACAAGAAGATAGTACGATCACAATAGCTGCAATTCTAGTGAATTGGTAGTGTTTTTATTCTTCTCACACAAGACACCAGACCATTATTTATAATACATGAGTAGCCAAAATCTTAGAAGTATTTGAGTACTCTTATTCGCAATTGCGGTAGCAGTAGCAAGTTCGTCTAATAATGCATTCTCTAACCTTTTGCTAACAGTTTCGCAACCGGCGCTACAACCCAAGCAAATGGCACGGTAGAACCTGCTCTTCCTTCGGCAGAGTTTGCCCTCAGCCACTTGTATCTCTACATGGAAAAAAATGATTAATTGGAATTGAAATATATGAATTACTTCTCAAAGAAAAAACATATGAAATGGTATATAGTGAAACAATTTTTTCTTTCATTTAACATTTGGTATTTGATATCTACTATCCCAATTAATCTGGATTTACGTTGTGTAGGGAATATTAAAGAGGAAAGTATTCCCTGAAATAAATTCATTCTCAAGACCCGATGCTGAGATATATAATGATAATCTTTTTCATTATACTCAGGGGCGGATTTACATATAAAAATTGGGTGCTCGAGCACCCATTAACCTTGACACGGAGTATGTATAGCTATATAGAGAATTTAGGAAAAAGGGTGTAATATAATAGCAAGAACCCACATAAGTAAAGGTGTGATGGGTGCTTTGGTTTATGTTGGTGCTGAAGGGCTCTAAAAGGCTAAGGTTGACTCCCCCTCTGAGCAAGAATTGTTTTCTCTATCTTTTCTTATATTTCTATTTTTCTTTTGCCCCAATTATTAGGTCATCTTTTTTGCTTTTTCAGTTTTCACTAGCGAATTTTTTTAAGCCAATGCTTCTACTTTATTCTTTTGCTTCTGACTTTGTTTTACTTTCTTTTGTTATTTTTCTTTTGTTACTTTTTCTAATTCACTATAGCTAGAAAGAAAAGAAACTCTGCTTTAAAAATATAAAGAGTTCCTCCAAAATCGCAAAATTCACTAATCTTTTTTTTTTTTTTTTGCTAATTTTATTATTCATCACAGATTCACGGCGCCGGTAATATTAGTACTATAGTTTTGTCATTAATTTTTTATCGTCGTATTTAAATAGTTGCACACTTATACGGTGTATTTATAATAACTTTTCAAAAAAAGTTGAACACCCACGATCCAAAATCCTGGATCCGCCACTGATTATACTTAATAACATCTCATATTAATCGGTGCGTCCAAATGTGCAAAAGGCATAGCTAGGGGATGGAGGATATATTATTTGGCATATCTACATAAAGAAAAGGGCAATAAAGGAAGTACAAACCATTGGATAAAATGAGGAGGAAACAGAAGAGAAGAGCAAGCAAGGTTGTGTAACTGACTAGTGACTTGGCCATATATATCTCTATACTTTGGATGTAATGATCTTCCTATTTTCTTTGAGGTGATTTGTGTGTGGAAACTATTAGGTGAAGTCACGTATTTATAGAAAGGCCTAACAGTTAATTTAATGATATAGTCAATTCTTCAAATGAAAGTCTAAGTGGTTTCCTAATCAAAGAAGAAACACGTAATTTAACTTTACAATGCAATTAGTCATGGAGAGGAATGAACGAAAAGGACAATATAAGATAGACATATTTGGTTACATTTTGACCAAATCATTTATCAAAGCCATCCATAAGAACTTTTATATAATTAAATTTCATAACTCCCCTAATTTTTTGAAGTAAGGATACGATTGCTTCTTCATCTTTTGCATTGAATAAAAACCCTTTGAATTACCATTGTTTGGTGGTTGTCAAAATTTTGAATATTCGATGGATTTAGATATACATGATGTGAAGTAATATGAGAATCGGAAGAAAGAGAACGGTGAACGAAGCAGTCCCCAAGTTATAGTGGGAGAGAGAGAAGGGGGATTAGGGAGGAAGTTTTTAAAAAATAAGAAAAGAAGAAAAGAAGAGAAAAGCTGAAAATTAAAAAAAAATAATTGGTTTAACGACGAGTAGGCATAGAACCTACTACCAAAAGAATGCGAGAGCACGCATTAATACTACCGGTGTGAATAATCTAGACCACCTACCCTAATACCCTAATCCTCGACTTCCACACCTTTCTGCCTACGGTCATGTTCTCGGTCAGCTGAAGCTGAGCCATGTCTTGCCTAATCACCTCTCCCCCTTCTTCTTCGGCCTACCTCTACCTCTCTGTAGGCCCTCCAATGTCAACCTCTCACACCTCCTCGCCGAGGCATCTGCGCTCCTCCTCCTCACACGACCAAACCACCTAAGCCTCGCTTCCCGCATCTTGTCCTCAATGGAGGCCACACCCAACTTGTCGGGAATAACCTCATTCCTTATCCTATCTAACATGGTGTGCCCGCACATCCATCTCAACATCATCATCTCCGCTACCTTCATCTTCTGGACATGGGCGATCTTGACAGGCCAACACTCAGCCCCATACAACATAGTTGGTCTGACCATCACTCTGTAGAACTTACTTTTAAGTTTTGGTGGAAACCTTCTTGTCACACAAAACACCAGAAGCGAGTCTCCATTTCATCCATCGTGCCCCAATACGATGTGTGAGATCTTCATCAATCTCCCATCTCCCTGAATAATAAACCTAGGGTACTTAAAACTTCCTCTCATAGAGATGACTTGCGAGTCCAGCCTCACCTCATTTTCCCCTCCCTGAGTCTCACCACTAAACTTACACTCCACGTATTCTGTCTTAGTCCTGCTCAGCTTGAACCTTTAGATTCCAGGGTCTGCCTCTACACCTCTTACCTCGCGTTCACCCAGCCTCGCGTCTCGTCAATAAATACAATATCATCTGCAAATAACATGCACCATGGCACCTCTCTTTGGATGCGGCACGTCAAAATATCCATCACTAAGGCAAACAAAAAAAGGCTGAGTGCTGACCCTGGTGCAACCGCATCATGACCCAAAAAGGGTCCGATTCCTCTCCCACCGTTCTCACTCGGGTCTTTGCTCCATCATTCATGTCCTTAATCACCCGAAGGCAACAGGTACACCTCTAGCCTCCAAACATCTCCACAAAACTTCCCTCGGGACTTCATCGTATGCCTTTTCTAACTCGATGAACACCATATGAAAGTCCCTCTTCCTCTCCCTATACTTCTCCATCAAACACCTAATAAGGTGAATGGCCTCTGTGATCGAGCCCCCCGGCATAAACCCGAATTGGTTGTCGAAAATAGACACACTCCTCCTCACCCTTAGCTCCACCACCCTCTCCTAGACTTTCATCGTATGGCTAAACTTATTTTTGCTCCGTATATACTGACTTCCCCCGTGGTTTACCATACTCCAGTTACCTCCCTTGCTTTGATATTTTTGTAACAATTCTTTTAACTTATTTATCCTTAATATAAAGATTATTAAATGACTAATTTACCCTTAATAATATAATCATCTCTTAATTTTGTGAACATATTGTTTAATGAATTCAATGAAAACGAATTGACTTTTGTTCGAATTCATAAACATCGAATTGTGCGTTTAAACATTTTCCTGGAAGATTGTTGCAAAGCTATTCTCTTGAACTTCTTATGGTGTTGTATTGCTGCTTCAACAATATTTATGTTTTTTAGAACTATAATTCACATTAAGAAAATAATGTGACATGTTTCGTCACTTATTTGAATTTTCTGAGTTCAAATAATTTTTTCATTTATTGGATGTGGCCATATTTTGTTCTTTCATACAAAATCTCAGCCTTTCTGCGAGTTCCAATTTAAAAGGCTGAAATTTTTCAGTTTGAAAATAATAGAAAATAAAAAGAATTCTCCTTTAAAGTTTATATTTTAATGTGCACCTGAATTTTCACGAGGTATCTAGACTGAAAATCCAGGAAAAAAATGATACTTAAGAAAAAGAAAAGAACATATATAAGTGAAAACAAAAACCTGGTAGTATTTGACAGGGAAGGCTCACAGAAAACAAAAGTAATCATAGAGAAGTAACGACTACGAATGATCTTCATATTAGGGTTGGATTATTCCTTTAATAAAATTTTGTTGTTTATTATTAAAGAATTTGCTCAAGAAATATACAAAATTAATTAATTAAAATAGTTTAATATTAGAAAAGGACAAAACAGTCATATTGAATTTTATTAAATTAATAATATCAATTAAAAAACTGTTACTAATATATCAAACAAAGGAAATAACTGCAATATCGTAAATTATAAGGGAAGTTAGTGTGATGAAGTGAAACATCAGAGGAAGTATATGAAATTATCCAAAAAAATGACGGTGGATATATTAGTTAAACACTTCAGATAAGGGGCACCGTATAGTAGTCAATTTCCATTTTATTTATTTGTATCTGGTTTTCTCTTCCATTTTGGAATTTTTTGGTGATAGCCTGTTAAGTTGTGTTTGTTGAATTGTCCCACATCGGTGGGAGTTGAGGTCATTGGTCTCCTTATATGGCTTGGGCAATCTCCACCTCACAAGCTAGCTTTTGGGGTTGAGTTAGGCCCAATGTCCATTCTTAACATGGTGTCAGAGCTAGGCCCATTCCAATTATTGTTACCGATGTTGGTCTCCCATTTATGTTGTCCACACTCCAAAGGCCTGAGCGTGGGGGGG
>NC_031999.1:60862022-60874163 GCF_001879085.1 Nicotiana attenuata | reverse complement strand
TACAATAAATATCCTGCGGTCATTGAGGGATACTGTGATGCAAATTGGATCACCGGATCAACTGATTCCAAGTCCACAAGTGGATATGTATTCACTATTGGTGGAGGAGCGGTATCTTGGAAGTCATCCAAACAAACTTGTATTGCCCGCTCTACAATGGAGGCTGAGTTCATAGCCTTAGATAAAGCCGGTGAAGAAGCTGAATGGCTCCGGAATTTCTTGGAAGATATTCCATTTTGGCCCAAACCGTTGGCACCAATATGCATACATTGTGATAGTCAAGCGACAATTGGAAGGGCTGGGAGCGTTATGTATACGGTAAGTCTCGCCATATACGACGAAGACATAAAACCGTTAGACAATTACTCTCTAGAGGAGTTATCACGATTGACTATGTAAAGTCAAGTGATAATGTGTCGGATCCACTTACAAAAGGCCTAACTAGAGAGGTAGTTGATAAGTCATCAAGGGGAATGGGACTGTGGCCGAGAACAAGTCATAGTGGCGGTAACTCTACCTAGAAGACTGGAGATCCCAAAATCTAGGTTCAAGGAGATCAAATAAAGTCATTTATGACGGTTCAACATTGTCAAATAAACTTTTGGTCCATTCTCGTGATGAGACAATGTTCAGTACCAAGGATAAAGCATTAAGGCTTTTTAATGATTTCTAAATTTGATACGGGGTATATCAAATAGTGTATCTACGGGATGACACGTTTAGGAATCACCTATGTAAGTGTGAAGTGTTAGCCGCTTCAAGGAGAACATTGTAAGGCCAGTTCTCTACGCACTTATGAAACCAGGCGGTGTTCATGACTGAAACGAACACAACAATGAGAACCAAAGACGGTTAAGGGTTGGTTGTGTGACTTGTGGTTGTCTAGGTATACACTAAAGTTCGACGGTTCAAAGATATCAAATCTACCGACTGATCGAGTATATCCGACATAAGTTCACTACGGAAAGTTCAAAGGGAAACCTACTTATCCAGATGCAATTAATCCTTACTTGCGAATCACACAGTTTTTCATGCATACTTCCGTGATATAGCCATTCCCCATTCATGTGGGGGATTGTTGGGTTTTGGATGTATTTAATTAATATATTAAATACTTAAAAGAGGGTGAATGGGAAATGGAGGGAAATGAAATTTTTGAGTGAAATTTTAACTTCCCCCCTTGGCAAATGGGCATTGTCCCATATTGGAAGAGGAAGAGGTTTTTTATGGATATATAAGCAATTGCTCTTCTTCTAGCTCTTAAAGAGTTGAGAAGAAGGCAAGCCTCGCGCCGTCGTCGTCGTCGCTCGCTCGGCTCGGCTTCGGCTACGGCTACGGCTACGGCTTCGGCTTCGGCTTTGGATTCGGTCAAATGATCGATTGATTGATTAACTTTTTGGACCAAATTTATTTGTTAATAGTAAAATATTAACAGAAATATTATTAAATATTTATTTTAATAACAGAATATTAATATTAAATCCAATCCGTTTTTCTGTTTTGGTAACAGAAAAGTAACTACCCTCTTCAGTTTTCCCTCTTAATTGTTGAGTAAATGGCCATTTATGTAATGGCATTTATGTTGTGGGCGTTTTGCATAAACAACCATTCTGAAGAGTTGTACCTCTTCAGATTTCAACCCAACTTTGGCTATAAATACAACACTATTCTGCTCAGAATTTCACTACGATTTTCTGAGTTTCTTCTCCTTCTTCTGCATACTTTTAGCATCAAACAAAGCAAAAAGTAAGTGTGATTTGCTACCGAACTTTGTGTTCGCTGAAACGCTGGGGTTTGAAGTGCCACTACACCAGTGTGTAATTCATTCTATCATGGGAGGAAATAATCCATAACCTTGGGTACTAGGAGGGGATTAAATTCCTTAAGGAAACACTGTGAATTCAGTGGGCTCGAATTGGTTTTATGTCATTTCTGTTTATGTTCATTTCTGTTTATATTCATTTATATTTCCAGAATTATTTTACAAATACAGTCTACTAACAATGTTGCATTAGCTTGCTTTCTAGTTTGTGGATCTTAGGTTCTATGTTTCTATATATGGGTGGCAAGCGGTGCGGCACAGTGAGAATACGGGGCGGGTTCTCTCTTAACCCGCGAAATTTTAGCCCGTCCCGCCTTGCATAGTATTTTCACCAGCATCCGCCCATCCTCGTACTACACCTGCATCCACCCCGTCCCGTATAGCGTTTTCACCAGCATCCAATCGCCTAGCACCACACCCGTATTCACCGACTGGGAAAAACAAATAATGTATTCGATCGACTATTTGGGTAAAGATCCCTTTATATATAGAGGAATGAGTTATTAACAATCGGGTGAGTCATTTTGTGAGGTCTCATTATATTCTAATGATTTCGTTGGGTCTAAAGTAAATGTACATCATTTCTATTACTTCGGAGGATTATTGGTGTTTCACCTTATGCATGAAGGATGATTTAGATAAATATCCATCCTTAATTTATGTTCGACAAATTGATGAATCAACTTGAAAGTAGAATTGATTGACTTTACATTTCAAAGAGTTCATTACTTAAATGGTCACTCAACTATTTGAAATTATCAAGTAAAGTCATCCTTCTTTGCTTGTGACAGAAAAATCTGTTGAGTTGTCCCACATCGGTGGGAGTTGAGGTCATTGGTCTCCTTATATGGCTTGGGCAATCCTCACCTCACAAGCTAGCTTTTGGGGTTGAGTTAGGCCCAATGTCCATTCTTAACAGTGTGTTAGATATATATTTTCCTTTTTTATGTTTCCTCACCTTACTTTGCCTTGTAAAAATCATGTCTCCATTTCCTATACAGTGCAACTCTTGGTTTCTGCTGTAAAGTAATCCTGCTTTTGGTAATATAACTTCTACCATCGAAGAAAATGTAACTTGGGTTTAACTCAATATCTAAAACTAAGCTAATGAAGTGAGAGTTGTCCATGACCATATCTACCCACATCGAAGACTAGACATCTAGAGCTAGAATAAAACTCGGGAGTCCAACACTGAGCAAACAGTGAATAAGATGTGTCGGCGCTAATTTTACATAAAGAAAATAAATCTTAGACCTAACTTAACCCCAAGAGTTACCTCATGAAGTAATGATTGCCTAAAACAATATAAAACGATAATAATCTATTTTTATCAACCATTGTAGGAGGGTGAATAATAGATTAATGGCTATTAAATTAATGATTAGGGGAGGGGGGCGTACTTTGAATGTTATTAGCGCTTATGTCCCCAAGTGGGCCTGGATGAGGAGGTTAAAGGGCATTTTTGGGATGATCTGAATGAGGTTGTGCATTGTATTCCGTCCACTGAACGGATATTCATAGGAGGGAATTTTAATGGGTATATTGGGAAGTCTGTTGGGGGCTATGATGAGGTCCATGGCGGCTTTGGCTTTGAGGTCAAACACGGAGGAGGTAAGTCGCCGTTTGATTTCGCTAAGGAGTTTTATTTGGTGATAGAAACTATAGATTAATGGAATGTAACCATAAATGAGTTAAGAATCGTTACCCAATAACTCCCTCAGTAATTTTTCAAATTGTCGCCCAAATTCGAGATTTTAAAGTCCCAAAATGAATAATGGGATAAAGCCCTCGAACATAGCTTTTTCTGCCCAGCGATCTTCACACATGCGGCCCTCAGTCGCACCTACAATGCCGCACCTGCGGAAATTCCATCGCAGGTGCGAATTGACTTAAGAGGCCTGGGTCCACTTCTGCGATGAGGTGGTCGCACCAGCGCGTGCGCACCTATGGTACATTGTCCGCTCATGCGGACTTCCCTTTCTAGTTCACTCTCCGCATCTGCAGATCCCTTAGCGCATCAGCGGGCTCGCAGATGCGGCATTTCCCTCGCACCTGCAAACCCTGGCCACCTTTCCAATCCAGCTTCTATGCTTGATTTCATGCACGTGCGTGTCCGCACCTGCGGTCAACCCACTGCAGGTGAGATTACACCAGAAGCTTGAGAGCTTTAGCAATTCACACAAGTCCAATTTCGATTCGTTAAGCATCCGAAACTCACCCGAGGTCCCAGGACCTCAGCCAAACATACCAACAAGTCCTAAAACATCATTCGAACTTAGTCGAGCTCTCAAATCACATCAAACAATGCTAAAATTACGATTCACCTTCCAATTCAACATCCGAACACACTCCTGAGTCCAAAATCACCCAGCAGAGCTAACGGGACAGACGAAAATCTATTCCGGAGTCGTCTTCAAATAGTTCCAACTACAGTCAAAATCGTAGAACTTAAGCTTCCATTTCAGGGACTAAGTATCCGAAAATACTCCGAAACCAAAAACTAAACCTCCGGGCAAGTCACATAAGCAGAAAAAGATACGGGGAAAAAATAAATAGGGGATCGGGGCTATTTCTCTCAAAACGACTGGCCGAGTCGTTACACCTCCCCCTCTTAAAACAATCATTCGTCCTCGAACAAGCATAGAGACATGCATGAAGTGGTGAAAAGCTGAGGATAACGTCTGCGCATATCATTCTTGGTCTCCCAAGTTGCCTCCTCGACCCGGCAGCCCCTCCACTGAACATTCACTTAAGCGATGTTCTTTGACCTCAACTTTCGAACGTGCTTGTCCAAAATAGCCATCGGCTCCTCAACATAAGATAGATCCTTGTCCAACTGGACTGAGCTGAAATCCAACACATGAGACGGATCACCGTGATACTTACCGAGCATAGAAACATGGAATATTGGATGAACTCCTGTTAGACTAGGAGGCAAGGCAAGTTCATAAGCAACCTCCCAAACTCGTCGCAGCACCTCGAATGGACCAGTATACCTTGGGCTCAGCTTGCCCTTCTTACCGAACCTCATAACACCCTTCATGGGCGAAACCCGGAGCAAGACCCGCTCCCCAACAATGAATGCAACATCATGGATCTTTTTATCCGCATAACTCTTCTGCCTTGACTGGGCTATGCGACATCGATCCTGAATCACTTTAACCTTCTCCAAAGCATCTTGAATCAGGTCTGTTCCCAAAAGCCTAGCCTCGCTCGACTCGAACCAACCCACTGGAGACCGGCACCGTCTACCATAAAAAGCCTCATACGGTGCCATCTGAATTCTCAACTGATAACTGTTATTGTAGGAAAACTCAGCAAGTGGCAGGAACTGATCCCAAGAACCTCCAAACTCCATCACACACGCCCGGAGCATATCCTCTAGTATCTAAATAATACGCTCGGACTGTACGTCTGTTTGAGGGTGAAATGCTATGCTCAACTCAACCCGAGTACCTAACTCATGTTGTACGGCCCTTCAGAACCGTGATGTAAATTGCGTACCCTGATCAGAGATGATATATACCGGCACGCCATGAAGCCTGACAATCTCACGGATATAAACTCTAGCCAGCTGCTCAGAAGAATAAGTAGTCATCACAGGAATGAAATGAGCTGACTTGGTGATCCTATCCACCACAATCACCCAAACTGCATCAAAACTTCCGATGAGTCCGTGGAAGCCCAACAACAAAATCAATAGTGATTCACTCCTATTTCCACTCCGAATGTCTAACTTCTAAAGAACCATCTGGCCGCTGATGCTCATACTTCACCTACTGGCAATTTTGACACCGAGCTACATATTCCACTATGTCCTTCTTCATTCTCCTCCACCAATAATGCTGCTTCAAGTCCTAATACATCTTAGCAGCACCCGGATGAATGGAATACCGTGAACTGTGAGCCTCCTGGAGAATCATCTCACGCAAACCATCAACAATGGGCACACATAGCCTGCCCTGAATCCTCAATGCACCATCATCTCCAATAGTGACCTCATTAGCACCATCGTGCTAAACCGTGTCCTTTAGGACAAGCATATGGGGGTCATCATACTGACGCTCCTTGATACGATAATGAAGAGAAGATTGTGACACCATACAAGCTAACACTCGACTCGGCTCAGAAATATCGAATCTAACAAACTGGTTGGCCAAGGCCTGAACATCCAATGCTAACGACCTTTTTGCTGCTGGTAGATATGCTAAGCTCCCCAAACTCTCTGCCCTGTGACTCAAGGCATAAGCCACCACATTGGCCTTCACGGGATGGTATAGAATGGTGATATCATAATCTTTAAGAAGCTCTAACCACTCGCTGACGCAAGTTAATATCCTTCTGCTTGAACAGATGCTGCAAACTCCGGTGGTCAGTGTAGATCACACAAGGGACATCGTACAAATAATTCCTCCAAATCTTCAAGGCGTGAACAATGGCTGCTAACTCAAGGTCATGGACAGGATAGTTCTCTCATGCACCTTCAATTGTTTAGACGCGTAGGCAATCACCCTACAATCCTGCATCAACAGCGCACCGAGACCAACTCGCGACGCATCATAATAAACAGTATAAGACCACGAACCTATAGGGAAAACCTATACTCGGGCTGTATTCAAAGTTGTCTTGAGCTTTTGAAAGCTCTCCTCACACTCCTCTATCCACCTGAACGGAGCACCCTTCTGGGCCAGCCTGGTCATAGGTGCTGCAATAAATGAGAATCCCTAAACAAACTGACAGTAATAACCCGCCAAACCAAGAATCGGATCTATGTAGTTGAGGACGGTCTGGGCCAACTTTGCACCACTTCCACCTTCTTCGGATCCACCTTGATCCCTTCACTCGACACTACTTGACCCAAAAATGCCACTGAATCCAACCAGATGTCACATTTTGAGAACTTTGCATATAACCTCTTTTCTCTCAAGGTCTGAAGCACTATCCTCAAGTGCTGCTCACGATCCTCCTGACTCTAGGAGTGTACCAGAATGTCGTCAATAAAGATATTGATGAACGAGTCATGATAGAGCCGAAATACATTGTGCATCAAATGCATAAATGCTGCTGGGGCGTTGGTCAACACAAATGACATCACAAGGAACTCGTAATGACCATACCGAGTCCTGAAAGCAGTCTTCGGGATATCTGGTTCCCAAATCTTCAACTGATGATGGCCTGAACGCAAGTCAATATTGGAAAACACTCTGGCACCCTGTAACTGATCAAATAGGTCATCAATACGAGGCAAAGGAAACTTGTTCTTCACTGTAACTTTGTTCAACTAGCAATAGTCAATGCACATACGCATAGAACCATCCTTCTTCTTCACAAACAAGATTGGGGCACCCAAGGGTGACACACTAGCTCGAATGAAGCCCTTATCAAGATTTTCATGTAACTATTCCTTCAACTCAGCAGGAGCCATACGATATGGAGGAATAGAGATGGGCTGAGTGACCGGTTACAAATCCATACAAAAGTCGATATCTCTGTCGGGCGGCATGCCCGGAAGATGAGCTGGAAATACATCGAACTCACTACTAGGACTGACTCAACTGTAGCAGTATCAATACTGACATCTCTCACATAAGCTAGATACACGTCACACCCCTTCTCAACCATTCCTTGAGCTTTAAGAAATGAAATAACTCTGCTGGAAGTGTAATCTAAGGTACCGCTCTACTCTAACCGCAGTAATCCTGGCATAGCTAGTGTCACGATCTTAGTGTGACAGCCAGGAATAACATAATGGGGCGACAATAAGTCCATGCCCAAAATAATATCAAAGTCTACCATACTAAGCAATAATAAATCGGCTCTTTTCTCAAAGCCACTAAGAACAACGAAACACGACCGATACACAAGGTCAACAACAATAAAATCTCCCACAGGTGTAGACACATAAACATGAAAACTCAATGAATCACGAGGTACGCCCAAATATGGGGCAAAATAAGATGACACATAGGAATAAGTGGAGCCTAGATCAAATAAAACCGACGCATCTCTATGACAGAACAGAAAAATACTTGTACTGACAGAGTTAGATGAAACTACCTCTGTACAAGAAGGAAGAGCATAATATCTGGCCTAGCCTCCCCCTCTAGGGCGACCTCTACCTACCCGACCTCCACCTCGAGCTGGCTGAGCAGGTGGAGTGGTAGTTGGTGTTGTAATCATGGCTTGAGGACCCGCTGGAGCACGCGGTGCCTGAGAAGTCTGTGGAGGTGCACCCCTCCTAAGTCTGGGGCAATCCCTTACCATATGGTGAGTGTTGCCACACTCAAAACAAGCTCTTGGAGAGCGTGGCTGCTGTGCCTGGCTCGGGCCAGGACTGCTAGACTAAACGCTGAAAGCACCATGTGTAGGATGTGCACTAGACACTGGCGGTGTGTAATAAGCCTCATGTGGCCTAGGAGTAGCCGGAATACAACTGGCAGCTGGAAGTTCTGAAAGAATAGGGCGACTCACATAGCCCCTACCATGGCAAACTGCAGCTGGGGCATGAGTACCAGTATAAGAGCCAGAGTCTCCACACCTCTTGGCCTCCCTCTCCTCTCTCTCCCCAGCAAGTATGCCCTCCACTCTCCTAGCAATACTCACAACCTACTGATACGAATTATCCATCTCCAACTATCAGTCCATGCTAATCCTGATAGTGGGATGGAGCCCCTCGATAAACCGAAGGACCCTCTCTTGAACTATAATAACCAAGGCTGGTGCACGCCTAGCCAAATCATTGAAGTAAACCGCATACTCTGAGACAGTCATAGCACCTTGGCGCAACTGCTCAAACTCGGTGCGACATGCATTTCTGGGACTCTAGGGAACATACTCCCTCAAGAACATATCCGAGAACTGAGTCCAAGTAAGTGAAGCTGCCTCAGCAAGACTACCCAACTCGTAGCACGCCACCACTTATAGGCCGCTCCTCTAAGCTAGAACGCAGTGAGAGAAACCCCACTCGACTCCGCTATAACCGTAGTATGGAGGATACAGTGGAACTCCTCAAGATAACTCCGGGTGTCCTCTGTCGCCAAGCCACTGAAAGTAGGAGGGTTGTACTTTTTGTACCTCTCGAGCCTGAGCTGCTCCTCCTCAGAAGCTATTGCCCTACCCTCGGGCCAAACTAGGGCTACCAGCTGTACTGTATAACCTCTGGAACTTGGTCGACATGAACCCACTGCTTTGGGGTGCGGGCAGTGGGAGTCTGTGCTCCTCCACCAGCCTGAGATGTGGCCATAGCAAGGGGTATAAACCCTACCTGAGCTAGACTACCGAACATGCTCAGGAACTGTGCAAGGGTCTCCTAGAGAGCTGGTGCATAACAAGCGTCTCAGGTGCCTACGCTCTGGCTAGAGCTACTTGTGGCTCCTCTGTAGCAGATCGTGTGGGTGCTCTGGCTGCACCACATGGACGTCCTCGGCCTCTACCCCGGCCCTGGACTCTCGCGGCTCTAGCAGGGGGCGCGAGTGCCTGGTCATCTGATCCGACTGTATGTGTCCTCACCATATGTGAGAGAATAGAAGATAGAATTTTAGAATTTTGAAGTCAACAATTTCGCACGACAAGGAATCAAAAGAAGTGAAATTTTCCTAACAGTTCCATTGTCTCCTTAATATAAGTACAGGCGTCTCCGTACATATCCGCGAGACTCTACTAAGCCTGCTTGTGACTAACAACACCTATGAACCTAGAGCTTTAATACCAACTTGTCATGACCCAATTCTCCCCTCCGTAAGGTGTCGTGACGACACCTAGTCGCTACGACTAGGTAAGCCTAATATTTACGGAATAACAAAATCAAAGAAAAAATTTAACAACTAACTGCAACAGAGAATTAAATAACTGAAAAAAATGCCGCTCAGCATATACAATAACCAACACTCTAGTATACATAGTACTCCGAAAACCCGAAAAATCATAAGTCACAAGCTACAGAAGAAAAACTAGTATCTCTATACACCAAAGTCTAATAAAAACGTACGGAAAGGTAAATAACATAGGAGGAAATAGAGGGGGACTCTGAGGTATGCGGACGCAGACAGATGTACCTTAAAGTCTACGAAATCTCGTTGCTCACAAATAACGAGGCTGATAACAAGCACCCGGATCTGCACATAAAACATGTGCAGTGGAGTATCATGAGTATACGACAACGGTACCCAGTAAGTGCCAAGCCTAACCTCGGTCCGGTAGTGACGAGGTCATGTCAAGGCCCTACTAGTATATAATAAATAAGGCAGAAGAATATAGCGGAGTAATAAGAGACTGGAATTTAAAAAAGAGAAAACCACAGAGAAATAACATGATAGCACACACAGATAAAACAGTAGGGGATCTCCCAAGATACCGTCTTGTAGTCCAAAAGTAAATGTGCAGGGTGTTGATACCCAATTTTTCCCTATAAATTTTCAATATGCAAAATAACTTCAAAATAGCACATATATGCATACATAAGCATGTCTAAGTGTTTTATTCTTTATTCCATAATTTTTTAAGGTTTAAATTGATTTATTTTTCCCTTTTTATCCACAAAATCCCCAATAATTATTTCCAAGATGATTATCTTGAGAATTCTTCTATTGGATTTTTATATTTATGCCAAAATATGGCTAAGGCCATTTTTACATATTTTTACAATTATATTTGGTATTTTTAAAGCTAAATTGCACATAATTGCAATATTAGCCATTTAAGGTTTAATTATGTTTTTTACGCATAAAATTGGATCCTATATTTTTAAATTGTTAGTTTTGTACTATTAATCACTTTAGTACTTTAAATTTATTTTTCAAAAACTATTTACTATTTTTTATAAATTAAAAGGGAAAAACTGGCTATTTAAATAACCGCCCATTAGTATTTCAGTTGTAGCCTAAATCAAACCCCAGTCTCCCGGCCCAATTTTTAATTAAAACCGGACCCCAACCCAATTGAAAACCCATCAGACCAAGCCCAAACCCGGATTCCCACCTACCCCATTCAATCTGGACCGTTGATCATTCAGATCAATGGTCCCCAGCTCCCCTTCCTAAATTAAACCCAAACAACCCCCCCCCCCCAAACCCCTCTCACTTCCCCACTCAACCGACTTTCATCTTTCTCTCTCTATCTCCGGTTCTCTATAGAACCTTCTCCCCTCCCCTCCTCTCCGATGAACTTCACTCACCTTCTCCGGCCATCTCCTTGCCTGAATCTATGGTGATCTCACCACCTACCAGCCTTATGGTTCCCTCTTGAACATGCGTCACTGTTTTGAGGCCTTCAAGTGAACCAGAAGTGGTTCACTCGCCTCCCATGGTTTCCCATGCCATTTTCCGGCCATCCATAGCCGTTCGAGTAAGATCCGTGACTTTTCCGGCTAGATCGGTAATTTCTCGAAGTTTTCTCACTTTTCTGGGTTCTCCGAAAACCTTACTTTAAAGACTTTCCGATTTTGCCTTCAAATCTGTCTTAGATCTGTGTATGTTATGAACCTCTTAAGTGTTTTCCTTAAAGGTTTCTCCGATTTTTTCAAAAACGGCTCTTCGTCTTCAACGATTAGGGTTTTTCTTAAATCTATTTTAAAACGATTTCTCCTCTGATTTTCAGTGTTGTCTTATGATTTTACTATGTTTAAATGGTTTGTTTATGTTTTCTCCTACCTGACTCATCGTGTTGAAAACCCTAAGGATCTTTGGTTTTATCTGGGGTTCTGGAGCTGTCCTTGTTTATTTGTTTATATGCCTGTTTTGATTGGGTTCTTTTCCTTTTTTCTTTGTTTATCTTGAATGATTCTGAATTTTTACCACTTTTTAACTCAACTTTGTTAGAACCCTAATTTCCTAAAATTTTTCTCACTTGTTACTACGAGTTTAAATACTTTCTTTACTTGTTTCTATGTGTTGGTTTGATCTCCTTTACATGTTGCTATGTGTTAGACTGGTTTCTTCATTTTTGTCCTATGTGTGAGCCATGACTGTTTGACCTTGTTGATTACCATGCTTTGGGTAATCCTTAGCCTATTCATGTCGCTTCTGTACGTCTATGTTCATCTAGTTTGCTCCTTTCTGTCAATATGTTTGACCCTGCATGTCTGATACGCCTGTTCATTCTTTTCTATTTATATGCTGAATTGCAGAATCATGATTCCTTCTTGATTGATCTTGATTTCCTCAAGTTATGGTTTGATTGCAAGGTTTTCTTATAAACCCCTAATTTTACTCGTTTGATTAAGTTAATTGATTCCCATTCCTTTATTTGTTGTTTCACCCCTGCTGAATACTTTCCCCAAATTAAGTATATTATGTACTTAGACTCAATTGTATACTTTATAT
>NC_031999.1:60861712-60862002 GCF_001879085.1 Nicotiana attenuata | reverse complement strand
CCAACTGTACTTTAATACGTGGATACTACTGTATATCACTTTATGCCTAGGCAAGCTTTAGGTAATAACTTTAATAAAACTGGAACTGCCTTTGTTTAATTATCAACTGTTAAAATTAGTAGGCAAACCTGATTCAGACTTCTTTTCTGAGTCATGTGATAAATCTGGTTCTGATGTTATCACTCAAACAACCTACTTTAGGATTTTAAATTCAGACCTTAATTGTGTATAAGTCATGCTGTCTATGTGCATTATTTGTGGAGGTATATCTGAACCTTCTATTCGTTTTC
>NC_031999.1:60839361-60860810 GCF_001879085.1 Nicotiana attenuata | reverse complement strand
CTTACCTAAACTTAAACCCAAACCGAACCCCCCCCCCACCCCAAACCCTCTCACTTCTCCATTCAACCAACTTTCATCTTCTTTTATCTATCTCTGATTCTCTCTAGAACCTTCTCCCGTCCCCTCCTCTCCGATGAACTTAACTCACCTTCTCTGGCCATCTCCTTGCCTGAATCTATGGTGGTCTCACCACCTTCTAGCCTTATGGCTCCCTCTTGAACATGCGTCACTATTTTGATGCCTTCAAGTGAACCAGAAGCAGTTCACTCGCCTCCCATGGTTTCCCATGCCATTTTCCGGCCATCCATGGCCGTTCTAGTAAGATCCGTGACTTTTTCGGCTAGATCGGTAATTTCTCGAAGTTTTCTCTACTTTTCCGGGTTCTCCAAAACCCTAACTTTAAAGACTTTCCAATTTTTCCTTTAAATCTGTCTTAGATCTGTGTATGTTATGAACCTCTTAAGTGTTTTCCTTAAAGGTTTCTCCGATTTTTTCAAAACGACTCTTCGTCTTCAACGATTAGGGTTTCTTAAATCTCTTTTAAAGGATTTCTCCTCTGATTTTCAGTGTTGTCTCGTGATTTTACTATGTTTAAATGGATTGTTTATGTTCTCTCCTACCTGGCTCATCGTATTGAAAACCCTAAGGATCTTTGGTTTTATCCGGGGTTCTGGAGCTGTCCTTGTTTAATTGTTTATATGCCTGTTTTGATTGGGTTCTTTATGGTTAAATCGTTTTTCTTTGTTTGTCTTGAATGATTCTGAGTTCTTACCGCTTTTTAACTCAACTTTGCTAAAACCCTAATTTCCTAAAATTTTCCTCACTTGTTACTGTGAGTTTAAATACTTTCCTTACTTGTTTCTATGTGCTGGTTTGATCTCCTTTACCTTTGCTATGTGTCAAACTAGTTTCTTCATTTTTGTCCTATGTGTGAGCCATGACTGTTTGACCTTGTTGATTACCATGCTTTGAGTAATCCTTAGCCTATTCATGTCGCTTCTGTATGTCTATGCTCATCTAGTTTGCTCCCTTCTGTCAATATGTTTGACCCTGCATGTCTGATACGCTTGTTCATTCTTTTCTATTTATATGCTGAATTGCAGAATCATGATTACATCTTGATTGATCTTGATTTCCTCATGTTATGGTTTGATTGCAAGGTTTTCTTATAAACCCCTAATTTTACTCGTTTAATTAAGTTAATTGATTCACATTCCTTTATTTGCTGTTTCACCCCTGCTGAATCCTTTCCCCAAATTAAGTATATTATGTGCTTAGACTCAATTGTATACTCTATATTCTTACTATCCCTTATATGGTCAGAAATCAATCTTCTTCAAATTGATTTTTTTTCTTTCCTTGATTATCCTGTTAGTATCCGTTAAGCAGTAATTCCTTGATTAAGGGAAGTACTTCTACTAATGGGATTCTGATTGTGATTATTTCCATACTTGTGTTAAAACTTTACTTGTTACCTTATTTTATACTCGTTTTCAAAGCTATAAATACCCTACCCTCTCTTCCCTAAACACACGAACAACTGAGTTCAAAACACACACTTACACATTCAAACTCTCTTTCTTTCTCTACTACTTGTTCTCCTGCTTTGTCTAGCCGGCTGAAAGCCAAGGCTAGACTGTGGAATTCTGATTTCTTTACTTTTCTTTTCCTGCAGTTTGCTTCTTCAACTGGTATGTCCCTAGTTTAAATTATGTAACTCAAACCTATTTGTTCCCTTGTTTTCAACCACTATCTCTTTCTGCACTAACTTAATGGCTCAAGCTGTTGCACTTTTTATTTACTTCTTTACTCAACATGCTTAAAATTCTGCCCTCTTTATTCGAATATGTTTACTTGTTCCTGATTTTGTCCCTCAACTAGCATGTCTTCTAATGTACTTGATTCATGACTAATTATGTGTTTCTGTTTTGGGTTTTCTATGTCCCCAACCCCCTACTCCCTGTTTGTAACTGCAAAAGCATGTACCCCTCCCTGGACTTGTTATGTGGTTTTCTTGCTCCTATCCCTTGCCCCCTTTCAAAACTCTTCTATTGTTCCAAAAACTTATCTCACACATGTTTTTTTAAAACTATTTCAAGCACTCTCACATGCACTCTTAGATCATTAGGTTCTGCCCCTCTTGTGTGAGCCTTGCTTGGGGACCCTTGGGCTCCCTCTGAACCTGGACATATAAGGGCTGGCCCTTCCACTGCACCTACTCTTGGCTTTGCAATCTTGGTGTGAGCACTGTCCGGGATCCCTTGAGGTCCTTAGGGAACTTTGACACACACAGGTATGAGGGAAAGCTTTGGAACAATATTAGCATTTGAGGTGGTTTATTACGTAACTCAAAGAGGAAGTCAGAATCAGGCTTCCTATAGTTGTAACTTCTTATTTTTTATTTCTGCTTATGTAATTCAATCATATGGCCTGTAATAATTTGTAAATAAGTACTGGGGTCGCTAGTGAAAAGGGATGGGGAAATATGCATGCTATAGTAGTTAAAGGTTAGAAAGCATGTCATTAGATTTATATTCCTAATTGTGCAATAGAAACCATGTTTAGGGTTCATTATGTATTAGAAATCGTGCTCTTAGGACCTTTGTTTCTCGCTTCAGCACTTCATTCATTAGTCCATGCTTTATCACTTAGAAATCCTGTTCCTAGGGCAATAACAACACTGGTTAAAAGGCTGTTATTTCAAAATCCTGCAACCCTTATGTATCATTTAGAAATCATGCCTTAGGGATTCTGTTTTTACACAACCTTTGAAATTTGCATATTAGATACCATGTTCTAGGATCCTGTTTGCATTTTGCTTAAAAATGCCTAGTTAAATATTGATTCATGAAAAGGTAGTAAAGTAATAATTTTCATATTGTGATGCTTCTGAATAAAAAATTGGTAACCATTTCTGCAACCAGAATAGCATGCTCTTAGGGTAAAATAATCTCCAAACTGCTCTTAATAACTTGGGATAACTGTTGTATATCGCTTTACGCCTAGGCAAGCCTTAGGTAATAACTTTGGTAAAATTGGAACTGCCTTTGTTCAATTATCAACTATTAAAATCAGTATGCAAACCTGATTCGGACTTCTTTTTTGAGTCATGTGATAAATCTAGTTCTGATGTTATCACTCAAACACCCTACTTTAGGATTTTAAATTCAGACCTTAATTGTGTATAAGTCATGCTGTCTATGTGCATTATCTGGGGAGGTATATCTGAACCTTCTATTCATTTTCTGTGTTTTCCCCCCTTAAGTGCAGTCCTGCCTGTTTTGTATGTCGCCTTAGTATTTTTCCTTTAAACCTCAGGGTCTGCCTAGAACCTCCTTCTTATTGGATAAGAGTCCTAACCTCCGGGACTGATTGGAAGGGATGGGTAACAGCATGCAATAAGAATCGAGACCAAACCTCGCTTAATTACCTTCATGGGGTGGGAAAGGGTAGATATATGATGACCGGTGCGCTAATGCCACGCGTAGCCCTTTCTAAGGAGTGATTACCGGGCATTGTACTAATGTGATCCATATTACAAACAAACCTAGGACCCCTTTTACATTCATAAGCATGCTTAGATTATAACTCTTTTCAAAACTTTTTTTTTATTAATCGTTTTTCAAACGCTTGTGTATTTTAACCTAAATACCCTGCTATGTGAGCCTTACTTATCTATTTGCTAATTGCACAAATCCACAAAAAACTGTCTGGCCGGGAACCACACTAGTGGATCCTGAGGGGTGCCTAACACCTCCCCTGAGGATAATTTCAAGCCCGTACCCTATCTCTGGTTATCAAACGTAGTTGTAGATAAACCATGTAAGTGCCCTAACGCACCTTAAAAATCGTTAGGTGGCGACTCTTCAAAAACGCAATACCTAATACTCAAAAGGAAATGAGTCATTACACCTCCATGAATGTCGAAACCCGGACTCCTCTCCTAGGAGGGAAAAAGGGGGCGCGACACAGGGGTATCTCCCAAGGTACCGCCCTATAGTCCCAAAAGTAAATGTACAGGGGGATCTTCTGAGGTACAACCTTGTTGTCCAAAAAATAAACACACAGCTCGAAACAGATGAATACAACAATTAACAGCAAAAATCCTACAGTTAACTGATATAGATAAAGGAAAAAAATAGGAAATCGATGAAGCATGTTGCACTGTGTTCAAATAAGCAATTACGACACGTAGACATGCGATATTTAAGCTAAATAGGTTAACTACACATGCTGGTATAACTCAATTAAGATGAAACAACTTATTGCTCAGTAAAAACCAAATTTTTACAACAATTAGCCCGTGTATGCACTCGTTACCTCGCGTACACGGCGCTCACATATCAGAAAAGTATCACAACAGTACCAAATCCTGAGGGGATTTCCCCCACACAAGGTTAGGCAAGTCACTTACCTTGAACGAAGCTCAATCAATCAGTAAGAATGTCTTTTCCATGATTTTCCGCTCCGAATGGACCAAATCTAGCCAAAAGCAATTACATACCATAAATATAACTATAAGAAACTAATCTAATTAATAAAACTAAGGCTTAAGAAGGAATTTTGAAAATCGCCCCAAAAAGTCGACCCAGGCCCACGACTCGGAAATAGGTAAAAGTCGCAAAATATGAACACCCATTCACTCACGAGTTCACCCGTACCAAAATTATCCAAATCTGATATCGAAATCCGAATCAAAACTCAAAAATTTAGTTGAAGAACTTTCTAACTTTTTCCCAAAATTTCTCAACTTAATTCCTTAATGAAATGATGAAATCAACCATAGATTAATTGAACATAACCATAAATGAGTTAAGAATCGTTACCCAATAACTCCCTCTGAAAATCCTTCAAATTATCTCCCAAATCCGAGCTCTCAAAGTCCCAAAAAGAAGAATGGGATAAAACCCTTGAACTTAGCCTTTTCTTCCCAGCGATCTTCGCACCTGCGGCCCTTAGTTGCACCTGCGGAAATTCCATCGCATGTGCGGAAATTACTTAAGAGTCATGGGTCCGCTTCTGCGATGAGGTGGCAGCACCTGCGCGTGCGCAGCTGCAGACAATTGTCCGCTTCCGCAGACTTCCCCTCCCAGTTCACTCTTCGCATCTGTGGGCTCGCAGATGCGGCATTTCCCTCGCACCTCTGACCCCTCGCCACCCATTCCAATCCCGCTTCTGCGCTTGACCTCATGCACGTACGTGTCCGCACTTACGGTCACCCCACCATAGGTGTGATTACACCAGAAGCTTGAGAGCTTCAGCAATTGACACAAGTCCAATTTCGATTCGTTAAGCATCCGAAACTCAACCGAGGCCCCCGGGACCTCAACCAAATATACCAACAAGTCTTAAAACATCATCTGAACTAGTAGAGCCTTAAAATCACATCAAACAATGCTAAAATCATGAATCGCCTTCCAATTCTACATCTGTATATGCTTTCGAGTCCAAAATCACCCAACGGAGGGGCCAACGAAACTCCATTCCGGAGTCGTGTTCACACAGTTCCAACTACAGTCAAAATCCTAGAACATAAGCTTCAGTTTTAGGGACTAACTGTCCCAAAACACTCCGATACTAAAACAGAACCTCCTGCAAGTCACATAAGCAGAAAAAGATACGTGAAAAACAGCAAATAGGAGATCGGGGTTATTTCTCTAAAAATGACCAACCGAATCGTTACAATATGTTGGATAATGGCAGAAGAATTCATGCTTAGGAGCTGGTCTCTCGTCCAACATTTGGATGATATTAGCGTAGTTGTTAGGTGCGAACATGTTAGCCCACACAATAAAGTTATCCAAAAAAAGGGTCCAACGACTCTAGAAATATAACTTGCAGTTAATGTGTTTCTCAAAAGTAACTCTTTAGCTTCTGTCAGACAATTGTAATTAATTTTTCTTTCTTATCATTACTCCCTCCAATCCGTATTATTTATCATCTTTTTATTTTTACACGCCCCTTAAGAAAATATATTAAATACGTGGATAATTTGACAAAATTGTCCTTATTTGTTTTTTTTTTAATCTCAACTTATTACTACTCTTAATTTAAGCACTTAATCACTTTCCACATTTATTAGAACTAGTCTTACTATACGCGCTTTGCGCGTGTATTCTATCTCGATAACTATAAATTTTTTAAATTATATAAAAATTTAATTTAACCTTTTTTTTCCAATTTAAAAAGGAGAACGACATTTAGCAATACGCTTTACGCGTATATGTATATCAATGAGTATTCAATTAAAGGCATATTATTAAATAATATGAGTATATTTTAGTTACAAAATAAAATTAAAAAGTGTGAGTTCTTGAAAATGGTTAATGTTGATTGTGTTTAGAGAGGTCAATAGAGGAGAAATTGTGCCATATAATCCTCAGGCATATAATGCAAACACTGATAATAAAATATTAATATAAAAATAAATTCAAATAACACATATATTTTACCCATACTTTGATCTAGCTTCTGTTGGACTTTAAGCCATTGGGCTTTAAAGTAGAAGAAGTGTGAATTGAAAATGGAGGGAAATTGAAAATTTGAAGAAGTGAACTTTTGTCTTGCACTTTGTCCCTCATTGGTGAGGGACAACCATATTTGTGTGCTTATATATAGAATCACTTCTTAAAGCTCTTAAAAGGAGTTGAAGAGAATGAACCCTCGCGCCGTCGTCGTCGCTCGGCTCGGCTTCGGCTTTGGATTTGGATTTGGATTTGGATTTGTCAAATGATCGATCGATAAGATTAGAACCGCGGCAGGCAGGTTCAGAAAGCCCCTCTAACCGCGGTTCTGCCGCGACCGCGGTAGAACCGCGGCAGGCAGCGTATTCTTCTGAAAAGGCACCTTTTCCAGACACATCTTCTGATAATTGCCTATAAATTCTTAGGCAAGGCTCCATTTTCTACACACGAAAAACACTCCAGAACTTCTTTCTTTCTGAATATACTGCATCCTAATTCGCAGTCTCTCTCTCTCAAATTCGTAAGTGTGATTTTGCTCCGTTCTTTGAGTTCGTTGGTATCCTGCAGTTTGTATTGCCACTGTTGCAGGAAGGTTTATTCCGTTTTATCCTGGGAGGATTTAATCCATTACCTTGGCAACGTGTGAGGGGGTTAAAATTCCTTAAGGACACACAAGAAAATTGAGTTTGCAACGTTTCATCAAGGAGGATCCTCCGGTCATGGCTGAAAATACTCTGGATGATGAACGACTTGTTGTAACTGAAGCATGGAAACATTCTGATTTCCTGTGCGAAAATTACATTTTGAGTTGTTTGGAAGATGGCTTGTACAATGTCTATAGTGTCATGGAAACTTCAAAAGTGTTATGGAATGCGCTTGAGAAGAAGTACAAGACTGAGGATGCCGGACTTAAGAAGTTCGTGGCTGCAAGGTTCTTGGATTTCAAGATGATTGACACTAGGTCGGTCATAACTCAAGTCCAAGAACTACAAGTCATTGTACATGACCTCCTTGCTGAAGGTATGACCCGAATCAATAATTTTATTAATAAGATTTATCTTATTATTAATAATGAATTTGTTATTGAAGGTATGGTCATAAATGAGGCCTTTCAAGTCGCTGGTTTCATTGAGAAGTTACCTCTGCTGTGGAAGGATTTTAAGAACTATCTTAAACACAAACGGAAGGAAATGACAGTAAAAGACTTGATTGTTCGTTTGAGGATAGAAGAGGACAACAAAAATGCTGAAAAGAAGTCACGTGGACACTCGACAATAATATAGGGGGCAAACATTGTTTGAGGAGGCACCACAAAATAATAAGAGGAAGAAAGCTTCTGGACCAAAGAATTACCCAAGCAAGAAGAAGTTCAAGGGTAATTGCCACAACTGTGGAAAAACTGGGCATAAGGCAGTGGATTGTCGTGCGCCAAAGAATGATAAGAAGAAAAAGAATCAAGCCAACATGGTTGAAGATGAAAATGGAACACTTGTGTGCCATGTTGTCTGAATGCAACTTGTGTAGGAAAATCCGAAGAATGGTGGATAGATTCTGGAACCACCTGCCATGTTTGTGCTAACAGGGAGTTATTTTTTTCTTATGCCCCGCAGGTCCGACGAGACAATCTTCATGGGAAATTCAATCTACGGCCAAAATTGGAAGGAGTTGGCAAGATTGCGTTGAAGATGACGTCGAGAAAAATAGTGACTCTAAACCAAGTCCTCCATGTTCCAGAAATTCGCAAGAATCTTGTGTCTACTCACTTCTTGTCAAGAATGGATTCAAATGTATTTTTGTTTCTAATAGTGATTGTACTAAGTAAGAATGATATATATGTAGAAAGGTTACCTGAATGAGGCCTTTTTAAGCTAAATGTAATAGCAGTTCCTATCAATAAAGTTAATGCTTCTTCTTACTTACTTGAGTCAAACACTTTATGGAATTCACGCTTAGGTCACGTCAACTTCAAAACATTGCGAAAAATGATAAATTTAGAAGTATTGCCAAAATTTGATTGCATTAATTCCAAATGTCAAATATGTGTGGAATCAAAGTATGCTAAGCATCCTTATAAGTCCGTTGAAAGGAATTCAAGTCCTTTAGACTTAATTCACACAGATATTTGCGATATGAAGTCAACACCATCTCGCGGTGGGAAAAAGTATTTTATTACTTTTATTGACGATAGCACGAGATACTGCTATGTTTATTTACTTAATAGTAAAGATGAGGCAATTGATGCTTTCAAGCAATACAAGAGTGAAGTTGAAACGCAACTAAACAAAAAGATCAAAATGATAAGAAGTGATAGGGGTGGCGAATATGAATCTCCTTTTGAAGAATTATGTTTGGAAAATGGCATTATTCACCAAACAACTGCCCCTTACTCTCCACAATCTAATGGAATTGCGGAGAGGAAGAATCGAACGTTGAAGGAGATGATGAATGCATTGCTAATAAGTTCTGGCTTACCACAGAACTTGTGGGGGGAAGCTATACTTACAGCTAACCAAATAATCAACCGTGTACTTCATAGTAAAACACAATCCATTCCTTATGAGAAGTGGAAAGGAAGGAAGTCTAGCTTGAAATACTTCAAAGTGTGGGGGTGTTTAGCTAAGGTACAAGTTCCTAAACCTAAAAGGGTTAAGATAGGTCCAAAAACGGTTGATTGTGTGTTTATTGGATATGTAACCAATAGCAAGGCATATCGGTTTCTGGTTCATAAATCAGAAAATCCAGAGATTCACGTTAATACGATAATAGAATCAGATAATGCTGAATTCTTTTAAACTATTTATCCGTATAAAAAGGAAAGTGAAGTGACCTACCAAAAGTCAAAACAACCTCGGGAGGAAATAATAGATGGTATGCCTAATGAAGAAAATCCAAGAAGAAGTAAACGTCAAAGGACATCTACTTCATTCGGTCCAGATTTTCTGACTTTTCTGTTAGAAAATGAGCCTCGTATCTTCAAGGAAGCAATGTCTTCCTCAGAGGCACAATATTGGAAAGAAGCTGTCAATAGTGAAATAGAATCCATATTGAGCAACCATACTTGGGAATTGGTTGATCTTCCTCCAGGTAACAAAACGTTGGGTTCTAAATGGATTTTCAAGAAGAAAATAAAAGACGATGGTATTATTGACAAATACAAGGCAAGACTTGTTGTCAAAGGATTTAGACAACGAGAAGGTCTTGACTATTTTGACATATACTCGCCGGTACCAAGAATTACATCCATTCGGATGCTAATAGCGTTAGCCGCCTTGTATGGTCTTCAAATCCATCAAATGGATGTAAAAACAACCTTCTTAAATGGTGATCTTGAGGAAGAAATTTACATGAACCAACCTGAAGGGTTTGTGGTTGCGGGAAAAGAAAAGAAGGTGTGTAGACTTGTTAAGTCTCTTTATGGACCAAAACAAGCACCCAAACAATGGCATGCGAAATTTGACCAAACAATGTTGTCAAATGGTTTTATGATTAATGAATGTGATAAATGTGTTTACATTAAGAACGTTCCAAATCATATAGTCATTGTTTGCTTATATGTTGATGATATGCTAATAATGAGCAAAGACATTGCCGACATTCAAGCTACTAAACACATGTTTGCTAGTAAGTTTGATATGAAAGACTTAGGAGTTGCCGATGTAATTCTAGGAATTAAAATCCAGAGGACTCCTAAACTCCAATTGACTTAAATCATCATCTCATAAAGAATAAAGGTGAAAGTACGTCTCAATTGGAGTATGCTCGTGTGTTGGGAAGCTTAATGTACATCATGAACTGTACACGACCTGATATAGCTTGTGCGATAAGTAAACTTAGTCGATTCACAAGTAATCCCAACAAACATCACTGGGTAGCAATGAAACGAGTTCTGGGATATTTGGAATATACCCAAGACTACGCTTTGCACTACAATAAATATCCTGCGGTTATCGAAGGATATTGTGATGCAAATTGGATAACCGGCTCAACAGAAACAAAGTCCACAAGTGGATATGTTTTTATTGTTGGTGGAGGAGCAGTATCTTGGAAGTCTTCCAAACAAACGTGCATTGCTCGCTCTACAATGGAATCAGAGTTTATAGCTTTGGATAAAGCCGGTGAAGAAGATGAATGGCTTCGGAATTTTTTAGAAGACATTCCGTTCTGGCCAAAACCTTTGGCTCCTATTTGCATACATTGCGATAGTGAGGCTGCAATAGGACGGGCGGGGAGCGTTATGTATAACGGAAAGTCTCGTCATATACGACGAAGACATAACACCGTTAGACAACTACTTTCTAGTGGAATTATCACTATTGATTATGTAAGATCAAAGGATAATGTGGCGGATCCGCTTACAAAAGGCTTAACCAGAGAGGGAGTTGAGAAATCATCTAAGGGAATGGGACTATGGCCGAGGACAAGTCAACATGGCGGTAACTCTAGGTTCAAGAGATCTAGGTTCAAGGAGCTCAAACAAAGTTGTGATTGACCGGTTCAACATTGTCAAAGTAAAATCTTTGGTCCCTTCTTGTGATGAAGACAATGTTCAGTAACAAGGATAGAACTTTACACGTTCTTTAATGATTACCTAAGTTTGATGAGGTATTTATCAAATAGTGTCAATCTAAAGGATTACACGTTTAGGAATCACCTATGTAAGTGTGAAGTGGAAGCCGCTTCAATGAGAATTCTGTAAGGCCAATTCTCTACGCACTTATGAAACCAGGCGGTGTTCATGGCTAAAACGAACACAACAATGAGAACCAAAAGACGGTTAAGGGTTGGTTGTGTGACATATGGTTGTCTAGGTATACACTAAAGTTCGACGGTTCAAAGATATCAAATCTACCGATTGACCGAGTATATCCGACATATGTTCACTACGGAAAGTTCAAAGGGAAACCTACTTATCCAGATGCAATTAATCCTTACTTGCAAAATCACATAGCTTTCATCTATGATCTTTCTTGATACAGCCATTCCCATTAATGGGCTTTAAAGTAGAAGAAGTGTGAATTGGAAATGGAGGGAAATTGAAAATTTGAAGAAGTGAACTTTTGTCTTGCACTTTGTCCCTCATTGGTGAGGGACAACCACATTTGTGTGCTTATATATAGAATCACTTCTTAAAGCTCTTAAAAGGAGTTGAAGAGAATGAACCCTCGCGCCGTCGTCGTCGCTCGCTCGGCTCGGCTTTGGCTTTGGATTTGGATTTGGATTTGGATTTGGATTTGTCAAATGATCGATCGATAAGATTATTTTTGGACAAAATTTATTTAATTATTTAATAATTAATTAAATGCCAAATCACTGCTGAAAATACGCCAGAACCTTGCTGAAGGTTCAGAGGGCCTCTCTGGCCGCGGTTCTGCCGCGACCGCGGTAGAACCGCGGCAGGCAGTGTATTCTTCTGAAAAGTCGCCTTTTCCAGACACCTCTTCTGATAATTGCCTATAAATTCTAAGGCAAGGCTCCATTTTCTACACACGAAAAACACTCCAGAACTTCTTTCTTTCTGAATATACTGCATTCTAATTCGCAGTCTCTCTCTCTCAAATTCGTAAGTGTGATTTTGCTCCGTTCTTTAAGTTCGTTGGTATCCTGCAGTTTGTATTGCCACTGTTGCAGGAAGGTTTATTCCGTTTTATCCTGGGAGGATTTAATCCATTACCTTGGCAACGTGTGAGGGGGTTAAAATTCCTTAAGGACACACAACCAAATTGTGGACTCGGAATATTTCTTAAACTCTTCTGTTTTTCCAGTTTCTTTTATTTTTCTAACAGTTTTTTTCTAAATTTGTGTTTTAACACAGTAGCGCTTACAGAAACTAGTGCATATAAGTAAATCCTAATGTACTTAAGGAAATGTTATATAGCTGGGCCGGTTTCCGTAGAAGAAGAAAGCAAAAGGCGTGGAAGTTTGCCCGGTTAGCTCTCATTTGGATAGTTTGGGGGGAGAGAAAAAGGAGAGCTTTTGAGGGGATTGAGTCTCCTTTTTCACATTTTAAGAATAGTCTTTTATCTTTGATCGCTTTTTGGTGCACTCATATAGCCCCTACTTGTATAGAAGATTGGGCGTCTTTTGTAGAGAATCGTGTTTTGATGTAAATTCTCTACTTTTTGGTATACTTCTTGTATACGGGAGTTTTTTCTCCCTTTTGATTAATACAATTTACCTCATCCAAAAAAAAACATCACTCTCTTTCCTATGTTAATCATCATATAGCTGGTGTCTGGTGAACTAGGACTGGATATCCTTAAACCTTGAATGAAAGATACTCCTTAGACATGTGAGTATATGCGCGCACACGTATGTGTGTGAGAGTGTATGTTTGTCCGTCTCTCTGTATATGTGTGTATGTATAATAGGTGCGCGTGGGGTATATATATGTGTGCGCATATTATGTCATTTATATATTTTGGTGTCTGGATCAACTTGTGTGCAACTATAATAATCCATCAATTGTCCCTACCTCCCACCAGTGCAGACACAGAGTAACTCTACCCACCAAGTCTTTGGGCAAATGAAAAGGATTCACCGATCAGGTGTGACTCCAGCTCTTAGGCCAATAGGCCAACCCCTTTAACTAAGGATGCTAGTCAAGTTTCATACAAATTACTGTATAACATTTCTAGGTTCAACTGGATTAACTTACATTTTGTTCTTGTTTTGGCAAAAAAGCAAGAAATAGTCAAGATTTTCCGTAACACTAGTATCAATTCATTGACCTTAATGTTCTTTACAATTATACGTGGTCATATCTCCTACTCATCGAGCAGTATATACATATATAACTTGTATATAGCATTACATCTCATTCATAAATAGGAGAAGCTCCATACTCTGGACCAAAGTTAATCTAGATTGAGTTTGCTTTAGGTACACTATTTGGATTAATGTTGATCTAAAAGGCATCTCGTCTTTTTTTTTTCCACCCCATGGGTTACAGATATGATCCTACTTCTATAAAATTCAGATTCAAGATATACTTTGCTAAACAGAAACAATTTTTAGGTTTAAGTGTAGCCTATTAAACCGTAAAAATCCATTTTCAGACGACGGCGCTCTTGTCTAATTTCTTAAAATTATGCCATACTTGACAAGAGACATATAAATCTCATCTACCTCTAGGAAGAACTAGCATCAAAACATGATGACACTGTGAAACTATCAACTACCAGAAATTTCAGCCACTCGTCAGAAATAGCTTTCTTTTCCTTAAGAAGTTAAAAATGAGGCATTGACATTGGAAGACCAGCGAGCAATTTTGCAAAGGAGGCCTACCATTGAGACCCTCGACATTATTGTTCTTCCTCATAGCTGTTAGTATTTGTTCTATTTGGCGAGATTTTAAGGAAGCTAGTTATTTAGATACTTCTAGGTTCATGGCTGTACCAGACTTCTCTTACTGGTATCTCTGTAATCTAACAAATGGGTTGGACGTAGCTTGTGGCACCTAAACATTGAGGTTCACATGACATATAAGCAATGTTTCATACCTCAGAATAAGCAAGTCTCCATCTGAAACATGATTCTTTTACATCAACAGGCTTCAAGCCAAGTTCTCCACATTCAAACAACAAGGTGGATGTATAAACACATCTTCCAACTTTCTCATATGAAGACTCCAAAGATACATTTCCGCAGGAGACAAGCTGAAATCATCAAAGAGCAACAAGTATCTGATAATGTCCAAAGCAAGGAATTGCAGAAAAGGGAAGGAAACGAAATTAAAGGAAAATCAAGCCAAATAAACACAACAAGCTCATAAGTATATAGACTGACTGAACAAAGTAATGATCAAGAAAGGAGTAGTGTAAAAAACCAAGAATCACTTCGGCAAGACAACAACAACAACAAACCCAGTGTAATCCCACAAGTGGGGTCTGAAGAGGTTTGTGTATAAGCAGACCTTACCCCTTACCTTACGAGGGTAGAGAGACTATTTCCAATAGACCCTCGGCTCAGGAACCCCTACCTTCCGCAAGAATTAGTCAGGAACTCCTAATTTAGCAATCAGCAGAGCACAGGCATAGGCATTGGGACTAGTATTTAGAAAGTTAAAAGCTTTGTTACCATTAGTCATTGCTCAACACAAGAAATAGTTACTCCTATAAAATAAGAAAGGAACAACACCCTTTAAATAAAAAACACAGAAAATGCCAAGAAATATAAGAAAGTAAAACCCCAGATTGAAATGGATACAAAAGAAGCTTACCCCAGTAATCTTGACGAGCTGACCGTGGCTTGCAGTGCTGAGGTCAGAATCTGGAAAAGAACGAAGGTAGTGAAGAATGGTGCGGTTGTGGCGGAAAGAGAGAGAGTTCCAGATTAGAAAAGCAGCAATGAGAGCAAAAAGGAAAAGGAAAACAAGAAAGAAGAGAGGGTTGTGAACCACAACAAGGATGAAAAGAGATACGGCAAGCCCAAACAAGAAAAGGGCGAGCACTATGTATAAAGCAAGTGAGGGAAGAGCAAGTTTGAAGCAATGGGAGTTTTGAGCTACATTTGAATGGGAGAGGTTGTTTTGGTTCATCCCTCTCCTCTCCTCTTGCTCTATTTGCTTATTTGGTAATAATGTGAAGGAATTGGAAATTGGTAAAAAATGGTGTTAAGTAAAGTAGAGGAGGGTTCAACTGTCATTTTCTTTTTGGTTCTCACTTCCCAGTCCTACCCCTAGGGGTAAAGAATCTCATGGATTTTGTCTTACTTAAATACTCCAATATTTGAAAATTATTCCCTTTTATTTTAACTTAATTAATTAGTATAATATAAAACTCTATGTAAAAATAATTATACATGTGATGCATTTATTTGTCTAATGCATACGCCCCATATGCTGAGTAATTTTTTCTCCATTTATTGGTGCATGGATTATTAACAGAATTTTATATATCAGTGGCATGGAATTAGCTGAAAAAAATCTTATGTTAACGAAAAAAAGTTGAAAAAGAAAACTATATACTATGATAACATATATATTTTGTTTTTATATTTGATGGTCGATATCCTTTGTGTGCATCTGTTCAGATCATGGAATTATATTGTGATCATTAAGTTATCATACAGTTTATATACATTACTAACATGCGTTACTTACTCCTTCTCGTCATCATATCATCATGTATAATTAGTAGTATTTTTGTAATTATCATCATCATGATATTAAACTAGTTCATCTTTCTTACTCTTTGCATATCACAGTGACACTGAGTAATCTACGCTTTTTCCCTGACAAAGTTTGATATAAGAAGAAATTGCTTTATGGCGAAATTAGATTATATGTCCCATTCTGTACAAATTTGCAGTTTATTGACTATACAGTTAGTTGATCTAAGAACCTTATTGGTATGAAATCGGATATTGAGTGAATTGGAATACCATACGACTTCAAAAAAATCCAGGAAAATTGGTAGGGAAAATAACTTCTGAAAAGCTTGTATAGTACTTGTAATAAAAGAAAATTAAGTTAGTTAACCCATGTGAAGCGGTTTCTACCTTTTAAATATTTTTTATAACAATATTTTAAAATTTGAACCAAGGAAAATTACTATGAGTGATTGAGCGTTATCTTTAGGGACAGTGTCAAATTTTAGTCCTGAAATACAGCGAAAAGATCCCGTATAGAGATAATGTTAGCATTTTATGCACTAATCCCATTAATAACTATTAATTGAATAGGTTAATATGTTAAGGTGGAAAAGTTGAAGAAATTATGGGTGTGTTTGGTACGAAGGAAAATATTTTTCGGAAAATGTTTTTCAATTTTTCCATGTTTCGTTGGCTTAAATATTTTGGAAAATATTTTCCTCATCAACTCATTTTCGGAGGAAAATATTTTTCCTATCAAGAGAAGAGAAAACATTTTTCAAAACTCTTTTTCAACATTCCCCACCCTATTCCCCATCCCCACTAGCCCATCCCCACACCCCCGCCTACCCACCCCACCCCACACCCACCTCACCCTAAATAAAAATATTATTTTTAGGTAAATAAAAAAATTCATTACCAAAAGCATTATGTACGGTCAAAGACAAAAACTTGCAGATGAGCAACTATAGCACACAACTAGTACAACTAACATCCACTCTTCCGACCTACTAATCAATACAAACTATACTAATCTGGATAATAAATCAGCTTCTCAAGCTCCTTAGTAAGTCTACTCCTCTGAGATCCTCTGTAGAATACTTCTTGTATGATTCTTCTGAAATGCTCTTGGGATCAGCTTGTTTAGCCTATAAAATCCTCGTATTTCTCTCAATCCGGAGGTGATAAACACATGCAACCAATGTCATCCTATAGAGCTCCGCACTTGAACTTCTTGCCTTAGCATTAACTTCACCCCATCTCAATTCATCTGGCCAAGTCATAGCTTTTCTAGCAATCCTTTCCCACTGCAAGAGCATGTCCCACACCTGTGTAGATAAATCACGTCGGAAAAAGAGGCGAGATATACTTTCAGCTTGAGAAGCACACATTGGACATATTTGATTATCAACTACTCCCATTGCATCAATCTATCCTTAGCAGGAAATCTACCAAGAGCTGCTAGTCTTAAGATGAATACCCATTTTTGAGATCCAAAGTTGTTGCAGATCATAGATGGGGGTGTTGTGGTGATGATCATTTGTGGAGTTCAGTGGTTCGGGGATGAGCAGTGGGGTGTTGCTTGAAGTGTGGCATATGTTGCAGTGGTGATGGGGAGTGGGTTGGTTTTGTGGCTTCGGGATGTTTTGAGGAGGTATGGGATTTTGAGTGTTGAGGAAGCTGATATCCGGGGTAGTGAGGGAAAATGACAAGCTTGCCAAGTTCCGAACTTGGTCCAATTCTTCCTGAAATTTCAATAACTTCTGTTCGAGCTGGGGGGCACTTTCCTTGGAGACCTGAATACCCTGAGAAGTCTCTACCCTTTCAACTGAGCTCTCCTTTCTGATGTTGCTCAAATCTTCCATCTTTCCTTTGTTCTTGTTTTTGATAGGACTCGGAGGAGGAGGAGGCGGAGGACCCTTGGATCTTGTGGAATATGATGACGATGCCAGAGTGCACGAACTAACCTTTGGGGAGGGGAATAAGCAAAAGTAAAAACAAAAGGTAACAAGTTAGTAGGGATCGTGAGAAGAAAACGCTGCAATATTTAAACACATAGTGTAAGAATATAAATTGTGTCCTAAATTGGGAGCCTCGTTGTGCCCGAGGTAGGCCTAGCGACAAGTAGATTTGGAGAACTTAGAATGCTAATTGCCTCATTTTATTGATAAAAATAAGATGAATCCCAAAACGACACTAAATAACAGGAAATAAAAGTGTCACTGGTGGCCATAGGCCTTATTACATTTGTAAAGAAAAAATAAACTCCTATCTACTTGGTCCAGAAGGACCTTCCCCAGACTCAGCATTGTTGGCTCCCTCGTACAGTTCTCCCAGCTCGCGCAATCCTGGCAACAAGTAGGCCCTCGCCAGATGTTCGCCTTCATTTCCTTCAGCAACCCGGCAATCTTCAACCCTCTTCAGGAACTTCTTTTCCAGTTCCACTATGCCCCGCTCCAAACAGGTCAGTCGTTTGTTGGTGCTGACAGCCTTATCTTTCCATTCTCCAATTAGCTTTTGATTGGCTTCTTGTATTTCACGGTGCCTATTTTCACATTCCCGCATCCTCTTGCGCAGTTGGTTGTACTTTACCTGTGCTTCAGCCTTTTCATCAATAATCCTGTGACCTCGAACAAATCCGGGCTGACCCAAATCATTGTGATTGTCCTCCAGCCAGCCTAAATAGTGTGGAGTACAACCAGCATGGTAGCGATCTGGCTCGATGGTGTCTCTTCCCTAGATAATTTTGCTACGCCACATATGTTGAGCCTGACACCTGTACAGACTGTCGTTATCTTGGAAGTCGGCTCGAAAATGGCTCATCTTGTCAACCCTTGGTATAACCTGCTTCCTACCTGCTTGTCTCATAACCCGGATAGGGACATATGGGTAGGTCCCTCTTAAACCGATCAGTATCAGAAATGGAGCATCCCTAGATCGTATGATGAATTCTTCAGTAGGGAACCACTCAAACATCCATTGCACCCGGTCTTCAGTAAGATTGTCGAAGAGCTCGACCCACTCTCTAGCATTCTCTGGTTGGGCGAACATGTTGGGCATATAATTCATCCGCTTTGGGTGATGAAAAGTGATATGATCATACCAGTCTCTACGATGGATTTCCTGCCGGTACTCACCCCTTTGGAGGTGCTCCATGAGCCATAGTTGAAGTAGCAGATTACAACCCTCAAAGTGTTTGGCCCCTTGTTGACACCTTTCTAGGGCTCGGTATATTTTCGTAATGATCATTGGCACAAGACTGAATGGTTGTCCGTCAATTCCTTCCATTAGAGTTTTGGTGACCATAGCTAGCCTGGTACGGATTCTTGCTTTCTTCATTGGAAACATTATCATCCCCAAGAAATAGAACATAAAGACAAAGACCCTTCGATGGATATGCCCCAATGATGTAAGGGCGAACTCGTCAGGATAAGTACGGTAAGATTTGCTGTGACCGTACCTTTCGTACAATTAGTCAAAGGGAATGTACGACTCCTTTAAACATGTCAAGTCTGGATTCTTCTTTAGACCCATCATTTTGAGAAAACCTCTACCCTTGCGGTTTTCCGGCATTAACAAACCCGGAGTTTCCCATGGTATCCCAGCTAGTCCTCCTATTTCCTCGAGTAAAGGTGTCATTCTATGTCCCCGAAGCGAAACACCGATCTATCACATTCCCAGAATAGAGTGGCAGCTTCTATGATTTTGTTGTTGGGTTGAATTTCCAAGAGAGAAGGTAGGTTTCCCAGGTATTTTCGGACAAGAGTCTGATCGCTGGAATGAAGATCCTTCCACCAGCTTAGCAGTTTGGGGTGGATGTTGGTGACCATGCCGAATCTAGGGACTTCGTGCCTCATTTTCTGCAAGACAAGAAGTGTTAGGCCCTTACCCCCACCAGACTCGACTATTATAAAAGCATTTAGTTCTCCAAATAAATGCACAGAACGTGGTAGTGTCCGTTTGGGTTTCAAGGAAACCCAGTGGACTTTGGACAATGCTATCTTAAAGAGTCATTATGCGGACCGCATAACTGACTCGGCTAAGTTTGACAATGATGCATGCACAATTTTAAAGGGAAATGGTTTCTATGGGGTATTAGACCGGTACCCTTGAGCGGACAACTCAAGAGGGAAAGGCACAGAACCGTCGCCTACACCGTTGATCGACTGATTTTACCGCAAATACGCCTTTGCCGGATTTAGGAGGTGATAATATCGGAAGGGCGCAACCACTCATTATAAGCGTTGCTATGGTATTTTGTTTGGCACGAGTGGAATAGGATGTTGAAAAAATGCAATACAATAATTTACAAATTGTCATGTACTTTCACGTTCATAAAGTAATGATTACAATAATTACTCGTAATTACAACAGTATTGAAGGGAAGCGGTAAAAGAAAAGAAACAAAGAACCAAGTCAGTTTCGTAATAGAAAAGATATAAAGACATTAAATAAAGGCAATAAAGAAGCAGTAAAGTCACAAGCAACATGAAATGGTAAAAAGCCTAAAGAAATCCCCAACAGAGTCGCCATGCTGTCGATGCCCCCTTTTTCTAAAGGCGAAATCGGGTTTACGACATTTCGGCGGACAACTCTATTCCTTTTGGGAATTTGGGTTTGAGATTTAGAAGAGTCGCCACCTAATGATTAAGTGCATTAGGACACTAAGAATTTAAAAGAAAGAAGAACCAGAGAATGGGTAAGGGCTTGAAATTATCTCAGGGGGAAGGTGTTAGGCACCCCCCAAGATCCACTAGTATGGTTTCCGGCCATGTTACAATTGTGACTTTAAAACAAGTAAACATACAAGACAACTTCCACATAACGATTACAAGTAGGAATGTATAAAGGTTAAATAAACATGCTGAAGTCAGGAAATAGGTGGTTTCATAGTTGTTTAAAAGAATGTATAAGTGCAGAGAAATAAGGATCAAATAACGAGTGCAAACAATCAGACAAAAGAAGTGAAATGGGCGGAAGTTTAAAAAGAAAACAGTGCTGGAAATTCAAAGAGGTTTCAAATGATTTGAAGCGAAATACAAGGTTTAAAGAGCTGGAAACTGACAGTTTAAAGAAAACAATAACGAAAGTACATAAGGAGGGAGGGGAGGGTCCTAGGTTTATAAATAACATGGATCATCCACGCAACACTCGGTAACCAATTATACGCGTGGTGTTATCGCGTGATCATCATATCCATGTCTACACTTCCCACCCCATTAAGGTATTAAAGCGCGGAATAGTATCGTTACTTATTGCATGCTATTACCCGTCCCGATCCTATCAGTCCCGGAGGCATTGAGACTACTAATCCTAAAGGGGAGGGAGTTGGGGCTTTTCAGAAGTTTTAAAAGGATAAAAGTCTAGGCAACAAACAAAAACACATAATCAAATAGGGGAGAAGCAAACAGCAGTTAAGGCTCAAACAGGCCTTCCTCACTTAAAGGCAAATATATAGCATGCCTTCAAATACTGGTTATGGTCTGAATTAAATTTAAAAGCATTAGGACAGGTTGATTTATCACATATTTCTCAGATGAGGAGTCCGAATTAGCCTTGTCTGGTTGTAGTTATCAGAGCTGACACAGTTAATTAAAAACCTAATGGTTTGCCTAAGTGAGACCTATAGGCATGATATCTAGCGGAGCGTACTGATTTTAAAGAAAGGATCACTGGTTTTATAGACAAAAGATCTGCAGATTTTAAACGAACTTATGACTGGTTTTAAACGTATAGATAAAATAGACGAGGCTGATTCGATTGAATATTCCTATAGGCAAGTTATCTAAGCGTTATTGGTTTTAAACGATTACGTAGATGCAAGAGTCCTATAGGCATGGTATCTAGAATGAAGTTGATTATTATTAGACCTATGATTGTTTGCTTAATGACAGG
>NC_031999.1:60828746-60836299 GCF_001879085.1 Nicotiana attenuata | reverse complement strand
GCAATAATGATTTCAAAAGTAAATTTAAAACACTGAGCCAACAAATACTATATAGATATTAATCTAAAAATACTGGAACTAATTTTACAATTATAAAATGCAATTAATCTTAAAGTAGGCTATAATTGCAGTTATATGCAATTTAGTCTTTTAAATACCAAATAAATTTGTAAGAATATTCAAAAATCACCTTAATTATATTTTGGTGCAGATATGAGAATAAAAAAAATAAATTATTCACCAAAATGATAATCTTGGGAATAATTATTGGATTTTGTACTGATAAAATAGATAATTAATTGGTTTTAAAATCTTTAAAAATTAGGAAAAAATACCATAACTCTTGGGCATGCATGTACATGCTATTTTGAAAGTATTTTGTATATAAAATACATAGGAAAAAATTGGGTATCGACATCGGGTAGGTTTTAGTTTGGTCAGGGGCGGGTTAAATCGAAATTGGGTTAGCCCGTTTAAGATTGAAATTGGGTTTTAATTGGGGGTTGATTTGGGCTATAATTGAAATGAAACAGGGCTAGTATTTAAATAGCCAGTTTTTCCCTTTTTATTTTATAAAAAATATTAAGATATCCCTTTTTATTTTATAAAAAATATTAAGATAATTTTTGGAAACAAATTAAAGGTACTAAATTAATTAATAATATATAAATATTAAAATAAACATACTGGAACCAATTTCATAATTATAAAATGCTATTAAATCTCAAAATAGGCTAAAATTGCAATTGTATGCAATTTAGCTTTAAAATTACCAAATAAATTTGTAAAAATGCGTAAAAATTACCTTAGCTATATTTTTGTATAAATGTGAGAATAAAATAAGTTATTCACCAAAATAATAACTTGAGGAACAATTATTGGTTTTGTACTATCAAAATAGGACAATAAATTGATTTAAAAAAATCCTTTAAAAATTAGGAAAAATACTAAAACATTTGGGCATACTTATATATGCATATGTATGCTATTTTAAAAGTATTTTGCATATATGGAATATATAGGAAAAAATTGGGTATCAACAGCTGCCCTTCTTCACCCGGGAAGGATGGAAGAGTTGTCGGGTAAAGATATGATGGCCAATTTTGACCGAGTGAAACGGTTTGAAGATGTTGACCGTGCTCTGGTTCCTGAGCTGCCTACATATCCCTGGTCTTACAGGAATCAGGCCATATGTAGTTCAGGATCCATTGGCGGGATATGCCGATGGAGGTCTTTCAAGAACGGACGCGATATTTAGGTTGGGATGGATGGTTAAAGTCTGATAGGGATGCGGGAACTGGAGTGTGATTGCTTCTACTGAAACGGCCGTTGCTCGTCGGTTTACCTGCAAATAAGCAATGCAGTGTATATTGCGCAAAAATTTTAAACGTGATGCAAATTCCCATCGGACCATGAATGCTGTCTTCGGACGGTTAGGATGACGTCCTTAGACCATGATGTCCTGGGCCATGAAGCGTATAATAAAGGATACGCAGGCTATGAAATGATGCTCTCGGGCTATGAGAATGATGCCTCCGAACTATGATGCCTTTGAATAATGATATGCAAGAGATTAAGAGGGGTCCTCAGGCCATGGCATGGCATTCTCGGGCTATGCGAATGGTGCCTCCGAACAATGACACCTTTGGACAATTTGGCGATCTTTCAGCCCATGCAATGCAATAGGTGGCGATCTTTCTGCCCATGAAAGCGTAAATAGAGTGGCGATATTTCAGCCGGTGCAAGACATAAATGAAGATGGTGATCTTTCAGCCGATGCAGGACATAAATAAAGGTGGCGATCTTTCAGCCGATGCAAGATGTAAATAGAGGTGGCGATCTTTCAGCCATGCAAGACATAAATAGAGGTGGAGATCTTTCAGCCATGCAGATGGAGGTAGAGCTTAACCTCGGAAGGCAGAATGGTAGCCTTATGCAATGCAGGAATGCAGATGGAGACAGAGCTTAGCCTCGAAAGGCAGAATGGTAGCCTTATGCAATGCAAGAATGCAGATGGAGACAGAACTTAGTCTCGAAAGGCAGAATGGTAGCCTTATGCAATGCAAGAATGAATGCAGATGGAGACAAAGCTTAGTCTCGAAAGGCAGAATGGTAGCCTTATGCAATGCAAGAAATAAAAGGTGAATAGTGAGAAAATTTCTTAGCTGATAGCTGATTGCGATATAGTGGCGGCTGGGGGTATTGTATGCGGATAGTAATTGTGAACAGGTGTGACAGTTCTGAGAGTCGTGTTCATGAATAGTATGAGTGTGTAATATATGATTTTGCGACTTGGGTGCCTGTATCCAAAGAAAAATCGTGAGTTTTGTAAAAGGGAAAGGCTAGTTCATGACCCCGCTGCCTTTGCTCGCCTTGTTCGATTTTGGTCTGATGACATGGTATGTATCATTGGTGTAGCGTTGCTGAACAAAGCGATTTCGAAAATAAACATGCATGAATTTGTAAAGATATGACATAAGTATATATTTAAGAAATAGTTTTTAGATGAACCGACGACTATGACGTGGTTCAGGACATTGCAACCTCCCTTCCTTCGGAATTTTGAGGGTCCTCCTGAAAATTCTGCCCCAGTTTAATGGGTTGATACTTCTGACGGTTGCTTGCGGTGATCGGCTGAAATTACTTTGGAATTTTGAGGGTCCTCCTCAAAATTCTGCCCCAGTTTCCAATTGCGGGGGGAATAAATTTTTTATTGAATTGTGACCAAAACCCATAAGGCTGCCTACGTATCCTCTCTTAAACGGGAACCAGGTCAGACGTAGTTCAAATTACACCATGTAGGAAAACATAAGATTACACATAGTAGCGCTTGACTGCGTCTGAATTAATAGGCTTCGGCCAAACTTCTCTGTCCATTTCTGCAAGTATAAGGGCTCCTCCAGTCAGGACCCGATAGACCATGTATGGACCCTGCCAATTGGGAGAGAACTTCCCTTTGGCCTCATCTTGATGCGGGAAAAATTTTCTTTAACACCAGCTGCCCCGGTGTGAACCGTCTTGGCTTGACTCTCTTGTTTAAAGCTCTGGACATTCTGTTCTGATAAAGCTTCCCGTGGCAAATTGCATTCATTCTCTTCCCATCTATAAGAGCCAGCTGCTCGTAGCGGCTTCGCACCCATTCTGCGTCGTCGAGCTCAGCTTCTTGTATGATCCTTAAGGAGGGTATTTCTACTTCGACGGGAATGACTGCCTCTGTACCCTAAACCAACATATAGGGAGTTGCACCAGTTGATGTGCGGACTGTGGTGCGATACCCCAATAAAGCAAATGATAGCTTCTCATGCACTGCTTATGCTTCTCTACCATTTTTCTTAGTATCTTCTTAATGTTTTTGTTGGCGGCTTCCACGGCTCCGTTCATCTGCAGTTTGTAGGCTGTAGAGTTCTTGTGCTTGATCTTGAAGGTTTCACACATGGCTTTCATCAAGTCACTGTTGAGGTTGGAGCCATTATCAGTAATGATTGACTCTGGATACCGAATCGACAAACAATGCGGTCGCGGACGAAGTTCGTCACGACTTTCTTAGTCACTGCTCTGTATGATGCTGCTTCGACCCATTTGGTGAAATAGTCAATTGCCACTACGATGAATCTGTGCCCTTTGGAGGCGGCAGGCTCGATTGGTCCAATAACATCCATCCCCCAAGCGGCGAAAGGCCATGGTGAGCTTGTTGCATTAAGCTCATTTGGTGGCACCATTATCATATCTGTATGTATCTGGCAGCGGTGGCATTTTCGAACGTACTGGATGCAGTCCGTCTCCATAGTTATCCAGAAGTAACCAACACGGAGTATCTTCTTGGCTAAGACAAAGCCGTTCATATGCGGACCACAGGTCCCGGCATGAATTTCCTCCAGCAGTTTAGATGCTTCCTTCGCGTCGACACACCTTAGCAAACCCAAATCCGTAGTCCTCCTATATCGGATTCCTCCGCTGTGAAATAAATTGTTGGACAATCTTCGAAGTGTGCGCTTCTGAGTGGTATTTGCAAGCTCTGGGTATTCTCCTTTGGCCAAATATTCCTTGATGTCGTGAAACCAAGGTTTTCCATCTGCTTCTTCTTTGACATGAGCACAATAAGCTGGCTGATTATGGATTTTCACAGGAATAGGATCAATAAAGTTTGTATCTGGATGCTGTATCATGGACGATAGGGTAGCCAATCCATCAGCAAACTCATTTTGGACTCTGGGAACATGCTGGAACTCTGTTTTTGCGAACCTTTTCCTCAACTCCTGTACATGGTGCAGATAAGGGAGTATCTTGGAATTCTTGGTCGCCCATTCTCCTCGTACCTGATGTATGAGTAGGTCCGAATCCCCAATTATTAGCAACTCTTGGATGTTCATGTCAATGGCCATCTTAAGCCCTAAGATGCAAGCTTCGTACTCGGCCATATTATTGGTGCACGGGAATCTGAGCTTGGTGGATATCGGATAGTGCTGACCGGTTTCTGATACTAGGACTGCCCCTATGCCAACTCCTTCGAAATTTGCTGCTCCGTCGAAAAACATTCTCCAACCATCATAGGACTTTGCAATATCTTCTCCTATGAATGATACCTCTTCATCTGGAAAATACGTCTTTAGGGGCTCGTATTCTCTATCCACAGGGTTTTCAGCAAGGTGATCCGCTAGTGCCTGTCCTTTGACTGCTTTCTGGGTCACGTAGACAATGTCGAATTCACTCAACAGGATCTGCCACTTGGCGAGCTTGCCGGTGGGCATGGGCTTCTGAAAGATGTATTTCAAAGGATCCATCATTGATATGAGATATGTAGTATAGGCACAGAAGTAGTGCCTCAGCTTCCGAGTTATCCAAGTTAAAGCACAGTAGGTGCGTTCTAACAGAGAATACCAGGCCTCGTATGGAGTGAACTTCTTGCTGAGGTAGTAGATGGCCTGTTCTTTCTTTCCTGTCTCGTCATGCTGCCCCAGGATGCAACCGAAGGCACCATCTAACACTGTGATATAGAGTAACAAAGGTCTACCTGGCTCGGGCGGGACCAAAACTGGTGGCGTTGACAAGTATTCCTTGATTCTGTCAAAAGCTTTCTGGCAATCATCAGTCCATTCGGTGGCGGCATCCTTCTTCAACATCTTGAAGATCGGCTCACAGATAACTGTAGATTGTGCTATGAACCGGCTGATGTAGTTAAGTCTCCCCAAGAAGCTCATTACGTCTTTCTTGTTCCTTGGGGGTGGAAATTCTTGAATGGCTTTGACCTTTGATGGATCCAGTTCTATTCCTCAGCGACTCACAATAAACCCAAGTAATTTTCCAGCAGGAACCTCGAAGGCACATTTTGCGCGATTCAGTTTTAGGTTGTACCCTCGCAGTCTATTGAAGAACTTCCTCAAATCTTCTATGTGATTGGCTGCTTTCTTGGACTTGATGATAACATCGCCTACATATACTTCGATCTCCTTATGTATCATATCATGGAAAATGGTAGTCATGGCCCTCATGTAGGTGGCCCCTGCATTCTTTAACCCGAATGGCATCATCTTGTAGCAATACATTCCCCACGGCGTAATGAAAGCCGTTTTCTCATCATCTTCTTCATCCATCCAGATCTGATGGTACCCCGAGAAACAATCTACAAATGATTGCAACTCGTGCTTGGCGCAATTGTCAATCAGGATGTGTATGTTTGGCAAGGGGAAGTCATCTTTCGGACTGGCCCGGTTGAGATCCCGGTAGTCGACACAGACTCTAACCTTCCCGTCCTTCTTCGGTACTGGCACAATGTTGGCTAACCATGTTGGATACTCCACTACCCGGAGAACCTTAGCTTTGACTTGCTTGGTGACCTCTTCCTTGATTTTCAAACTCATATCTGGCTTGAACTTTCTGAGCTTCTGTTTTACTGGCGGACAGGCCAGATCGGTTGGCAATTTGTGGGCCACAATAGATGTACTCAGACCAGTCATGTCGTCGTACGACCAGACGAATATGTCCTCCTACTCCCTTAGAAATTCCGTGTATTCTTTCTTTTCTGACGGCGATAAATGAATGCTGATCCGTGTTTCTTTGACGTTTTCTGCATCTCCCAGGTTGACGATTTCGGTCTCGTCCAGGTTGGACTTAGGTCTGTTCTCAAATTTCTCAACTTCCTTAACAATCTCTTCCGGTATATCATCTTCCTCTGAATCTATGTCCGTTTGTTGCATTGTCTCGTTGCATGTCACAGTCATTGGTTCATCAAGATAAGTAATAGTAATGCTGTATAAGTAAAGTAATGAGAGAAAATAATAAGAGTAAGATTTATAAGAAAACCGAAATGCTTTGATAAATTCCGTAACTGTTTTTGAACATTGGAGCTCTTTCTTGCAAAAAGAATAAAAAAAGGCGAAAGGAAAGTAAACTAGTAAAATAAAATAGTGCATGATGCTTGTTCAGCCTTGCTACCCCGAGGCTCGCCGGGCTCTGGTGGTTCTGATGGTCCAGTTATTGAGGTGTGCCCCTCTGCTTAAGATGATCATGTCAGAGTGCACGAACTAACCTTTAAGGAGGGGAATAAACAAAAGTAAAAACAAAAATGTAACAAGTTAGTAAGGATCATTAGAAAAATGTTGCAATATTTAAACACGTAGTGCTGAAATATAAAGCGCGTCCTAATTTTGGGGGACCTCGTTGTTCCCGAGGTGGGCCTAGCGACAAGTTAATTTGGAGAACTTAGAATGCTAAATGCCTCATTTCATTGATAAAAGGTAGACGAATCCCAAAATGACACTAAATGACAAGAAAATAAAAATCACTAATGGCCATCGACCTTATTACATCTTATAAAGCGGAAATGGAAATTCCTATCTATTTGGTCCTAGAGGGACCTTCCCCAGACTCGGCGTCGTTGGCTCCATCGAACAACTCCCCTAGCTCGCGAAGTCCCAGCAATAGGTAGGCTCTGGCTAGATGTCCGCCTTCGTTTCCTTTAGCATTTTGGCAGTCTTCGACCCTTTTGAGAACTAGAGTGTAAACAATTCCACCAGCTTAGCAACCTTGGGTGGATGTTGGTGACCATGCTGAATGTGGGGACTTCGTGCCTCATATTTCTGCAAGACAAAAAGGTTAGGCCCTTACCCCCACCAGACTCGACTATCTAATATCAACAATTGGCATAAAAGCATTTTAGTTCTCCAAATAAATGCACAAAACGTGGTAGTGTCCATTTGGGTTTTGGGAAAACCCAGTGGACTTTGGACAAGGCTATCTTAAAGAGTCATTATGCGGACAACATAACTGACTCGGCTAGGTTTGACTATGATGCATGCACAATTAAACAGAGTAAGGTTTCTATGGGGTATTAGACTGGTACCCTTGAGCGGACAACTCAAGAGGGAAAGGCGCGGAACCCTCGACTACACCGTTGATCGACTGGTTTTACCACAAATATGCCTTTGCCGGATTTAGGGGGTGATAATATCGGAAGGGCGCAACACTCATTATAAGCGTTGCTACGGTATTTTGTTTGGCACGAGTGGAATATGATGTTGAAAACATGCTTATGCAATAATTAAACAAGTTGTCAC
>NC_031999.1:60791965-60826765 GCF_001879085.1 Nicotiana attenuata | reverse complement strand
GCATGAAAATGCATGTTTTATAGGCATGGTAACTAGATGAAAGTGCAGAATCTTATAGGCATGGTAACTAGATGAAAGTGCAGAATCTTATAGGCATGGTAACTATATGAAAAACACTGAAATTAGAGATTCCTATAGGCAAGTTATCTACCCTTTTCATGCATAGTTACCCCTCCCTTTTCACTAAGCATCCCCGAAGTTTATTACAAAGTTATTACAGCCCATAATGGAATAAGAAAAGCAAAATTACATCAGAAATTAAAAGTACAACCAAGGGGAGCCTAATTCAGGCTCCTTGTATGAAACATGAGATGAACCAACTCCAAAGATCTGATTTCAAAAGCCTTTCTCTCATTTGGGGTGTGTCAGAGTTCCCTAAGAGCCTCATGCGGACTCCGGGCAGTGCTCACACCCAAATACATTGCAGGATTGAGTCATAGTGCAGTGTGGAAGGGCCAGCCCTCAAGTGTCCAAATTCAGAGGGAACTCAAGGTCCCAAGGCAAGGCTCACAGGAGGGGGGCAGAACTTAGAAGCTAAGAGTGAGTGTAAGTGCAGAGAGGGAATTCTAAAAGGGGAAAAGGGAAGTGGCAAGGACAGGCTAGTGGGCATACCTAGCAATAGGAAATGCTGGCACACCCCACCAGCCTGTTAGAACACATTGTTTTGGGAGTTAGGATCCCCAAAGGGAACAAGTCCAAACATGAAAAATAACTTGCATGTTGCCATGTTCTGAACTACAACTCAAAGCACATAGAATAAAATAGGGGTGCAGGAATTCACAGCAGAAACAGATGAAAGGAAATTAACATGCTAAACTCCATACAGACAGTAAAGTAGACATGGATGTAAAGGCTGTAAGTAAACACATTGGGATGATGCTGAAACCAAAACTAGAACATACCAGTCTCAAAGAAACAAGCAAAAGAAAGCAATATTCTTGTAAAGCCAAAGTGCAGACAAGAAGCAAGAATACTCCAAGTATGAGTTTTGTGAGATTGTAAGTGTGAAGTCTGAAGTGTGTGTGTGTGTGTCTAAAGTGCAAAAGGGTTGTTCCCCTTTTATAGTGTAGAAAGCAAGCAGAAATGGGTAAGAAAATAGTTTGAAAATCAATTACACAAGGTTTCCCTTTAATTAAGGGATTCTGATTTCAAACGGGTAAAACTAATTAAGGAAAGAGATTAATCAAACACTTTTCAAAGCAGTACAAGAGGGGTAAAAACATAGAGGTTTATTTAAGGACAAGATCTTGACAGTACACGATTGTACAATTTAAGGAAAGGAAATCAATTGACAGCCAAGAAATCATAAGTCGAAAATTTTGTATGAATGAACCAAGTCAGAAAGATGGAAAGATTTTAACTTATGGAAAATCAATAACAATCAATTAGACTTATTAAAAGGAATTCTGAATCAATCACAAGTTGGAAACCCCTTTTTGAAGAAAAATTCATCACATATAAAGGCATACAGACACGTTAAAACATGAAGAAATTTGTCATGCCATTGTAAGGCTAGTGAAAACTCTAGAGAAGTCAGAATTACATGAAAACAAGGGAGTCCAAACTCAGTTTGTAGGCTCAGAGATTAGTCTGAAAGAGTCAAGGGTTCTCAAACAGAACCCTAGTTCAATCACATGACCAAACTCGGCGGAACCCCCAAATTCTAGGGTTTCCACCTCGAGTCAAATACAGAGATGAGGAGGCAACTTGCTCAGAGATTTCTTTTCAGAATCGCATGAGAAGGCAAGCAAATATAATAGAAAAATTCGAAGCAAACAGAGTGAAGGAACTAACTCAAAGCACAATGAGAGAACAACATGATAGTAGAAGAAACATGTTTAAGAAAAACCTTTCAGAAGGGACTTAAACAGGGTTCAGTAGAAGAGAAAACAGTAAACACAGTAGAAGATATAGTAGAAGAACTTAACCAAGGTTCAGAAGAGAGAAATACTAAAACACCTAAGAACGTAGTAGAAAAAACCTGTTTTAAGAAGGTCTTTTTAGAAACTCAACATGGTTCAACGGAAGGCAAACAAAGAGACTTAAGAACTTAGTAAAAGAAATACAGTAGGAGAACACAAGAACACTGGAAAAGTATACGAAAGAGCATATAGGAAAACATAGTGAGATAAACATGTGAGCATGGTATAGAAACACAGTAGGAAAACAAAAAATATAGAAGCACAGAAGAACATGCTTGGTAAAAGGAAACATATGAAAGTAGTAGCAAACAAATACACACAAGGAAAAGGGGAAAAAGTCATAAGCATTTCAGAAAATCCTAAATCGAAAAGAAGTGATTTTAAAAGTAATTTTGAAAGAAAAGTTGGGGAAATCGTTTAAAAACCCAAGTAGAGCATAGATGCGTGACAGATCTAAGAAAAATCAGAGGGAACCTCGAATAGTTAGGGTTTCAGAAGAACCCTAGAATGAGAAAGGCTTGGAAAAGGTCTGATCTGAGTCGGATAAGTCAGAACCAGGCTCAAAACACCATTGTACGCCGGAGCAAGGCCGGAGATGGCCGTAGAACCTTGAATTTGCGAAGATCTGAGTGAAGACCTTCGAGGTCAGACCTCGAATCTCCAAGTATCAAGTGTATAAGAGCACAGGGAGGTGAGCGTGGGGTTCTCATGGCCTGGGAAGCCATAGATCCCGGTGAGTTTAAGGTAGAAGATGGTGAGAGGGGCTAGGGTTTCGAGAGAGTCTGAGAGAGGAAAGGATTTCAGAGGCGGCGGGTTAAGGGAAAATGATTTTAGGGTTGGTTGTTTGTAAAATTAAAAAGGAAAGGAATGATTGTGGTTGTTGATCAAAATGATCAACGGCCTGGATCGAAAGGGGAGGCCGGGCGGGTTAGATTAGCTGGGTCAGGGGCAGGTAATTTAGAAATTGGGCCGGTCCGTTTAAGATTGAAATTGGGGTTTTAATTGGGGGTTGATTTGGGCTATAATTGAAATGAAAACAGGGCTAGTATTTAAATAGCCAGTTTTCCCTTTTTATTTTATAAAAAATAGTAAGATAATTTCTGGAAATAAATTAAAGGTACTAAATTAATTAATATACATAAATATTAAAATAAAAATACTGGAACCAATTTCATAATTATAAAAAGCTATTAAATCTCAAAATAGGCTAAAATTGCAATTATATGCAATTTAGCTTTAAAATTACTAAATAAGTTTGTAAAAATGCGCAAAAATTACCTTATCTATATTTTTGTATAAATGTGAGAAAAAAAATAAGTTATTCACCAAAATAATAATTTGAGGAACAATTATTGGTTTTCGTACTGTCAAAATAGGACAATAAATTGATTAAAAAATCCTTTACAAATTAGGAAAAATACATAAAACATTTGGGCATACTTATATATGCATATGTATACTATTTTAAAATTATTTTGCATATAAAAATATACAGGAAAAAATTGGGTATCAACAGGGGGATTGGGTAAGAAAAGGACAAATAAGCACAATAATCCAAATGACCATTTTGACGACCACACTTATCACAAATACTCCACTCATGGGTTTGAGATTGTGCGCACAATCCATCCCCGCGAGAATTTGAATAATTTTGCCACGAGTGTGGTCCTCCAAAATAAGGATAGGGTCATCAAAGTATGAACAACTACCATCCGACCAATTTTCATTATGCGATGCCATTTTTCAAAACTAAGAAATTAAAAAAGAAACAAACAAGAAGATAAGAAAGAATTACAAAAATATTCACAAGTTTGGACCAAAGTACTTACGCTTACTCCTCAAACTACCTAAATATGCCAAATTGTTCCCGGAAGCGGCGCCAATTTTGATGACGTCCAAATCCACTACTAAAAAGTAAATGGACACGGTCGCATGCAATATAATTTACCCAACTATGAGTCGTGGTCGAATCCCATAGAGAACAATATGTAGGCGATTAGGCGTGTAAGAGAATTATCACTTATTATGCTAAGCCAAACATTTAGAAAAGTTTTGAGAAAATATTAATCACTAAATGCAAAAATGTAAAGTAACCTAGAAAGCAAGTAAATTGATCAATAGGTACAATCATGGATACAAGGAAAGTTACACTCAAGTAACAATCCAATGCATTTCACGATTTTATAAATATGAGCGAGTTTATTTTAATTAGCCTTGGGTAATAATACTATATTAACTTCTTCCGAAGACTAACAATACTTCTTAATTGAATTATCCCAAAAATAATTAAGAGATTAAGCACACCCGATTATGGTAACGAGTAGTTCAATCTTATCCCTACGTAGAATCTATAAAGTGAGGGTTAAAGCCTCAAGTTTTTGTTAACTAATCTTTCCCAACCCCAAATTATCTTTCCCAAAATTAATTCGAAGTAAATGGGCGAGTCCTAAGGTTAGATAATACCTTTGGAAACATTAAAGAACAAGAATAATTAAAGAAATAATAACTCACTTCATAATAACTAAAATCGTTCAATACATAAGCACAATAAAATATTTAATCCACACTTTAAATATGAATATTCTCATAAACAAGATTCAAGTGTTGGAATAAATACTACACACTTATATATACAATACAAAGCACGGAAATGAAGAAATGAACATAAATGGGTAAGAAATTCTCAACCAAAAGCTTCAAATCTTCAATCGCCAAGTGTGTGTGTGCAAGAAACCTAGCTTCCAAAACTTGTTCTCTCTAGTCTCAAGAATGAAAAATAATCCAATGATATTTTACAAATGAGCTAGTATGGGTATTAAATGATTTGGGGCAAAAAATGTGAAATTACATAGGTACCCAGAACTGAAGCACGATATTCGCATTTGCGAAGCAATGTTCGCATGACTTTCCTATTGACCTTCGCATTTGCAATAAAGACTTCGCATTTGGGAAGTCTGACTGTCTCGTTTGTCTTCGCATTTGCGAAGTCCTTTTTCGCATTTTCAAGCACTGCCTTCTTCGCATTTCCCACACCTGTCTTGCAATTGCGACATCTGAGGCCATTTTCCAGATTTTCTTCTTTTCAACTTCTTTTTGACTCGTCACTTGGTTTCTTGACGATCACTTTAAATCACATATACCTATAATATAGAAGTAAAAGACATTAAATACATGATTTTACCACTCAAACATAGCAAAAATCTAAGCTTAAAGATTAGATAAGTTGGTAAAATACCAACTTATTAATTATCTTGGTTATTTTTAACCAAGGTGCTATGAAAGATGGGATTCTCTGAGAGGTTTATTGGCTTGATCTATGAGATTGTGTCAAACAATTGGTACTCTGTGTTATTCAGTGGCCAACCATATGGATTCTTCAAATCTTCTAGAGGGGTGAAAGAAGGATATCCTTTGTTTCCTACCCTATTTATTTTGGCAGCGGAGGCAATTTCTAGAGGGTTAAATGCTTTGCATATGAATCTTTACTTTTGTGGCTTTGGATTGCCCAAATGGAGTCCAAAAATCAATCACCTAGCCTATGTGGATAACACAATTATTTTCTCTTCCCCTGATTCTATTTCCTTGGAGCTTATGATGGAGGTCTTATATGCATATGAAGCTGCATCTGGGCAGCTCATAAAAAAGGATAAATCGGCAATTTATGTGCACCATTCAACTATCTTGGAGGTAGTGGAGAAAGTGCAAAGAATTACTGGCATTGGCAAGCAGGAATTTCCATTCACATATCTTGGATGCCAACTTTTATACTAGGAGGAGAATGGATTACTAGCAAGGTCTTATGAACAAAATTCGGAATAAACTTCAAGCTTGGAAAGGTAAGATGTTATCTATAGGAGGTCGGGCAGTGTTAATCTCCCATGTTCTCCAAAGCATGCCAATCCACTTACTTTCAACTGTAAACCCTCCAAAGTATGTGATTGAAAAGCTTCATAAATTTTTTTGCACAATTCTTTTGGAGTAGCTCGGTGGGAGGAAAGAAAAGGCATTGGTTGTCTTAGAGTAATTTATGTCTTCCGGTTAAAGTGGGGGGAGTAGGATTAGGTCGCTCCATGACGTATCCAAAGCTTTGTTTTGCAAATTTTGGAGAAATTTTCGGACTAAACCTACTTTGTGGAGCTCCTTTGTAAGCCAAAAGTATAACAAAAAGATGAATGCTATAGTAGTACGATGGAGACATGGTTCACATGTTTGGAGAAAAATGCTCGAATGTAGGTATTTGATTGAGCACCAAATCTTATGGCAACCAAAGCTGGGATCCTCATTATTTTGGTTTGATAATTTGACAATTTTAGGTTCTATATATTTTGTAACACCACCAGATTTTTTTGTTGATGAGACAGTGCACAATGTGTGTGAAGTGGTGAGGGTTGGAGTAAGGGATGAAGATCGAGTAAGGGAGTTGTTACCTGATGATATTGTAATGCATATTTTGGAGAACATCAAGCCTCCAGTTGAGTATAATAAACTCGATAAGCCCTACTGGATGTTGGAGAATAGAGGGCAGTTTAGAGTTAAGTCATCTTGGGAATACTTGAGGAAGAGGAGAGATCCTAACATTGCATATGAGAACATGTGGGTGAAAGGATTACAATTTAAGATCTCTTTTTTCATGTGGAGATTATGGAAAGTCAAGCTACCATTGGATGACACCATAAGGAGCATGCCTTCGAGATGTTGGTGTTGTATAAATCTGGAGGAAGAAACAGTAGCACATGTGTTTTTTAAATCATATGCTGCTTCAAGGGTCTGGGCTTACTTCTTTTATTTTGCAGGATTATTAATTGAAGGTCTAACTTTGCACCAAGCAGTGGTGAAGTGTTGGACAATGCAGGTCTGTTCCAAGGCTTCAACCAATCTTTCAAGCTTTGCCGTGTATTATTGTGTGGGAATTATGGAAGAGAAGAAATAGTATGATACATGGGAAAGGGTGACTATTAGTAGGGTGATCTTTCAAGTATCATATACAATCCAATCCTTGGTGAAATTGAGAAATCCTGGCATTCAGAGGGTGCCTCATAGATGGCCAGAATTGCTCCACATGATGGAGAATTATACTCCAAAGTTAAAAACAGTTAAGGTATTGTGTGAGTTTCCTATGACTGGGTGGATCAAGATTAACACCCACGGAGCTTCGAAAGAGGAACCTGGGAAGGAGTTCAATATGTTTTTGCATTAGAGATGAATTGGGAGATGTTATTGATGCCTTTGGAAAGGGGATATAGGAGACTACAAATACAATGGCAGAAACTATAGTTATACTGGAGGCCTTGAGGTATGCTGCCCAACACAACTTTAACTACATGTGGTTACAAACGGATTCTATGTTGCTGAACAATGTTACTGAAGGCTGTTGGAAACCACTTTGGGTAATTGTTGACCATGTGGAAGAAATAAGGACTCTACTGGAAAGGTGTACTTCTAAGGTGTCACATATATTTAGAGAAGGTAACAAACTAGCTGACCATCTTGCAAATTATGCTCTTGAAAATGGCACATTCGAGTGTCATGGTTTCTAGCAGCTTGATACACAAGGGAGAAAAATTGTGAACGATGATAAGCTACAACGTCCTTATTTGAGAATAAAGGTTACTAGAAGTTAGGAGGAGATGAGGAAAGGAGTAAATGAAGAAGGAAATCACTGGAGGAAATATACCACATCATCACTCTCAAATCATTAGGGAGGAGAGTTTGATGAGTTTTTTAGCTAACCATATTTTCTTTTTTGCAGGGTAAGTTACTGTGGGCATGCCTTATTTTTTGGTTCAACCTCAAAGGGTGGTATTAGCAGCTAGTGCTCATTCCCTCGAGGAAGAATAGAAGATAAGCACGAGCATTCATAGTAAAGAGGAACTAGGGCAGTACGATAAGCAAAGGATGAGACTGGGCTTTTTTTTAGTTTCACATATACTACACTGCCTAGATATAGACTCATTACCTATGTTATCATGCTTGGATTTAAACAACAACACAGCAGGATGAGAACAACACAAAGGATCTGGATAAGCATAAGCATGGGAGAAAGTAGAAAAGAGGAACCTGGCCATTTCAAACCTATACTGTCCAATGAGATAGGCATTGACAATGGCTGGCGAATCATGTTTTCCCCAAATAATTTTCGCTTGGATTGGGTGGCTAGCACAGATGACAAGTCCAGGCCTCACTTCACATGGTGCAAGTTTGCCCGTATGGAACAAACGATACTCAGGTGCAATGACTCGGGACATCCCTATTTGGGTAATATTACGGGTCCAATGGAACCTCTATGGAACAATATTCAGGTACACATGAAATCTAGGACAGTTAAAGAGGGCAACCATGGCTAGAAAATATGGAAAACAGCAGCAAAAGGTCGTGAAAATTTGATGACAAGATGGCTGGACAACATGCTTCATCAAGGTTGGACAGTGCAAATTTTGACGTTTGCACATCATTTCTTGTGGGCAGCACTATTGGTAACTATATGTATGCATTCTTATGACCATGGGGCACAATTTTATTCAGGAAAATGGACGTGCTTAAAGTCAAAATCACAAGATATACTCGGGAAAAAACAGGTGCACAATGGTGAAACAAGACTGCCCAGTTTTTCAACATTCTGGGCAAGCATGTTTTTGATAGCGAGAAGGACACTCTTTCAGCTATGGACACAAATTATCTCTCGACATGGCTAATTTTTACGTACTACTATTACTATGTTGGTACAGTACTTCACATGGATAGTATTAGATCAAAATGTACTACCAATTTTGAGTTGCATCAACTCAATTTTGGTAATAGGTTTATGTCATTTACATAGTTTATTTTTTTTACATTTTTTAATAAAATAAAATAAAATAAAATAATAAACTAATGTAAGACCAAAAATGTGATAATCTTTGAAGCATATAAATTAAGTTAATCATATTACCTTGGAGGTTACAAATATTTAAGATCATGAGCAACAAGTACAAAGTGGGTCAGAAGGTTCAAAACCTAAAGGAATTGCAGAAAATAATGTTTCGTCAAAAGTGGACAAGTTAGGAATGTTATAACCCGTACCTTTGGGGTGAGACTAGGTTTCTTAACATGATAATAGGGTTATGTTATGAGTTATTTTAGTCGTATGATAGTCATGTGGTTTTGAAGTCAAGCGAGTTGTGGAACGAAAGTCGATGAAAGTCGTCACAGGTTACGTTCTTATGTTTTACTAAAACTTGAATCTAATGTCACTGAGCTTTTATCCCAATATACTTAGAGGTATGTTGTAATCCACCCATAACATCGAATATCTATGATTATATTTTATAACACATTAAATTGTTTGTCAATACGACATCGGAGTAGAGAGATACATGCATTTTTGCGAGACTACGCAGGCTGCATAGGTGACAAGTAGGTGTGTTACCTACTTGCTAAAATGAGACGACTAAATATGTCCAAAAGGGGCCAATTAGGGTCAGAAAAAGAGACCTTTTAAGGTCTTATTTCCTTCATATATCACACTCATTATAGAGCATAAAAATGATAGATAAGTACCTTCAAACATTTCCCAAAAATTCAACACAAACTCTATTGATTTTCTCTTCTTTTCAAGCTCTAGTTGGAGGAAAACTTAAGGTTTGAAGAATCAAAATAGGAGCTGAGATATTTATCAAATAAGGTAAGTATACTGATCTCTTTCATCAATTATTTCTGCTAGAAATGTATAGAAATTCATTCTATAATTGTAAGAACTCACGGGACAGTGATTGGAAGTCGTGAGTTCGAGTTATTCAATTTTAGTAGACTATTTTGTGGGTTGTTTCGTGTTGCTATACTGTCCAATGAGATAGGCATTGACAATGGCTGGCGAATCATGTTTTCCCCAAACAATTTTCGCTTGGATTGGGTGGCTAGCACAGATGACAAGTCCAGGCCTCACTTCACATGGCGCAAGTTTGCCCATATGGAACAAATGATACTTAGGTGCAATGACTCGGGACATCCCTTTTTGGGTAATATTACGGGTCCAATGGAACCTCTATGGAACAATATTCGGGTACACATGAAATCTAGGACAGTTAAAGAGGGCAACCATGGCTAGAACATATGGAAAACAACAGCAAAAGGTCGTGAAAATTTGATGACAAGATGGCTGGACAACATGCTTCATCAAGGTTGGACAGTGCAATTTTGACGTGTGCACATCATTTCTTGTGGGCATCACTATTGGTAACTATATGTATGCATTCTTATGACCATAGGGCACAATTTTATCGTGGAAAATGGACGTGCTGAAAATCAAAATCACAAGATATACTCGGGAAAAAATAGGTGCACAATGGTGAAACAAGACTGCTCAGTTTTTCAACATTCTGGGCAAGCATGTTTTTGATAGCGAGAAGGACACTCTTTCAGCTATGGACACAAATTATCTCTCCACATGGCTAATTTTTACGTACTACTATTACTATGTTGGTACAGTACTTCACATGGATAGTATTAGATCAAAATGTACTACAATTTTTGAGTTGCATCAACTCAATTTTGGTAATAGGTTTATGTCATTTTCATAGTTTATTTTTTTGTACATTTATTAATAAAATAAAATAAAATAATAAACTAATGTAAAACCAAAAATATGATCATCTTTGAATGTATATAAAGTAAGTTAATCATATTACCTTGGAGGTTACAAATATTTAAGATCATGAACAACAAGTACAAAGTGGGTCGGAAGGTTCAGAAGCTAAAGGAATTGCAGAAAATAATGTTTCGTCGAAAGTGGACAAGTTAGGAATGTTATAACCCGTACCTTTGGGGTGAGACTAGGTTTCTTAACATGATAATAGGGTTATGTTATGAGTTATTTTAGTCGTATGATAGTCATGTGGTTTTGAATTCAAGCGAGTTGTGGAACGAAAGTCGATGAAAGTCGTCACAGGTTACGTTCTTATGTTTTACTAAAACTTGAATCTAATGTCACTGAGCTTTTATCCCAATATACTTAGAGGTATGTTGTAATCCACCCATCACATTGAATATCTATGATTATATTTTCTAACACATTAAACTGTTTGTCAATACGACATCGGAGTAGAGAGATACATGCATTTTTGCGAGACTACGCAGGCCGCATAGGTGACAAGTAGGTGTGTTACCTACTTGCTAAAATGAGACGACTAAATATGTCCAAAAGGGGCCAATTAGGGTCAGAAAAAGAGACCTTTTAAGGGCTTATTTCCTTCATATATCACACTCATTATAGAGCATAAAAATGACAGATAAGCACCTGCAAACATTTCCCAAAAATTCAACACAAACTCTATTGATTTTCTCTTCTTTTCAAGCTCTAGTTGGAGGAAAACTTAAGGTTTGAAGAATCAAGATAGGAGCTGAGATATTTATCAAATAAGGTAAGTATACTGATCTCTTTCATCAATTGTTTCTGCTAGAAATGTATAGAAATTCATTCTATAATTGTAAGAACTTACGGGACAGTGATTGGAAGTCGTGAGTTCGAGTTATTCAATTTTAGTAGACTATTTTGTGGGTTGTTTCGTGTTGCTATTGGATTGTGTGTTTTGCTATTGTTTTATGGATTTTGGAGGAGAAAGGATTTGTAGAAGCACAACATAAATTCGGGTGGTGGTCTGGTCGTTCGTCGTAACATTTTTGGATTGTTTGACACTACTGTGGTGGCCGTTTTGCGTATGAAGAATTGGGGTGCGTTTGGCTATTCTGTGGTGGATATAAGGTTGGAAAATGATGTATATATATTTTTATTATTTTTTTTCTTGTGTTATTGGTGTTATCTCAAATTGGGAGGAAGTAAAGTTTATAGGGGAGATGCTGCCCGTTTTAATATAAAATAAGCTTGTCGTTCGTTGTGCAAGAGTTGTACTTTTCGTAACTTAATGATAGTATATTATCATTGTTGTAGATTAAGGTGAGAAGAGACAAGTTCAACGTGGTTCTCGGAAAGATTGTGATAAGGTATGTTAAGGATAAACCTTTCCTTCATTTTGGCATGATCTCGTAACTACATGTGTTTGATAACGAGACATAAAGAGAAGTCCGTACTCCTGAATTTATATACATTACCCTAGTCTCACAAGTTATAGTATTCTCCCTTATTGGAACTTTTTATTCTGTTAAGTATTGTCTTCTTCCACTCAAGAGAGCAGAAGGTCTATGTATATATACAATGTTACATCATTTTCACCACCGTCGAGCTATAACCGGTGGGCAGGCCCCTATTGGGCAACCGTTGATAAGATGGTAAGTTATATATCGAGTCTACTATGGCTGAGCGCCTATGCACGAGCCTAGAATGGCTGAGTTACCAAGCCTAGTATGGTCGAGCACCTATGAGCGAGCCTACTACGGCCGAGCAGATACACGTACCGAGCCTTATAGGGTCGGACAACTATTTTACTTACTCTATTGAGAGAGTTGAGTCAGTATCATTAGGCAAGTATATCTTCAGATCATCTTTGACTCCCAGTTATTTTCATTTATTATATTATTAGTTCAGTTTTAGTATTTAGTTATTCTATTGCCTTACATACTCGGTATATTATTTCGTACTGACGTCCCTTTTCTGGGGATGCTGCATTTCATGCATGCAGGTTCAGATAGACAGACGAGTAGTCCTCCTTAGTAGGTGTTGTCCGAGTTTAGCTTAATCGGTAAGCTCCACGTCTTTCGGAGTTACTAGGTCTAGGGTTTTGAGTACATATTTTGTGTGTGTGTGTGTGTGTGTGTATATATATATATATATATATATATATATGTATTATGGGTAGGTCGGGGCCCTGTTCCGACCATAGGTATCCATCAGTAGAAGCTTGTAGACATATCTTGTCAGTTAGTGCAGTATGTTGGGCTTGTAGGCCTTGTATGTATATTTTTTTGGTTTGTCTGATGTAGTGGTTATGATGGCCTTGTCGGCCCAATTGATGTTCAGTCAGAGCTAGTCTCTGTTCAATTTCATATTTTGTTTCACAAATTGTCTTGCAATGTGGCCCTATGGCCAAAGTATGACATTTTATGTTCAGAGTCCCTCAATCTCAAGTCGGTACGCTCGGTTAAGTGAGGCACCGGGTGCCGGTCTCGCCTCCTCAGGTTTGGGGCATGACAATTGGAATCGGGTTGCACGCCACAACAATATTTATTGATATTGGGATTGGGTTGCAAGCTGCAACAGTGTTTATTGATAGTGAGATTGGGTTGAACGCTGCAACAGTGTTTATTGAGATTGAGATCGGGTTGCTCGTCACAACGGTATTTGTTAATGATGTTTGGTTATGATCTTGGGCATACTTCGCTATTATTATTTTCATCGTAGAATGGTTATGAGGTTATATCTTATTCTCCATGTCTGTTAACTTGTTCCATAGCTCTCCAATTGATGCTCTTAGCATTATTCGACATATCTCCTGCCTTGTTTTTCCTGCTTATTATCTACACGGGTACATTTTAAGTGAGTATCTTGACCTTGAAACACCGTCACTACTTTACCGAGGTTAATCATGATGCATACTAAGCACATGGGGTCGGTTGTACTCATACTACACTTTTACACCTTGCGTGCAGATCTTGAAGTTGTGTAGCTATGGAAGAAAGAGCCTTGCATTGAAGATGTACATGCGTTCCCGATTCAAGCTACCTCCTGTTTATGGTAGTTTTGTACACGGTGAAATCAGAGGAGTTGATTTCGTGGCCATTACGGTGCTCCATAGATATGCCTCCTAAGGCTCGAAACAAGGCTCGAGATGCAAACCTCGAAGGGTTCCCAAACGCTCGACTCTAGAGCAATGCAGATTGATAGCTATGATGGAGAAATGGGAAGTTCCCTAGGCACTTGATTAAACCTGACCAAGCCTATTAGGCTAGTACAAGCCCGTACATTGGCATTAAATGGCGGTACCATTCCCATATATTTGTAATAAATGCATTTGTATTATGTTGGGATTCCCCCTCATATATAAAGGGGACCCTTGTCATTTTGTAACACAACATATAACATTGAATAAAAGAAAATTCTCTGCTCTTTAACTTGAATACATTCTCCCTTGATTCTATTATTTACATTTATTGCTTACATTTATTGTGTTCTATTAATTATTCTTCATTTATTGTTCATTATTGATCACAAAAAGCCTTCATCAAAGCTCTCAAAGCTGTTAGTCCTTCACCGACTGCCCATAACTTGGCATCGAGCTCGACCTCGAGGCCCCGTAGAACCAAGCTCGAGGCCCTGATTCTCAGCCATTCGGTTTACTTAAACACACTATCTTCAAGCTCTTATCTTATTCTCTAGTCTCTTACTTAGCATCTATTGCTTATCAACTAGCATAAAAATAAATCACGTATTTTTAGAACCACAAAATTAAATCTAATTGTTATTAACATTTTCACGGCAAACAGTTTGGCGCCCACCGTGGGGCTAAAAATAATATTGATTGTTTTCTTGCTCGTTTACTACATAACGCAAGTTATCTTTCACACTTTTTCTAGTCCAAGAATCTTTGATTTCAGGTCAAAATGTCTAACTCAGTAAACGCACATGACAACAACGATCTTTAAGACCATGGAGAGAATAGTGTAGCTGTTCCAGGTATTGGTGTACCACCACAAAACCCTGAGGTTGCACCCGAACCAATTCCCGTTGATGTGGTCTCGCGCAACGCTCAACGCGTCAACATAAACTCCCACACCAACAGGAGTATACGCCAAGAAAACCAACGGGAAGCCCAAAAAACCCCGGCTCATGAGGAACAAGGGGTTAGCCTTCACGTCATCTTCGAAATGTTGCAGGCACAGCAGCTGGCGATTACTCAACTGCAAATCCACTAAAAAGCTCTAAGCACAGCAGCACCAGAAACGGCTCCCCAGGCCGAATAGGTACCAAAAAGATCAAGCAACAACGGGTCAGCAGCCGACCCTGTCATCATAAAGATGCTCGAGGACCTCATAAAAAGTATTGAGTCGGGCTAAAAGAAGATAGAAGCCAACGACAAGAAGCTAGAGACCTACAATTCTAGGGTCGATCAAATTTCGGGCGCACCCCCGATCCTGAAGGGTGTCGATTCGAAGAAATTCGTACAAAATCCGTTCCCACAAAAATACGGCTCCAAAACCCATTTCGAAGAAGTTTAGAATGCTCGATCTGCCGAAATACAACAGAACCTCGGACCCCAACGAGCACGTCACCGCTTACACTTATGCAGTGATGGGCAACGACCTAAAGGACGACAAGATTAAGTCTGTCCTACTAAAGAAGTTCAGAGAAATGCTTTGGAAGGGGGCCATGATGTGGTACCACAACCTCGCCCTGAACTCTGAACTCAATAGACTCATTCGCCATGCTAGCAGATTCTTTCATAAAGGCACATGCCGATTCCATCAAGGTGGCTTCAAGGAAATCCGACGTCTTCAAAATCAAACAAAGAGAAAACGAGATGTTGCAAGAGTTTGTGTCTCGCTTTCAAATGGAGCAAATGGAATTACCACCAGTCTCCGACGACTGGGCCGTACAGACCATCACTCAAGGTTTGAACGAGCGAAGCTCGATAGCCTCGATGTAGATGAAGCAGAACTTGGTCGAATATCCCGTCGTGACCTGGTCGGATGTCCACAACCGATACCAATCGAAGATCAGGGTCGATGATGAAAAACTAGGAGCCCCCTCGGGTTCGGTATATCCTAAGAGGCTTCTAGCAAAGGAGCCAAAGTCGAACAAGGAAGGTACCAACCATACACTCAAGATAGAAGAAACGATCCAAGACGTAACATACCCCGATATGACCGAAGGATAGATCGAGGTCAAAACCCTCGGGGACTCATAAGGAGAACTGAATTCGATAGACACACAGGACCGACGGAGGCACCCCGATTGTGTGAATAACACTTCAACATTGATGTTTCAGACATCGTCTCTACCATCGGTAAAATTAGAGAAACCATGTGGCCAAAACCCATACAATCAGATCCGTCGCAAAGGAACCCCAACCTAGTGTGCGAGTTTCACGACACGCACGGTTATAGGACCTGAGACAGCAGACAGCTCCGAGAAGAAGTAGCCCGACTACTCAGCAAAGGGCACCTCCGAGAGTTCCTCAGCGATCGAGCCAAAAATCAATTTCGGGAAAGAGAGGCCAACATAAAGAATGAAACAGAAGAACCACAACATGTCATCCACATGATTGTCGGAGGAGTCGACATCCCATAGGAACCCATCGTCAAACGAACAAAAATATCCATCACCAGGGAAAAGCGGATTCAAGGTTACATACCCAAGGATGCTCTCACATTCAGCGACGAGGACATCGAGACCCTGTCTCAACCTCATAAAGACGCACTGGTAATCTCTTTTCGTGTAAATACATTTAGAGTTAAATGTGTACTTGTAGATCCAAGTAGCTCGGCCAACATTATCAGGTCAAGGGTGGTGGAGCAGCTCGGACTGCTCGACTAGATCGTGCCCGCCTCTCGAATCCTCAACGGATTCAACATGGCGAGCGAGACATCGAAAGGAGAAATCACCCTCCCGGTCAACGCGGCCGGCACAACCCAAAATGTCAAGTTCTATGTCATTGAAGGAGACATGAGGTACAACGCCTTGCTCAGAAGGCCATGGATACACTGCATGAGAGCAGTACCATCTACCCTCCATAAAATGATGAAATGTCCGGCAAAGGATGGAATAAAAACCATCTACTGAGAACAACATGCAGTGAGAGAGAAGTTTGCGGTGCACGATGTGGCACCAGCATCAACACCTCCAGCATCGAAGGAGCCAAAAGATGAGAAAATAGTGAAGAAGCAATAGCGAGACATATTCTCGGCTACACCCAACTAAATGAGTTAAGGACTGTACCGCGCCCTCGGAGCAAACGACTGGAGCTTATCGAGGCTCGAAGCGCCATAAGCACTAAGGTATAATCATTTCCCTTTTTCATTTACATTTTACACTAACCTGTGCGCAGGTGTCCAATTGGAACAGTCGAAGCGATCTCCAGCTTGAAGACCTTAGGTTTCAAAGCATGCGTTGCACTCTTTTCCTCCGACCGATTTTATCCCAAGAAGGGTTTTACCGGCAAGGTTTTTAACGAGGCAACACCTATGTGCTACCTAAGAAAAACTCAACAAGTATTCAAGGCTTCTCTTCAATCAACCTCGAATACTGGGGGGAATCCCCCCCCCCCCCGGGAGGTCACCTCCTCGGAGAAGTCAAGATATGCCAAAAAGGGTTTCGATAGGAAAATGATGTATCGGGCCAAACGGTCGAATGAACCGTGTCCGCATAGAATAACCGAGCCCTTGACAGCGAAATCATGTATACTTGTGCCAAGTAATCAAGAAATATTTGTTCCATCAAAACGCTTTGCGCTTCAAAGAAATTTGCTATTGTTTGAAGAAACGGCTCCAGAGCCAGAAAATTCTCGAACACTCGGGGACTGACGTCAAAAACTTGAAGTCACATGACCTTCGGGCCAAAAATTTTGAACTAGTAAGCCCTCAATGAGGCAACCCCAAGCCTACACAAAACGACTCCAGAGCTAAGAAACTCTCAATATTTTGGGGACTGTCACCGATTGCCACCCCGTCGACTTGTCAAAAACCTGAGGCTATAAGACACCATGTGGGCAACGTCGAGCTCGTAAGACCTTTATAAGGCAAAACCAAAATCTGTAAGACCTCAAGAAAGGCATGAACTACACTTGTACCAAGTAACCAAAATCTGTAAGACCTCAAGCAAGGCATGAACTACACTTGTACCATGTAACCAAAACTGTAAGGCCTCAAGTAAGGCATGTAAAAAGTTATAAGACCTTACAAAAAGGCATAATCCCGGTCTTAAAGCTAAGGCTATATATTCGAACTTGTAAGACCCCTAAAAAGGTATACCCTGGATATAGATGCCGAAGTTACTTCACTCGGGGACTAAAAGGCTCTGGCCAAATACAATGACTACGGTCACAAGGCTGTACCAGCCAGACTAACGCAACTCGGGGACGCCCGACCGTGGCTATAAAATCACAGGCCTTTAGTTACTTCGAAAAACCTTCAAAAAGAACCGGTTAATCAGGCTACCCTTGACTTAAGCGAAAGAGATTCGATCATATTAGCTCCAAACTGCAAGCTTCAAAATCATTCAGCCATCAAGCGAAACCTCCCAAGGTGCTCATCTATCGCCGGATAACGGCTCATAATCGAGGTTCTTATCAAACCGTCGAAGAGTCGGGTGAACATAAAAACTTCAAAAGTCTTTAACGAGGGAAAAATAAAGCCAAGACTAAGAGGTCGTATCGACCCGACGCGTAAAAGCCACTACCGCTAGCCCCTATTAGAAGTCGTACCGACCCAATGCGTAAGAGCCTAAGGCCGGCTTGAAATTGAAAAACTTGAGGGTCAATAAGCTCGAGTCGAAATCCGAATCGGAGATTGAGCCCGAAATAGTTAACTAAAAAATGCCTAAGGGCAAATACACAAGAGCCACTGTCGCCAGTCTAAACTAAAGGTCGGTAATGCATAAGAGCCCTTGTCGCCAGCTTAGATCAGAGGTTGTACCGACCAAATGCGCAAAAGCCTACAGGCCAGCCTAACGAGCCTCGGGGCCGAATTATATACCTAAGGGTCATTACTCGAAGTCCAGTTCACCTGTCCAATTATCGATCAACGTATAAAAGAAAATGCGCAAGCAGAGAGAAATGCACAAAAGAAAAACCGAAAGGTTTTCTTTTATGCGTATATGTGAAAAAAATACAAAAGCTACATCGGCAAACGCTCTCTGAGAGCCGTGTACAAAGAATCAAAAAGAAAAAGCCTAGTCTATCTTCCCCTCAGGGATTGCGGCCCCATCAGCCCCTTCTCCACTATCTTCGGCGTCAAATACGAGGAATTCGGCATCGTATTCATCCGGATTGGCCTGCGCTATCTCTTCCGAGAGATCGAAGCCCCTAGTATGAATCTCTTTGAGGGTTTCCCTCCGAGATTTACACCGGGCATATTCATTACTTTTGCTCTCCCGATCAGAAGCCTCTCTCAGCTCAGCCCGAGCTTCGGCAATGTCCTTTAAATAGACAACCACTTTCTTGTCGGCCTTAGCCCGGATCTCTTCAGCTTCCGCCTAGGCATCCATGACCTTGGCCTTCATCTCCAAAAGGTCGGACTTGAGCTTTGCAATCCTGCTCGTCTGAACCAAGCTGTTTTCACGAGCATTTTGGAGCTGCACCTCTAGGGCAGAAACCTTGCTAGAGCATTCCTCTTTGCTGCAACATCTGCATCTACCTGAGCCCTTAGCTCATTACACTCATGCCTGGCCTGGCCAACCTCGCCCCAAAGGCGCTTCAAATCTTCTGTCTTGCCCTGCAACTGAGGTATCAAAATATTAATCTCTGAGGATAGGAGAAGGAGCATGCATCCTCTTGGAGCAAAAGTTACCTGTTTCTCAAGGTGGCTTTCATAATTCAGGCTCCGATCCGCCTCGTACCGAAGGTGCCTCAATTTTTTCCCCCATTCATCACAAAGAAGCCTGAGGGACTTCTCCCCATACAAGGCTTTCTTTAACCGGGCTTCACAGTGGAGAAGCCCGGACTTAAGCTTGTCAAAGGCCTACGAAAAAGAAGCTCGATGTGAAAAACAAAATATAAAATCAGGAGATCGACGAAGTCGATCAAAGCTCACCACAGAACAAAGCTGTTGAGCCTCCTCAAAGGTCGAGCATGCACCTACTGGCCTGGCGTCACCGGTCCTAGTCGAACCAATCTCGTTGGGGACATGGTCGCTCGAGACCCTACTTGATTTAGGCGGCCCCGGGTCTCGAACATCCCTTGAAATGCCTTCAATGGGGGGCGAAGATGGCAGCTGAACACCTTTATCCCTCAAAGTACCTTCGGCGGGAAATGAAGACGTAGGCAAGAGAGGAACCACTTTTCCAAGGCTAGAAGCCTCAGATGCCACAGGATCGGTAGATACATCTCCTTTGAGCCTTCGAGCAGGGCTTGCCTCATTATGAGTGTCCTCATTCTTCGAAGACTCCTTCCGTTTGTTATCAGTCCTCGACCCCAAAGCCGACAATCCTTTCTCCTTTCCGAGAGGGTTCGGTCTCATCTCAGAAAAATCTCCTATACCTGTGGAGACGGAATTAGTACACGTGCAAGAGAGTACCTCTCAAAGAAAGCAAGCCACATACCATGTACCATGGTGTTTTGCCTCCCTCTACCCTTGGCCAGATCTCGCTACTTATGCTCATCGTAAGTCGAGCAAGCTACCAGTTTTCGAGACCAATCCGCCAGGTCGGGAACCTCCTGTGGCATCCAGGGGATGGATGCAAAATAAAAGAAAGAGAAAGCATCTTTATAGAAGTCTGCCTTCACCATGGGCAAGAACAATAAGAAAACAAGTGTACCACTTACGTGTGAAGTTCCATTTCTCCGGAAAGGGAAGGAACTCTGCGGGGATAATATCAATAGTCCGCACTCGGACAAAATGACTCATCCACCCTCGGTTCCCATCCTCTTCATTGCTGGCAACAAAGGGCCGAGTGGATCGACGACGCAGAGTAATCACGCCCCGATGATGCAAGGGCCGGTACAGTCTAAGAAGATGACTAACGGTAAACTCGAGCCCGATTTTGTCTACAAAATATCTTATCATCAGCACTATCCTCCAAAACGATGGGTGAACCTGTGCCAGGGTAACCCAACATCTCCTACAAAATTTGAGCACGACTCTATCGAGGGGGCCCAAAGTAAAGGGGTACGTATATACGTTCAAAAACCCCTTGACATGAACCATGATACTCTCTTCCTGGGAAGGTACCTGCAGTACCACTCTTTCTTCCCATCCGCAGTCTTTTCTAACTGCCTCGAGGTGCTCCTCCCCTATCGAGGAAATAAACTTCGATGCATGCTCCCGATGGCCTTGAACATAGGGAGGTCTCTCTAGCGCAAAATCCCTCCTCGTGACAAAGCACCTCGAGGTTAGCTCACCAGAAATTGGCGGTGTACCACCGACCGAGTGCGAAGCAGGGGAAGAACTCTCCTCTCCAGGGTGAACGGGTTTGGACGTAGCGGCCATGGCTACAGTAAAATAAGAAAAAGGAAGGTAAAGGCTTGGGTTAAAGCTTTTGAAGTGGATATTTTCTCAAAGTAGTAGAGTCCTCAGATAAGAAATAAGCAAGTGCATATATAGAGCAAGCGGCAACTGTTCGCCTATCCTGAAGGCCAATTAATTCTGACCATGTCAGCGTCATTTTTCGGAAACGCACCGGTGGGACCACCCTGGTCGCTTCGTAACCGTGGCACATAAATGATACTGCCACACGGCACTAGGGAGCCGTTGAGACCCCGAGGATTCCCATTGTTGCAAGCATCGATCCTAAAAATCTATCGACCTAATCTCGAGATGGTGCCCGATCTCAAGGGTCCCGACTGCCCCGAGTATGGGCTTCGAAGGGCCAACATCAAAATTCAATAGCCTAACTTTACCTAAGCGTTGAAAATAAATTCAAAGACTTGAAGCGAAAACATTTCTTACACTTCCAAAAAAGATTTACAAGGGGCGTCTTTACAAGACATTTCCCCCCGAAGAATTCATACACAAAAAAGAAAGGAAAAGGGCGTGGGTCTATTCTTTGCTGCCGCTACTCTCCAGTTCATCTACGGAACCCTCATACGAAGTGGGCGAGAATGCTGATTCTTCCTCCATGTCTCGGGCTTCCTCAATCTCAGTAGAGAGATCGGCACCTTTAGCGCTTGCCTCCTCGAGAGCTTGCCTCCTCCCCTTCGCACGAGCATGAGAAATGGCCCGAGTTAGCTTCTGCCTGGCCTTCTTTGATATCTCTCGAGCTCGCTCATTTGCAGTGGTAGCATCTTTCTTATACGAGGATACATTTTCTTCAGCTGCAGACTTGGCCGCCAGTAGTACGACAACCTCCTTCTTAGCACTTTGAAGAAGGTCCTGGGTCGATGACAGATTCGTCCGCAGAAGGTCCCTCTCCGAGGTCACGGCCTCATTACACCCCCTCAGCTCGAGGACATCCGCATCCTTGGCGGCAGCCTCCTCCCGAAGTTGCCCCACAAGGGCATCCCTTTACACGATCTACAAAGGTAATGCAAGTTGGTAAGCATTAAGTTGTAAGAATAAAAGGTAAGTTCGTAAAATGCAAAGTTACCTGCTAAGTAAGGCCAGCTTTTTCTTGGCACACTCCCTCCAACCTCGCCCTGAACTCGCTCAACTCCTCCTCCTTTCGGGCAGAAGAGGCCTCCGACTCTTTCAGCGCTGAGGTGAGCACCTCGAGCTCCTTCTCGCAGCACGAAAGCTCATCTTGGAGCCTATGGAAGGCACGGTTGTACATCTTCTTAGCCTGCAACAACACAGAAAAGTTAGAAAGTCGAGCACAAAGATTTAAGGCACGAATGGTATGTCGAGAATATCACCTGCTGGTGAAGCCTCTACGCGTCCTCAAGAGAAATGGGAGCATCGAGTTCTATATCCTTGTTGACACCGGCGAGGAGGTCTTCAAGTACATTTTTCCCTCCATGAGAGGCCCCCACATTGGCGATATTTGGGTCTTGTGCATCCCTGAATTCTCCTGGTGATTACGAATGGCCAAAAGAAAGGCCACCTAGGGCATTAAGTTCTCTACGGGTCTCATCTTGCCCCTGAGAAACTTCGGGCTGAGGCCCTCCAAAATCACCAGTAGTGGGTTGATTGGTACGGACTGTGCCATGTCCGATTTGAAACTCGAGTATTGTTCCCAAGCCCTCCTTAAGGGTCTCCTCAACACGTGCTCGATCCATATCGACCGTTCTCGATTCTGCAGTCCTCGGTCCAGCAACCTGCGGAGCATCCGTGCCTGATCTCATCCTTTGTGCCAAAGGATATTCATCATTGTCGCCATCCTCATCCTCAGTGCCAGGACTTGCCGCGGCGGCCGAAGTCGAGACCTTCACATCGGCCTGAGGCTGGCAAGGTTTTGGTTTCTTTAACTTGGGAGACTCATCAGCCACCTCTTTCTTCCTCTTCTTGCCCTTATACTGGGCTTTGAGGTCCCTTCCTCGCCGTCAGGAGGCAGCCTCATTAACACTCCATCGCCAAGGCCTGCACAAGTGTAATGCTCAAAGCTCACCAACATGGAAGATATGCAAAGGCGATATGGAAACATAGCAAAGATAGCAATAAAAAGCTTACCGTGATTCTTGTCTGGCCACCGCATTTTGGCCAAGTCGCGCCAGGAATGGTCGAGATAAGGAAATGAAGAATTCAACCGCCTAATCCACCACGATAGATCCTGGGACTGGGTTGGGGTACCAAACGGCAGCTGCATAATCAAAATGAAGATCATTTTTTTAAAAAAGGGTAAGAAGGCAATAAAACATGCTAGAGGGAGAGGCATTAACGCTTCATATTCCACTTTTCTGGGAATGGCATCCTTTCGGCCGGGATGATATCCGAGGTCCTCACTCGGACAAACAGGATCATCCACCCCTGATCCTTGTCTTCATCGATGCTCGAGAAGAACGGCTTCGCAGATCGAGGGTGAAGCTTGATCGAAATAGACGAGGGCTATATAGTCTAATCAAGTGGTCAAGGGTAAAGGTCATACCCTCGACCTTGTTGGAAAAATAATAGAGCATATAACTATCCTCCAGAAAGATGGATAGATTTGGCCAAGCGACACCTGATACTTATGACAAAAGTCGAGAATAACCGGATCTATCGCCGGGGAAGAAGGGTCTGAAGAGTCGACGGGACCCAGAGTGAATGGGTATGTATATACATGAAGAAAGCCAGCTTATAGTCTGTTATGCTTTCATTAGATTTTGGAATCTCAACTAGCACTTTCCTCTCCCATCGACGGTCTTCCTTCACTCTACCAATATTAGTCACAACGCTAATATACCGGGGCACATGCTCGCATCGGCCCGGCTTAGACAAGGGATTCTCGATAGAAAAATTGAGCACAGTGTCGAACTCAGTAGGGGTACATTGTTCAATAGTTGGGGCCACCTTGGGTTTACCCTTGGATGATCGATATGAAGAGGCAGCACCCTCTTTTTGAGGCACTGGTTTAGAGGTTCTAGCCATGATAATAGAAAGGTTTTCTGAGAAAAGAAGTGAGGATCCAAGAACGGACGAGAGAAGAATGTAAAAGAGGGTGAACATAGCTCTAAAAATTTGAAGATATTGTAAAAGTGTGAATCACTAAACGGTTGGGGTATTTCTAGAAGCCATATGGGCAGCGGAAAGGCCGAACCAATAGCGGTTCGTGGGCTTCTCGATAGTTGTGTTGTCAGCGACTCTTGCACGGCTTTTGAGTCATGGCATTTAGTGCTCTGATAGACTGACTTCATGACAATAGTATCAACGAAGCAAGAGTTCGAAATTGTTTCCTATCATTTTTATTCTGGGAAACGCGGGAACTATCTGTATACGGTGAAATCAGAGGAGCCGATTTTGTGGCCATTACGGTGCTCCATAGATATGCCTCCTAAGGCTCGAAACAAGGCTCGAGATGCAACCTCGAAGGGTTCCCAAACGCTCGACTCTGGAGCAATGCAGATCGATAGCTATGAAGGAGAAATGGAAAGTTCCCTAGGCACTTGATTAAAGTTGACCAAGCCTATTAGGCTAGTACAAGCCTGTACACTGGCATTAAATGGCGGTACCAGCCCCATATCTTTGTAATAAATGCATCTGTATTATGTTGGGATTCCCCCTCATATATAAAGGGGACCCTTGTCATTTTGTAACACAACATATAACATTGAATTCAAGAACATTCTCTGCTCTCTAACTTGAATACATTCTCCCATGATTCTATTATTTACATTTATTGCTTACATTTATTATGTTCTATAATTGTTCTTCATTTATTGTTCATTATTGATCATAAAAAGCCTTCATCAAAGCTCTTAAAGCTGTTAGTCCTTCACCGAATGCCCATAACTTGGCATCGAGCTCGACCTCAAGGCCCCGTATAACCAGGCTAGAGGCCCCGATTCTCAGCCATTCGATTTGCTTAAACACACTATCTTCAAGCTCTTATCTTATTCTCTAGTCTCTTAATTAGCATCTATTGCTTATCAACTAGCATAAAAATAAATCACGTATTTTAGAACCACAAAATCAAATCTAATTGGTATTACCATTTTCACGGTAAACAAGTTTAGCATTCATCTCTGTTTATTTAAACTCAATTAGACGTTGTATTTATTCTTCATATTAGTTTTTAAATTTAAATCATAGTGGCTCATGACTTGTACTACCAATCATTGGGTTATTTATAGAAATGCAGTTATTTCACTTATTGGTTCTTATTAATTTCATTAGAATTGTGTTCATTTTTATTTGGCTTACCTAGCCGGTTGGGTTAGGTGCCATCACGACTAGGTGGATTTTGGGTCGTGACAATATTTAATCAAAAACACAAAGTCAACCACAAATTCAACCCGGGCCCGCACCCCAAAACCCGATAACAGTCACAAATCCTGATCACCCATTCCAACACGAGTCTAAATATACAAGTTTCATCCAAATCCGGCTCCTAATCAGGGTTCAAATCTCACTTATTCATTCTCAAAATATTTCTCACAAAACCCGAATTTTCTCCTTTAGATATCATCATCCAAAAGCCAAAATCGAGGATAAAATCACGAATAACAATAAAATCTGAGTTAAGATACTTAACCAATCCAAGTGAGTAAAAATCACCTAAAAAATCGCCCCAATCCGAGCTCCCAATCTCAAAATATGATTAACTAAAGCCAAACCCTCGATTGCAATATTTTGCCCAGTGGTTTCGCTTCTATGACAAAAGACCCACTTCTACGAGTTTCACTAAAGTCCCAACTACTTGCACCTGCGGAGCACAACTCCGCTTCTACAATCCCGCAGGTGTGACCAACCTCCACTTCTACGAAATTCCCCAGTTCTGCTTGCCTTCGCTTCTGCGATCCAATCTCTGCATCTGCAGTCTCATAGGTGCGTTAATTCTTCGCATTCTCGGACTCTCTAGCCTCCGGCCATAATTTCACATGCGATCACTTGTCCACTTCTGGGGATCACACTTGCACACCAAACCTCGTAGGTGTGAAACACCAGTACCAGACTGCCAATCAACCTCAAATTGTTCTGCAACCTATCTGAAACACACCGAGCCCCCTAGGACCCCATCCAATCATACCAACAAGTCATAATACATCACCCAAACCTATCCAAATGCTCCAAACACTGTAATTAACATCAAAACCAAGAATCGTTGATCAAGATCAACCTCTTAAGTTCATATGTCTCCAACTTCAAACCAAGCATCTGATTCAAGCCTAACCAATCTAGAATGAACCCAAACTTTGCACACATGTTCCAAATGCTAAACCGGACCTATTTCAATTCTCGGAACAATAATCCAAACCCGATAGACTCAAATTCAACTCCAAGACATACTTAAAGATTTTCTAAACCTTTGAATTTCCAACTTTCGACAATTAGAGCCAAATCAACCTAGGAACTCCAAATCCAAAGCTGAATATATGCCTAAGTCCAAAATTATCATGCGAACCTATTGGAACCATCAAAATCTGAATCCGAGATCGTTTACTCAACACCTTGGTCAACTCTTACAACTTAAGCTTTCAAAATGAGACTAAGTGTCTCAATATACTCCAAATTCTTCCCAAAACCAATACCAACCATCCTCGCAAGTCACCCAACATCAAATACACATTCCGGGAACATAAAATGGGGAAGTGAGGTTGAGTTATGCAAAACGACTGACCAGGTCGTTAGATTCTCTCCCCTCTTAAACAAACACTCGTCCTTAAGCGGGTTTGGAATCATACATGGGATATCAAAGAGATGGATATATGCTCTGCATCATGCTTGGTCTCCCAAGCCGCCTCTCCGTCCGATTGACCTCTCTACTAAACCTTTGTTGATGTAATATCTGTAGACCTCAACTTCTGAACCTGCCTATCCAAAATGGCCATGGGCTCTTCCTCATAATCTAGGTTCACATCCAAATGCACCAAACTGAAACCCAACACGTGTGACTGAACCTCATAATACTTTTGGAGCATGGTAACCTGGACTACCATATGAGCTTTCGATAAGCTAAGTGGTAGAGCAAGTCTGTAGGCCACCTCACCAACTCTCTCAAGCACCTCGAAGGACAAATATACCAAGGAATCAACATTCCCTTCTTTATATCTCATCACGACCTTCATAAAACTCGGAGAAGAACCTTCTCACCCTCCATGAAAGCCACCTCATGAACCATCCTGTCAACATAACTCTTCTGGTTGGACTATCTTTGTATAAAGCCGCTCCTGAATCAATTTCACCTTCGCCAAGGCATTAAAAACCAAATCTGTACCTAACAACCTAGCGTCCCTAGGCTAAAACCAATCAACCAGAGAATGACATCACCTCCCATATAATGCCTCATATACAGCCATCTGTATGCTTGATTGAGAGTTGTTGTTGTATGAAAACTCCACTAATGGAAGAAACTGATCCCATTTGCCTCCAAAATCTATGACACAGGCTCTCAACATATCCTCCAAAATATGAATGGTACGCTTAGACTACCCATCTATCTAAGGGTGAAATGCGGTACTCAACTAAACCTGCGCACCCAACTCACGCAGAACCGCTCTCCAGAAATACAAAGTAAACTAAGTGCCACGATCTGAGATGATAGAAATAGGTGCACCATGCAAGTTGATCTTAGCCAACTGCTCCGAAGTGTAAGAATTCATTACTGGAATAAAATGTGCAGACTTGGTCAGTCTGTCCAAAATAACTCAAACCACGTCAAATCTTCTCAATGTCTATGGAAACCCTATTACGAAATCCATGGTGATGCACTCCCACTTCCACTCCGGTATCTCAATTTTCTGAAACAAACCACTCGGTCTCTGATACTCTTACGTGACCTTTGCTGGCAATTTAAATACCAAGCAATATACGCAACAATGGCCTTCTTCATCCTCCACCACCAATAATGTTGCTTCAAATCATGATACATCTTCATAGCACTTGGGTGAAAAGAATACCGCAAACTGTGAGAATCCTTAAGAATCAACTCCCTCAAATCATCCACATTAGGAACACAAATCTGGCCCTGAAGCTGTAGCACACCATCATCACCAATAGTCACCTCCTTAGAACCACCTTGATGCACCGTGTCCTTACAGACAAGCAAATATGGATCGTCATGCCGAAGAGCCTTAATGCGCTCAAACAAGGACGACCGAGATACAATACAAGCAAAGACTCTGCTAGGCTCCGAAATATCCAATATCACAATTCTATTAGCCAAAGCTTGAACATCCATAGCCAATGGCCTCTCCACAACTGGAATAAAGGCTAAACTCCCTATACTCTCTGCCTTTCTGCTCAAGGTGTCAGCCACTACTAAGGGAATACACCAATATATCATCAATGAACAGAATGACAAAATAATCCAAATACGGTTGGAACACAATGTTTATCAAATGTATAAAAGTTTCTAGGGCATTAGTCAATCCAAACAACATCACCAAAATTCATAATGACCATAACGAGTCCTGAAAGCCATCTTAGAGATGTCCAAAGTCCTAATCTTCAACTAGTGATACCCCAATCTCAAGTCAATATTTGAGAAAACCCTAGCACCCTGAAGCTGATAAAATAAATCATCAATTCGCAATAGTGGATACTTGTTCTTGATGTTAACCTTGTTCAATTATAGGTAGTCAATACACATTCTCACATAACCATCATTTTTTCCTTAACTAATGGCACTGGTGCACCCCAAGGTGGCACACTAGGCCTGATGAACCACTTATATAGCAACTCTTGTAGAGCCATATGATACGGTAGAATAAAAATAGGCTGAGTACCTGGATCTAAATCAATGCTGAAGTTGGTATCCCTATTAGGTGGCATGCCTGGTAGGTCTACAGGAAACACATTTGTAAACTCCCTCACTACTGGAACTAACTCAATAGTAGGAGTATCAGCACAAATATCTCTCACAAAAGTTGGATACACCAAACATCATTTCTCAACCATCCGTTGAACCTTAAAGAATGAGATAACTCTGCTAGGAGTGCACCCAAGAGAACCGTTCCACTCCAACCTCAGCAACCCATGCATCACCAACGTCACGATCATAGCATGACAATCAAGTATATTATGGTACAGAGATAGCCAATCCATATCCAAAATACACTAGTTCCAAATGATATAACGAACCTATTCCAACTCCCTGAACCACAATCTGAACTCAATAACATCGAAGTCAACTCCTAGTCAAACCTATGAACTTTCCGAACCTTCAAGCTGTAATCATTTGCCAAATAGTGCCAAAATCTTCTACAAACATCCAAATGCAAATTCGGGCATATGCCCAAGTCTAAATTCACATCATAGCCCACCAGTCCAAGTAATAGAAGGTCAAGACTAGTTGCATAACCACTGGTAGTAACCACACAAGACCAATATACATGATCCACCATAATAGAATCCCCAACCGGTGTAGATAGATGAACAAGGGTAACAAGCGAATCACGTGGCATATCCAGAAAAAAAAAGCAAAGAAGAATAACACATATGAATAAGTAGAACAAGGATCAAACAAATACTGAAGCATCTCTGTAGAGCACAGAAATAATACCTGTAATAACAATATCAGAAGCAACAACCTCGATCCTCCCTGGAAAGGCATAGTATCTGGCCAGTCCCTCACTGGACTGAGCTCCCCTCTAGGATGACCACACCCTGAATGACCTCCCCCCTCCCCCCCTCGAGATAGCTGAGCAATTGGTGCATCAACTAGAGTAGGAATCATTGTTTGTTCTCCCTGCTACCCTGAACCTCTATAAAGATAGGGGCAGTATTTCTAGACGTTCCCCAGATTTCCACACTCATAACAGCCTCTGACCGAAAATAACTATGGAGCCTGAGCTAAACCTTGTGAACTAGAATACCTACCAAAAGAGCATGTTAACGATGAACCCTGAAAATATGGAGCGTGATGAGAAATCTGTGTTGTAAGTGCACTAAATGATGACTGCACAGAAGCTCCTCGACTGGCGGTGGTGAATGATAAACTGGCCTGCTAAAATGGCCTCTCCTGACATGACCTCGACCACCAGATAAGGCACCACTGATGCTACTTGAATGTTGGAAACTCTTGTCCATACCCTGCATAATCTCTCTAGTATCGATGCGGATGCACTCTACACCACGGGCTATCTTTACCACCTAGTGAAATGAAGTCCCAATCTCGGTCTCTCTAGCCATAGGAAGGCAAATACTAGGGTGAAGACCCTCAATGAACCTCTTCAATATCTCCTCCCCAGTAGGAATCAAAATAGTAGCATGATGGGACAACTTTGTAAACCTCATCTCATACTTAGTAACTAACATCTAACCTTGTTAAAGGTACTCAAACTCCTCCTCAAGTTCTATCTCCTGGTGTGTGGCACAAAATACTCCACAAAGGCCCTAGAGAAATGAGCCCATGTAAGAGGAGATTATCCTACTGGTCTGCCCAGCTCATAAACCTGCCACTGCCTCTTGGCTAGACCCAGCATTTAAAAAGTGGTGAAGTCAACCCTATTGGACTCAACTAGTCCCAAATTGCACAGAATCTCATGACAACGATTCAAGAGTCCTTGAGCATCCTCTGAAGGTGTACCACTGAAGTGAGGAGGATGCAGCTTCATGAACTTATCCAATCTCTTCAGCTCATCGGCTGACATCGCAGGCCTATCCTCAGGCTGCATGATAATAGTAGGCTGAACTTCCCACAATAGCTAGTACAATAGGAAATTCTTCGGTCTGAGCCAAACTCTCGAATAAGCCCACCATATGGATCAAAGCATCCTGAATAAGCCCCTTACCTAGAAAGTAGCTGGTACATAGGAAATTCTTCGGTCTAAGCCAAACTCTCGAATAAGCCCACCATACGGATCAAAGCATCCTGAATAACTGGTGAAACAAGTAAGAGATGGGGAGCCTAAGCTGGTCCCACCAGCTCCGCATATCATGAACCTGCTCCTCAACAGGAGCTATTGGTGGCTCCACAACAACTGCTCGAGCAGGGGTCCTAACTGTAAAGCATGCTACACCCCTACCTCTGCCTCGGCTCTGGCCTGGGGTACCGGATCCTGCTCTGGGGAACCCGACGATCGTATGCTCACCATCTGTGAGAGAATAGAAGAGAAAGGATTCAACTTAAGGACAAACAAATACGTAATGTTGATACCCAATTATTTCAATATATTTTAAATATGCATAAAAGCCTTCAAAGTAGCATATACATGCATATATAACCATGCACAAGGCTTCCATTATTTTTTCCATAATTTTAAGGGTTTAAATTGATTTATTTTCTCCCCTTTTATCCATAAAATCCCCAATAATTATTTCCAAAATTATTCTTTTGATAATTCATTTATTTGATTTCTATACTTATGCAAAAATATGGATAATGTAATTTTTATGTATTTTTACAATTACATTTAGTATTTTTTTTTAAGCTAAATTGCATGTAATTGCAATGTTAGCCCATTTTAAAATATAATTATATTTTATATGCATAAAATTGGCCTCTGTATTTTTAAAATGTTAGTTATGTAATTTAAATCATTTTGGCACCTTAAATTATTTTCCACATATTACTTATTATTTATTAAAATTAAAATTGGGTAAAACTAGCTATTTAAATAACAACCAAATTTGGCTTTCAATTATAGCCAAATCGGACCCCAATCCCAGCCCAATTTTATAATTAAAAACCCGACCCATACCCTATTAACCCTTACCCAAACCCGGTACCCACCTACCCGGTTGAATCCTGACGGTTGATCTCCCAGATCAACGGTCCAAATAATCCCCTTCCTTTTTTAACTCTAATCATCCCCCCCAACCCTAATCACTTTTCCAATCCGCCGCCTTCAGATTCTCTCATCTCCCTCTTCTCTCTCAACCTAACCCTAATCACTTTTCTACCACCGCCTCCTTCCCCGGTCATCTCCGGCGACTACCTCTCAACCACAAGCTTCCAATGGTCACTCTACCGCCTTGCTCATCATCTCTAAGGCTCTCAAGGGTCCTGGTCCATGTCGATTGGGACCTAGGGTTTCTGATTCTGTTGTTCGAGGCTTCTCTGGTGTGAATTTGGGCAAAATCACACGATATGTGTTACAATTTGTGAAGTTACAACAAGTTCTTTCGATTCTATTTGGGGTTCCTTTTAAAACCCTAACTCTCTTCTGAATCTCTCAGATCTATGTTATTTTCATGCTTTAAGCCTGTTTCCTTCTATGATTTGCTTATTCTCGAGCTTTCTTTTGAAAGATCCTCTACATTAAACCCTTTTAACTTTCTTTGAAAACTAGGGTTTTCTCGGAGTTCTTTCTACACCTGTTCCAACCGATTTCTTCATGATTAAACCCTTTTTCTCTTGCTTATTTTGACCGATTCTATGTTCCTACTGCTTTTTAACTTGACTCTGTTAAAAGCCCTAATTTTTTCTAAAGATTTTCTTTGCTTTGGTTCTATGTGTTAGCACAATTCTCTTTTACTTTGGCCTGTGTGTTAGCACGATTCTCTTTACTTTGTTTCTGTGTGTTAGCATGATTCTCTTTACTTTGTTTCTGTGTGTTAGCATGATTCTCTTTATTTTGTTTCTGTGTGTTAGCATGATTCTCTTTACCTTGTTTCTGTGAGTTAGCATGATTTTCTTTGCCTTGGTTCTGTGTATTAGCCTGTTTACCTGATTCTCGTTAATCTCTCGTGGTCACCATGCTTCGAATATGTTTTGCTGAATCTTTAGCCTGCTTATATCACCTCTATATGATTGTGTTTGCTCATCTCTTGTTTCTTTCTATCTATATGGCTGACCTTGTTTGTTTGCTACTTCTGTTCATTCGTCTCTATTTATATCTTGAAAATACAGAATCATGACTCCCCACGATTTGATTTTGATTTTCCTTAATTGATGGTGATTGAAAGATCTCCTTCTAAAATCCCTAAAAGCTTTACCTCGCCTGTGTAAATTAACTGATTTCATTACCTTATCTATTATGGTGCTTTGTTTTACTTAGTCTTTCCTTAATTGGGTTTTTCTGAATTTGGTCCTAATTGACTACTCTATGCCTACTGAACCTTGACTCCTTCCTTATCTAATCATGCATTGATTCTTCTTCCTGCTTTATATGGTACTGAATCTTTCCGTTTGATCTTGATTCCCTTAACATAAGGGAGTACTTCCTTGATTCTCTAATTGATTGATTCTGAGTTCTTAAATTGGTGTACTACTATGATTTTACCTTATTCCACTACCTACTTTCTATTATAAATACTCTAAGTCTATCACAAACGACACGGACTTGGCATTCAAAAAACTCCTCTCTTATTAAAAATCTCTGTTCTCCCTTCTTCCTTGTATTATTTTGCTACTATTAGCCGGCTGCAAGACAAGGCTAATCATCTGTGCTCTTTTGTTCTTTCATTCTGCTTACTTCTATCTTCACCGGTATGTCCTAGTTTAATTTAAAGCCTCAACAACAACATGTTTCTCTTCTTGTTTCAGTTTCTTTTATTTGTAGCATGCTTTTACTTGTGGTTTTGTTGTGGAGTTTGTAGTTAGGTTATATTATCAGCATGCTAGTATGACTCCCCTCCCTTTAAATTCATGTATTCCCTTGTGTGATTCAAGCATGCCTGGACAATTGTTTTTTACCTACTGTGTGCTTACCATTCTTATGAATCCCAAATCCCTATGCCCCACTATGTGTTTATGTTCTCCCTGATTAGTTTGTGATTATGCCAGTTTCAACTATTTTTGAGCATGTCCAAACCAGTCCAAATACCCTTGCTGGGGTTATGTGTTTGCAGTCAAATGCATGTGTATCCCCAAGCCCTTTGACCCCTGTGTGACTACTGAACTCATTTGGGTTCTGTGTGTGATCCTATCACTCCAACCTTTTTCAAACAACCTCTATTACCTTACTGACTGCTTTCAAAACATACTTTTAAATCCAGTCTTTAATAGATTTCTTTCAACCTGTGTCCTGTACTTCCACTTCACTCTTAGTTAATAAGTTCTGTCCCCTCTAGTATGTGTACTGCCTTGGGATCCTCTTGATAACCCTCTGAACTCTGGCATACTGAGGCTGGCCTTTCCACACTGCACTGGTTCAATGCTTGGCTACTAAGTCTAGGTGTAAGCATTGCCCGGGGTCCTTGTGACCCTTAGGGAACTTTGATGCACCTAGACTCTGATTTGTCTATTGGAAATGAGGCTTGAAAGACCATTGGAGGCTTTGGAAAACTTGGGCCTAATTGCAGGCTCTCTATAGAATAGCTTCTTGATTTTTATTTTTACTTATGTAATTCATTTATTGGCCTGTAATAATTTGTAAAGGGATATTTGGGGTATTTAGTAAAAGGGTGGGTAGATGTATACTTTGTGGGGTAACATGGATAGAAATCCTGCTCTTAGGGTTTATTTTCAAATCTGCCTGCTTCACTCAATAGAAAACATGTCCATAGGGTTTTTATTCTTGTTGAATCTGATTGCTTTTTGCATAATACAATCATGCCTATAGGATTCCACTTTTAATTTCATTTGCATCATAATAGAGAATCATGCCTATAGGATTCCACTTCTAATTTCATTTGCATCAAATAGAAATCATGCATGTAAGGACTTCACTTTTAATGTCGTTTGCATCAGATAGAAACCATGTTCATAAAATTCTGCATTTGTCATGTTAGAAACCATGTTTCTAGGTTCCAAGCCATCATGTCTTAAATCAATTCAAATATAGATACCATGTCTATAGGGCCTAATTCCGATTCAGTTCTAATAAGTCTTTCATATGTTACT
>NC_031999.1:60748151-60791957 GCF_001879085.1 Nicotiana attenuata | reverse complement strand
CGACAAAAAAAGGTACAAAGAGAATAACGCTTTGAAATTCTCCTTACATTACATAAGACGAAAACATTCTCCATCTACGGGCACGCTCTACGCGCGCCGTAGACCAAGATACAAAATAGTAGGAGCTATATTTTGTACCAGGAGGCTACAATCATGATCGTCCTCTGCAACACCCGCGAGGAGTGACCGAGCATCACGCTTGTCCGCCCTTGCTTCAGCCAATTCCTCTGAGAGGATAAAGCCTCTCGCTCCAAACTCCTCGAACACTTCTCTCCGAGATCGGCAGCGAACATATTCCTCGATCCTCTTCTCACGATCAAGGGCTTGCCTCAACTCGGATTGGGCATGAGCAGCCTCCTTTATGAAAATCGCCATCTCATGGTCCGCCCTTGTTCGGCTCAACGCCGCTTCCGCCCGGGCCATCCCTGCTAGATATTGAACCAAACAAAAAATTGATCGAGGCTGCCACCCTATTCTGGGATAGTGAAAGAGTAGTGTTCTGTTTCGATGACATAGAAATGACACCGCTTATAGAGGAAATAGGAGGGCTCGCAGGTTTAACTTGGGAGAGTCCTGGGCTTTTGGCGCCAGAAAACCGTGCAGGCTGGGGATTTTTGAAGATGATGGGGCTAAAAGAGAATGTCGACCTAGTGTGCCTAAAGGACTCCTACATACCTTTCGAATATCTCTATGAGAGGTATGGCCATAGCAAGTCTTCTCGCACTTACCATGATGAGATCGCCCTCACTTCACTAGGTCACATCCACCGCAGAGTGTTTGTGTTCATCGTGTGCTTTCTGGGGATGATAGTGTTCCCAATGAAAAAGGGAAGAATCCACACTAGGTTGGTCATGGTCGCCAGAACTCTGATGGAGGGATTAATGGACAGACCTATACCATAGTCCCCATGATCATAGCTGATATCTACAGGGCCCTGGAACGCTGTCAAAGAGGGGTCAAGCATTTCGAAGGTTGTAACTTATTGCTGTAGTTATGGTTGTTGGAGCATCTCTAAAAGGGTCGCTATCGCCAAGAATTTCCGCGAAGGGCTTAGAACGACCACATTGCTTTCCATCGCCCTAAGCAGATGACCTACATTCCAGACAGATTTGCTCAGTCGGAAAGTACCAGCGAATGGGTAGAGCTCTTCGACAACCTGACCGAGGGACAGGTACAGTGGATGGTTGAATGGTTTCCGACGGACGAATTTATTATCAGGTCCAGGGATGCTCCGCATTTGGTGTTGATCGGGTTGAGAGGGATATATCCATATGTCCCTATGTGAGTTATGAGGCAAGCAGGCAGAAAGCAGGTTTTACCAAGGGTCGTCAAGATGAGTCACTTCAGGGCAGACTTTCAAGACGACGATGTCCCTTACAAGTGCCAAGCTCAACATATGTGGCACTACAAAATCATTGTGGAGAAGAATACCATTGAGCCGAACATATATCATGTAGGGTGCAAACCTCTGTACCTGGCCTGGCTAGGGTACAATCTGAAAGGAACAGTGACACCAGGGACCGGTCGAGGAAATAGAATCATAGACGAGGAAGCTGAAACCCAAGTCAAATACAACAGGCTGCGCAAAAGGGTTCACGACTCTGAAAATGAGCACCGGGAAATACATGAGAAGAACGCAAGGTTGATTGAGGAATGGAAATAAATGGCGGTCACCTCTAATAGGAAACTGGAATACCTGGAGCGAGGAATTGTAGAGCTAGAAGGCAAAGTCATAAAGAGGATCGAAAACTGCCAGAATGCTGAGGGAGCTGAGGGAGGACATCTGGCCCGAGCCTACTTGCTGCTTTGACTGCGCGAGCTGGGGAATCTATATGACGGAGTCCGGAAGATCGAATCTGGGGAAGGTCCTTCTAGGACCAAATAGAGTAGGATTATTTGCTTTCCTTAAAATGTAATAAGGCAAAGTGCCAGTAGCGGCTTGTTTTACTATTATGTTAGTGTCGTTTTTGGATTCGTCTACTTTTATGTTATGAAATGAGGCATTTATTGGCATTTGAAGTTCTCCAAATTTATTTGTCGCTAGGCCTACCTCGGGCGCAACGAGGCTCCCAAATTAGGATACGAGTTTATATTTCGCAGTATGTGTTTAAATACTGCAAACATTTCAGAACCCCCACTAACTTGTTACCTTTTGTTTTGTTTATTTTATTATTATTCACATCCCCATAGGTTGGTTCATCCATACTGGCATCATCAGCATACCATACCAGATCTAGAGGCCCTCCACCTCCCCCTCCTCCAAGCAACACAAAAAGTAGAGGGAAAGCAAAGATGGACGACTTAAGTGGAATACGAAAGGAAAACATTGAGAACGCAGAGACCTCCGACGGCCGCAGTACTCTGGCCCCAAACGACCTGGTTTTGAGACTTGAACAAAAAATATTGGAACTGGAAGGAGAACTTGAGCAGGTCCACAATTTGGCAAACTTGTCGCTTACCCTCAACGTCCCTGATGTCTGCCAATAGAACGCAAAGAACCCAACACCTCTTCAAAACACACAGAACCAACAGCCGCAAAATCCTACCATACCAAATTAATACACCACTCTACCACAAAATATCAATCCATTGGCGATACCAACTCAACCACAACAACACCAACCAATACCGTACCCACCAACCACCGCTTACCACACCCCCCAAAGCACACCACCACTCATTCCTGATCCACAAAACTCCACTAATGACCACCACTATACCCAAGTTCCTGGCACCCATCAGAGCAATCCCATATACGTGGAAATTGTACCACATTCTACCCAACCAATCTCCTATGCATTGGAATCCTCCGATAAGGACCTACTCATTAAGAACATGGCCAAAGAACTCAAGAAGTTAACAAGCCGAGTTCAAAGTGTTGAAGGCGATAGGGGGATAGAAGGTCTGAACTATGAAGATCTGTGCATACAGCCCGATATGGAATTGCCAGAAGGATACAAACCTCCCAAGTTCAAAATGTTCGATGGTACGGGTAATCCCAAGGTTAACCTAATGACCTACTGTGATAAGCTTGTCGGGGTTGGAAAAGATGAAAAGATTCGGATGAAGCTTTTTATGAGGAGCCTTACTAGGGATGCCTTATCTTGGTATATCAGCCAGAATCCCAAGAAATGGTCAAATTGGGTAAGCACGGCGTCAGAGTTCATGGACCGGTTCAGGTTTAACACAGAGAATGCACCTGATGTCTTCTACATTCAGAATGTCAAGAAGAAACCTACTGAGACTTTCCGCGAGTATGCTACTCATTGGAGTTCAGAAGCCGCCAAGGTCAGGCCCACTCTAGATGAAGAACAGATGAACAAATTCTTCGTCAGGGCACAGGATCCACAATATTACGAGAGGTTGATGGTTATCGAAAATCATAAATTCTCTGATATCATCAAGCTCGGGGAAAAGATCGAGGAAGGAATCAAGAGCGGGATGGTAACAAATTTCGAGGCACTGCAAGCCACGAATAAGGCGCTCCAATCAGGTGGCATATCGAAGAAGAGAGATGTTGGGGCAGTAATGGTGGCCCAAGGCCCAAAAACTCCACTCACATATCAAGAACCTCCACCCACATACCAGACACCCCCACCTACGTATCAAGCATCACCACCTACATACCAGGCATCACCACCCACATATCAACCTTCAGCTCCCCGATATTCCCAACCAGCCGCTGTCCATCACACCTATAATTCCCAACCATCCTATTTCCAATCACCACTAACTAGCCAAAATTACTCAAGACCAAGACCCAACTTCGACCGCAAGCCACCCAGACAATACACCGCCATTGTTGAGCCCATCGACCAATTGTATGAAAGGTTAAAGGCCGCAAGTTACGTCACTCCTTCTCCTGCTGTGGCACTAGAAAATCCATCCCAATGGGTCAATCCGAACAAAACCTGTGCATACCACTCCGGTTTGAAAGGACACACCACTGCTGAATGCCGAACCTTGAAGGATAAGATCCAGACACTCATTGACAACAAGGTCATACAAGCAAAGGAAGCCGCACCTAATGTTTGCAACAATCCCCTCCCTGATCATAGAGGTGGCGGTGTACATGTTATAGAAACAAATGAGGAATAGGACCTTGAGGGGTCAATCGGGCTTATCCGAGAAGGCGATGACTCTAGGGTTGCAGTTACACTTACTCCTATCGTGGTTCAGACTCAGGCACCTATTGATGTTGAGGTAGCTGCATCAGTTCCATTCGAGGTGGAAATAGCTCCGCCCGCAGCCATCTCCGCTCCCTTTGAAGTAGAAGTGGTCACACCTTTTACTGTGACGGTGTCAACCACACCATCATTCAACTCAAAAGCAATACCCTAGGATTATGTTGCCGAGGCTCGGCGAAAAGGAAAGACTAAGATAGAGGAATCTGACGCCGCACAAGGTATGACTAGAACTGGAAGAGTCTATACACCTGAACACCTGGGAGGTTCAAGTAAGGATGCCGCTGGCAACCTGTCATTGAGACCGGGCCAGATGACCTATGGAGGAAAGTACAGGCAAAAGAGTATTCTGTTGTTGATCACTTGAACAAAGTCCCTGCTCAGATATCTCTCCTGTCACTACTACAGAATTCAGAGGCACACAAGAACGCCTTGATGAAAGTACTGAGTGAGGCTTATGTACCCAATAATATCACTGGTGGAGAAATGGCCAACATGGTTGGTCAGGTGCTGGAGAGCCATAAAATTATCTTCCATGGAGATGAGCTACCACCCGAAGGTTTAAATCACAATCGAGCATTGCACATTAGGGTATGGGTCCTGGTTGATGGAGGCTCTAGTTTGAATATTTGTCCACTAGATACCTTGAAAAGGTTGGACAAAGGTTTCCATGAAATACGGACCGGAAGCATGAATGTGAAGGCTTTTGATGGGTCCCAGAGGGCCACGATCGAGGAGATCAACCTTTGCTTGCAGATGGGGCCGACTTGGTTCGACGTCGAGTTCCAAGTGATTGACATACCATTCTCATACAATCTTTTGTTTGGCCGCCTGTGGATCCATGCTGCTAGAGTCGTGCCCTCCACACTACACCAAGTTGTAAAATTCGAATGGAACCGTCAGGAGGTAATCATTCACGGAGACGGGAGTAATCCCATCCACACCAGTCAAACCATCCCGGCCATTGGACATAGAAGGAGGCTAGGAGGGGAGACCTATCATCACATTGAATGGGTCAATGCCGTCGAGAAGGATAAGTTGTGGAGTAACAAAATAGAAAGCATACTAGCATGGTCCGGGTATGAACCCGATAAGGGGTTGGGAAAGAACCTCCAGGGTATCACCAAGCCGATACGGCTGAAAAATGATGGTACCACTTTTGGGCTCGGATACCAGTATACATGGCAGGAGTACAGGGAATGGTCGCCTCCATGGCGTGGACCATACTACCCTCTTGAGCAACTGATACCCCGTTTGGAATAGGCTTTCCACCAGGCAGACACAATATGGGAAACTACTGAAGAAGAAGCACTAGTTGGGCTGAAGGATCTATTCTTGGAAGATGAGGATATGGACTGCAGTGCCATAATTGAGGAGGAGGAAGAAGAAGGCCTCTCCATTCAGACCGTGGAAAAAGGGGCTATTCTCAGAAACTGGACCGCCACACCATCCCGAGTCCGCCGAGTCCCTAGGTAGCTTGGCAGAATTTATAGCTGTTCTAGGCATTTAAATTTTCCAGCAATTTTGTTTTAAGATTTCTCGTTTTAAATAAATGCTCGATCCACCGAGCCAAGCTTTTGTTTGAAAAATTTTCTCAATTTAATCAAACGTATCTATCCTTTATCATTATTCATTACTATTTTTTATACTTTTCCCTTCTACAGTGTTATTACTATTTTTCCTGATGAACCCGTGACTGTGACATGTAATGAGGCAACGCAATATGAGAATAGTGACTCAGAGAAAGAAGATGAGATACCCGAGGAAATTGTCAGGGAAGTTGAGAATTTTGAGAACAAGCCTAAATCCAACTTGGACGAAACAGAAGCAGTAAATTTGGGAGACACCGAGACCATCAAGGAAACCCGCATCAGCATTCATTTGTCACCAGCAGGGAAAGAGGAGTACATCCGTTTTCTAAGGGAATACGAGGATATCTTTGCATGGTCCTATGACGATATGACCGGTTTAAGCACATCTATAGTAGCTCACAAGTTGCCAACCAATCCCATGTGCCCGCCAGTAAAGCAGAAACTCAAAAAATTCAAACCATACATGAGTTTGAAAATCAAGGAGGAAGTTACCAAGCAGATCAAAGCCAAGGTTCTCAGGGTAGTTGAGTACCCAACATGGTTAGCTAATATTGTGCCAGTTCCAAAGAAAGACGGGAAGGTCCGAGTATGTGTTGATTATCGGGATTTAAACAGAGCAAGTCCCAAAGATGATTTCCCACTACCAAACATACACATCCTGATCGATAACTGCGCCAAGCACGAACTCCAATCCTTTGTGGATTGCTTCACAGGTTATCACCAGATCTGGATGGATGAAGAAGATGCCGAGAAGACAACTTTTATTATGCCTTGGGGAGTATATTATTACAAAATGATGTCATTTGGTCTGAAGAATGCTGGGGCCACTTACATGAGAGCCATGACAACCATTTTCCATGATATGATACACAAAGAAATAGAGGTGTATGTGGACGACGTCATTATCAAATCCAAGAGAGTCGCGGACCACATAGCGGACTTGAGAAAGTTCTTTGATAGGTTAAGAAGGTACAACTTGAAGTTGAACCCCGCAAAATGTGCATTCGGGGTTCCCGCAGGAAAGCTACTGGGATTCATTGTCAGTCGCCGAGGGATCGAGCTAGATCCGACTAAAGTCAAAGCTATTCAGGAGTTACCACCGCCCAAAAGCAAGAAGGACGTGATGAGCTTCCAGGGACGGCTCAACTACATCAGTCCATTCATAGCACAATCCAAAGTAATATGTGAACCCATCTTCAAGATGATGAGACAAGTTGGACCGAGGACTGTCCGAAAGCTTTTGACAAAATCAAAGAATACCTATTCACACCGCCAGTTCTGGTCCCGCCAGAGCAGGACGACCCTTGCTACTTTATCTATCTGTGTTAGATGGAGCCTTCGGATGTGTTTTGGGACAACATGATGAGACAGGAAGAAAGGAGAAAGCCATATATTACCTGAGTAAGAAATTCACGCCTTATGAAGCACGGTATTCTCTGCTTGAACGCACTTGCTGCGCTTTGACTTGGACGGCCCAGAAGTTGAGGCATTATTTCTATGCTTACACTACATACCTCATATCCAGGATGGATCCTCTGAAGTACATATTTCAGAAGCCCGTGCCTACGGGGAAGTGCAGATACTACTGAGTGAGTTCGACATCATCTATGTAACTCGAAAGGCACTCAGGGACAAGCATTGGCAGATCACCTTGCTGAAAATCTGGTGGGTGGAGAATACGAACCCTTGAAAACGTATTTCCCAGATGAAGAAGTATCATTCGTAGGAGAAGACATTACGAAAACATATGATGGTTGGAGGATGTTCTTTGACGGAGCCGCAAATTTCAAAGGAGTGGGCATTGGAGCAGTCTTGGTATCAGAAATGGGTCAGCATTATCCCGTATCTGCTGAACTCAGATTTCCCTGCACCAACAACATGGCGGAGTACGAAGCCTGCATACTAGGGCTCAATATGGCAGTCGACATGAACATTCAGGAGTTGTTGGTAATCGGTGATTCAGATTTTCTTGTGCACCAGGTGCAAGGAGAATGGGCCTCCAAAAATTCCAACATTTTGCCATATCTGCATCATGTACAGGAATTGATGAGGAGGTTCACGAAGATAGAATTCAGACATGTGCCCAGAATTCAGAATGAGTTTGCCGACGCATTAGCAACTTTGTCATCCATGATACAACATCCGGATAAGAACTATATCGATCCCATCCCGGTGAGGATCCATAATCAGCCGGCATATTGTGCTCATGTCGAGGAAGAAGTAGATGGAAAGCCTTGGTTCCCTGACATCAAGGAGTACTTATCAAAAGAAGAATACTCGAAGCATGCAAACCACACTCAGAAACGCACGCTCCGGAGATTGTCAAATCACTTCTTTCACAGCGGAGGGAACTTGTACATAAGAACTCCGGATTTGGATTTGCTAAGGTGTGTCGACGCAAAGGAAGCTTCCAAGCTACTTGAGGATGTGCATGCTGGGACATGTGGTCCGCACATAAATGGTTTCGTTCTGGCCAAGAAGATACTCAGGGTAGGTTACTTTTGGATGACCATGGAGACGGATTGTATTCAGTATGTCCGCAAATGCTTTCAATGTCAAGTGCATGCCGACATGATAAAGGTGCCGCCAAACGAGCTCAATGGAACAAGCTCACCTGGGCCATTCACCGCCTGGGGAATGAATGTTATTGGCCTGATTGAGCCCACTGCTTCAAACGGGCACAGGTTTATTCTAGTAGCCATTGATTACTTCACAAAATTGGTAGAAGTTGCATCTTACAAAGCTGTAACCAAGAAAGTCGTCGCAGATTTTGTCAAGGATCGTATTGTCTGCCGTTTCGGAGTTCCTGAGTCCATTATTATTGACAATGCCGCCAACCTCAACAGCAATCTAATGAAAGCTATATGTGAAACTTTTAAAATCAAGCACAAGAATTCCACCGCCTACAGACCTCAGATGAATGGAGCCGTAGAAGCCGCCAACAAAAACATTAAGAAGATACTAAGGAAAATGGTGGAAAATCACAAGCAGTGGTATGAGAAGTTACCCTTTTCTCTGTTAGGGTACCGCACCACAGTTCGCACGTCAACCGGGGCAACCCCCTACGTGCTGGTTTGTGGTACCGAGGCTGTTATCCCAGCCGAGGTAGAGATTCCTTCCTTAAAAGTCATACAGGAAGCTGAACTCAGCGATGCGGAATGGATAAAAAGTCTCTATGAATAGTTGGACCTTATCGATGGAAAGGGAATGAACATAGTGTGTCATGGCCAACTTTATCAGAACAGAATGTCCAGAGCTTTCAACAAAAGGGTCAAACCAAGACAGTTCGCACCAGGGCAGCTGGTATTGAAGAAACTCTTCCCACACCAAGACGAAGACAAAGGGAAATTCTCTCCCAACTGGCAAGGTCCGTACATGGTTAACAGGGTCCTAACAGGAGGAGCACTCATACTTGCAGAAATGACAGAGAAATCTGGCCAAAACCAATCAATTCAGACGCAGTCAAGAGATACTATGCCTAGATTGTTTCACATTTCTTTTTGATGTAATTGAACTACGCTTGACCAGATTCCCATTTAAGAGGGGATACGTAGGCAGCCTTATAGGCTCGGTAATATCATATTAAAATTTTCATTTCCCCCAAAATCAGAAACTGGGGCAGAATTTTGAGGAAGGTCCTCAAAATTCCGGAGCAAGTCCAGCCAGCACCATCACATGACAGGATGTCAGTCATTAGTCAAGAACCGGGGCAGAATTTTGAGAAATTCTGAGATTCTCAAAATTCTGAGGAAGATTCAGCAGATTATCAAAATTCTGAGGAAGATTCAGCAAGGTCCACCATCGGTTACAGATCATCTACCAAACTAGGGCAGAATTTTGAGGAGGATCCTCAAAATTCCAACACAAGAAAGCTGCAATGCCTTTGAAATGTGTCACAGTCCCTAGCTCATCAAAGTTACTTGATATATCAATACCCTTCCAAAACAATTCTATTTTATCAATGAACACATATTTTTCAAACTCTATTTTTATAACATCCAGGTGCTACCTAGGGGAATTCGAAGGGGGCTTCCAGAGCGGAGCAGAGCAAGGCCGGCAGACGAAGCAATAACTAACCTCCCCCCATGGAACTTACGATTTTTCTTTGAACGCAGGCATATTTGACGATAGCATTCGTACACAAAGCAAATTCACCATCCATCCGGCCGTTAGACGCAAACATGTCCTGGCTAAAATATATACTCCACCCTTATCTGTTATTTTCTCTTTGCATAAGTCTAATCCTTGACTTCACATTTGCATGAGTCTGATCCTTGACTCCATATTTGCATGAGACTAAGCTCTGTCTCCACATTTGCATGAGTTTGATTCTTGACTCCATATTTGCATGAGACTAAGCTCTGTCTCCACATTTGCATGAGTCTGATCCTTGACTCCATATTTGCATGAGACTAAGCTTTGTCTCCATACTTGCATGAGTATAATCCTTGAATCCATAATTGCATGAGTCTAAGCCTTGACTCCACATTTGCATGAGTCTAATCCTAGACTCCACATTTGCATGAGTCTGATCCTTGACTCCATATTTGCATGAGACTAAGCTCTGTCTCCATACTTGCATGAGTCTAATCCTTGACTTCATAGTTGCATGAGTCTAAGCCCTGACTCCATGCCTGTATAAGGCCACATCTGCCTTCTCTTTGCATAAGTCTAATCCTTGACTCCATATTTGCATGAGTCTAATACTTGACTCCACATTTTGCATAAGTCTAATCCATGACTCTATATTTGCATGGGACTAAGCCCTATCCCGCATCTTGCATGAGGTTAAGCTCTACCTCCACATTTGCGTCCTCTTTGCATGAGACTAAGCTCTGTCTCCAATCTTGCCTGAGTCTAATCCCTGACTCCATATTTGCACGGGACTAAACATTGTCCCTCTTTGCACCAATGCTGCTCTATTTTCTACTACCATCTACTTGTTTTTCGATCGGGCTAAGCTCTGCCCTTCATTTCACAATACTAAGACTTATCTTGTTACATCATATTATTGCATTTCATGGTCTGAAATATCGCCAATTTATCCCAAGGCGCCATAGTCTAAAGGCATCATCCTCATAACCGGAAGACACCATGCCATGGCCTGAGGATCTCTCAAATTTGGATATCATGATTCAAAGGCGTCATGGTTCGGAGGCACCATTTTCATGGCCCGAGAACATCATTTCATGGCCTGCGAATCCCTCACTAAACAATTCATGGCCCAGGACGTCATGGTCCAAGGACGTCATCTTTAACCGTCCGAAGATAACCTTCATGGTCCAAAGGGAATTTGCATCATGTTTCAATTTTCGCAAATATGTTTGTAGCATCTTTTATTTGCAGGTAATCAGCAAACAACCGCTATCCTAGCAGGAGCGATCTCACTCCAGTTCCCTCCAACCGTCCCGAACCTTAACCACTCATCGTAGCTGCTTCCACATCGTAGAAAACCGGAGTTCGGCCTCCGTCTTCTGAAGCATGCCGTTCGGTCAAAATTAGCCATCATTTCTTTACCCGAAAACACTTTCATCATTCCCGGGTAAAGAGAGGCAGTTGTTGATACCCAATTTTTCCCTATATATTTTAAATTTGTATAAAAGCCTTCAAAATAGCATATACATGCATGTACAAGCATGCACAAGGCTTTCATTATTTTTACCATAATTTTAAGGGTTTAAATTGATTTATTTTCTCCCCTTTTATCCATAAAATCGCCAATAATTATTTCCAAAATTACTGTTTTGATAATTCATTTATTTGATTTCTATACTTATGTCAAAATATGGCTAATGTAATTTGTATGTATTTTTACAATTACATTTAGTATTTTTTAAGCTAAATTGCATATAATTGCAATGTTAGCCCATTTTAAAATATAATTATATTTTATATGCATAAAAATTGACCCTATATTTTTAAAATGTTAATTATGTATTTTAAATTATTTTTCAGATATTACTTATTATTTATTAAAATTAAAATAGGGAAAAACTGGCTATTTAAATAATAGCCAAATTTGGATTTCAATTATAGCCAAATCGAACCCTAATCCCAGTCTAATTTTATAATTAAAAACCCAACCCATACCCTATTAACCCGAAACCCACCTACCCAGTTGAATCCTCACCGTTGATCTCCCAGATCAACAGTCCAAATAATCCTTTTTTAACTCTAATCAACCCCCCCCCAACCCTTAATCACTTTTCAACCGCCGCCTCCTTCTCGATCATCTCTGGTGACTACCTCTCAACCCCAAGCCTCCGATGGTCACTCCACCGCCTTGCTCATCATCTCTAAGGCCCTCAAGGGTCCTGGGCCACATCGATTGGGATCTATGGTTTCTGATTCTGTTGTTCGAGGCTTCTCTAGTGTGATTTTGGGCAAAATCACACCATATGTGTTACGATTTGTGAAGTTACAACAGGTTCTTTTGATTTCTATTTGGGTTTCCTTTTGAAACCCTAACTCTCTTCTGAATTTCTCAAATCAATGTTATTTTCATGCTTTAAGCCTGTTTCCTTCTATGATTTGCTTATTCTCAAGCTTTCTTCTGAAAGATCCTCTACTTTAAACCGTTTTTACTTTCTTTGAAAACTAGGGTTTTCTCGGAGTTCTTTCTACACCTGTTCCAACCGATTTCTTCATGATTAAACCCTTTTTTCTTGCTTATTTTGACCGATTCTATGTTCCTACTGCTTTTTAACTCGACTCTGTTAAAAGCCCTAATTTTTTTGTAAAGATTTTCTTTTCTTTGGTTTTGTGTGTTAGCACGATTCTCTTTACTTTGGCACCATGTGTTAGAATGATTCTCTTTACTTTGTTATCGTGTGTTAGCATGATTCTATTTACTTTGTTTCTGTGTTAGAGTGATTTTCTTTCCTTTGTTTCTATGTGTTAGCATGATTCTCTTTACTTTGTTTCTGTGTGTTAGCATGATTCTCTTTACCTTGTTTCTGTGTGTTAGCATGATTTTCTTTGCCTTGGTTCTGTGTATTAGCCTGTTTACCTGATTCTCGTTAATCTCTCGTGGTCACCATGCTTCGAATCTGTTCTGCTAAATCTTTAGCCTGCTTATATCACCTCTATATGATTGTGTTTGCTCATCTCTTGTTTCTTTCTATCTATATGGCTGACCTTGTTTGTTTGCTACTCCTGTTCATTCGTCTCTATTTATATGTTGAAAATACAGAATCATAACTCCCCACGATTTGATTCTGATTTTCCTTAATTGATGGTGATTGAAAGATCTCCTTCTAAAAACCCTAAAATCTTTACCTCGTCTGTGTAAATTAATTGATTTCATTACCTTATCTACTATAGTGCTTTGTTTTACTTAATCTTTCCTTAATTGGGTTTTTCTGAATTTGGTCCTAGTTGACTACTCTATGCCTACTGAACCTTGACCCCTTCCTTATTTAATCATGCACTGATTCTTCTTCCTGCTTTATATGGTACTGAATCTTTCCGTTTGATCTTAATTCCCTTAACATAAGGGAGTACTTCCTTGATTCTCTAATTGATTGATTCTGAGTTCTTAAATTAGTGTACTACTATAATTTTACCTTATTCCACTACCTACTTTCAACTATAAATACTCTAAGTCTTTCACAAACAACACGGGCTTGGCTTTCAAAAAACTCCTCTCTTATTAAAAATCTCTATTCTCCCTTCTTCCTTGTGTTATTTTGCTACTATTAGCCGGCTGCAAGCCAAGGCTAATCATTTGTGCTCTTTTGTTCTTTCATTCTGCTTACTTTTATGTTCACTGGTATGTCCTGTTTTAATTTAAAGCCTCAACAACAACATGTTTCTCTTCTTATTTCAGTTTCTTTTATTTCTATCCTGCTTTTACTTGTGGTTTTGTTGTGGAGTTTGTAGTTGGGTTATATTATCAGCATGCTAGTATGACTCCCCTCCCTTTAAATTCATGTATTCCCTTGTGTGATTCAAGCATGCCTGGACAATTGTTTTTTACCTACTGTGTGCTTACCATTCTTATGAATCCCAAATACCTATCCCCCTCTATGTGTTTATGTTCTCCCTGATTAGTTTGTGATTATGCCAGTTTCAACTATTTCTGAGCAAGTTTAAACCAGTCCAAATACCCTTGCTGGGGTTATGTATTTGCAGTCAAATGCATGTGTATCCCCAAGCCCTTTGACCCATGTGTGACTACTGAACTCATTTGGGTTCTGTGTGTGATCTTATCACTCCAACCTCTTTCAAACAACCTCTATTACCTTACTGACTGCTTTCAAAGTAGACTTTTAAATCCAGTCTTTAATAGATTTCTTTCAACCTGTGTCCTGCACTTCCACTTCACTCTTAGTTATTAAGTTCTGTCCCCTCTAGTATGTGTACTGCCTTGGGATCCTCTTGAGAACCCTCTGAACTCTAGCATACTGAGGCTGGCCTCTCCACACTGCACCGGTTCAATACTTGGCTACTAAGTCTAAGTGTAAGCATTGCCTGAGGTCCTTGAGACCCCTAGGGAACTTTGATGCACCTAGACTCTGATTTTTCTATTGGAAATGAGGCTTGAAAGACCATTGGAGGCTTTGGAAAACTTGGGCCTAATTGCAGGCTCTCTATAGAATAGGTTCTTGATTTTTATTTTTACTTATGTAATTCATTTATTGGCCTGTAATAATTTGTAAATAGATATTTGGGGTATTGAGTAAAAGGGTGGGTAGATGTACACTTTGTGGGGTAACATGGGTAGAAATCCTGCTCTTAGGGTTTATTTTCAAATCTGCCTGCTTCACTCAATAGAAAACATGTCCATAGGATTTTTATTCTTGTTGAATCTGATTGCTTTTTGCATAATAGAATCATGCCTATAGGATTCCACTTTTAATTTCATTTGCATCATAATAGAGAATCATTCCTATAGGATTCCACTTCTAATTTCATTTGCATCAAATAGAAATCATGCCTGTAAGGACTTCACTTTTAATGTCGTTTGCATCAGATAGAAACAATGTTCATAAAATTCTGCATTTTTCATGTTAGAAACCATGTGTTTCTAGGTTCCAAGCCATCATGTCTTAAATCAATTAAAATATAGATACCATGTGAGGGCCTAATTCCGATTCAGTTCTATTAAGTCTTTCATATGTACTGCTAGTTGACTAAAACCTGTAACGCGCCTAGATACCATGCCCGTAAGGATTTCCATTTGCAATCACGTCCGGTAATCTAATTAGCCTAATAAGTCAATTTCATTTCGCCTAGTTTACTTCTTAAAACTGGTCTTATTAAGCGATCACATTTCCTGAAAATAGTTTTTTCAAAATTGCTTTAATCTCATTAGATATCCTGCCTACAGGTATTAAAAGGGTCTATTTCGAAAACTTGTTTGTTTCTGCATTAATATAGACACAGTACTGCATATAGGCAAGCCTTTGGGCATTTTCAAAACTTGCATTTCCTTGAAGTTGTTTCCGTCGTTCAACGTTTCTGATTCTAATAAGCTGTTAAAAAGGAGTCCTTAGGCAACTACTAGGTTATAACTTCTGGATCTAAAAGTGGTCTATTTCTGCATAATCACTTGGAAATCCTGCTTTAGGACTTTGATTAATGAAGACCTTAATTGTGCTTGAGACGTGCTGTTTGTATGTATGTTTGAGGAGGAAACTGTGAGCCTCTTAATTTCTCCCATTATGTGAAAGTCCTAAATTCTTTTTGACTGTCAACTTAGATTTTTGCCTTTAAAACCTTAGGGGTACGTCTAGAACCACCTATAGGTAAAGGTTCTAAATCCCTCCGGGACCGTTAAGAAGGGACAGGTAGCAGCACGCAATAGGTATCAGTTACCAAACACTCGCTTTGCATGACCAATAAGGGGATGGGAAGGGTAGACATGGGATATGATGACTACGCGATAATGTCACGTGTAGCCCCTCATTGAGGAGTGTCTACCGGACATTGCGTGGGGTGATCCTATAGGATAAACAACCTAGGACCCCTCCTTAACCCAAACCCTCTCCCCATTTTAAAACTTTGTTTTTTATAATTTGTTCAAACTTCTATTTTACTACTTGAATTTTTCAATGTGCTTTACAAACAACTTATCTGATTCAACTATTTGTATGGACTAATTTGTGAATATAAATTCAGCCGGGACCCACAATTGTGGACCAAGAGAGGTGCCTAACACCTTCCTCTCGAGGTTACTTCGAGCCCTTACTCTAATCACTGGTAATGCAAACCAACCCAAGAGTTAACTACTCTAGGTGCCCTAACACACCTTAATTCATTAGGTGGCGACTCTTCAAACACCCAATTCCCAAAAGGAAATGAGTCATCACACCCCGTGAATGTCGAAGACCCGGAATCCTCCCCGCAGGGGGAAAAGGGGGGTGCGAGACGTGCGATAAAGATTGAAAGAAAGTGAAGTTTCCAAACAGCCCTGTAGCCTCTCGAAGATAAGTATAGACATCTCAGTACCGATCCAAGACTCTACTAGACTTTCTCATGACCCGTGAGACCTAAGAAACCTAGTGCTCTGATACCAACTTGTCACGACCCAACAATCAACCGGAGTTGTGATGGCGCCTAACACCGTTTGCTAGGCAAGCCAATAATCAATAAGCAAAAAAAACTTAAATAATTGTAATAAATAGTCTTAACATCAGAATAACATAAGTAGTTGTAGTCAATAGCAACAATACAACTAAAAACTATCCCACGACCTGGTGTCATCGAGTACATGATCTCTACATAATTTAAATACAGGGTCTGACTCCAAAATATAGTACTATCTAAAAGACGGAACACTAATAACATGAACTAAGAGAAAAAGGTGTTGATACCCAATTTTTTCCTCATATATTATTAAAATGCACATCTATATTCAAAATAATGCATCAGCGTCAACCAGTATTTTTCATAATTTTCCTGCAATTTTAAAGGAATTTTTAAATTTATTCTAGCATTTTAGCATATAAATAATTACTAATTGCATTAAAAATAATTTTATTTTCTTAACTTTATCATTTTACATTTATGCTAAGCTGTGATTATTTCATGAATAGCCATATGTACATGTTAGGGATATAATTGCAATAACTTTGCAATGATAGCCCATGCGTGCATAAATACTTTATTTCCCAAGAAAATTACCTTTTATATTTTTATAATACTAAGTAATTATTTTAAATCATTTTCATACATAAATAATAATTTTATCATTTATAAATTATTTTATAAAATTATGTTATTAATAAATTGGGTATTTAAAAAATAGCCCCTTTAATTATATCTAAATTCGTACCCCCCCCCCCCCCAGCCCAATTCAAATTAACCTAAGCCTAATACTCCCCAGCCCAAATCAAATAACCCTACCCGACCCAAACCTTCTCTAATCTTGGTCGTTGATCTCTGAGATCAACGTTCCACGTTTCCCCTTCCCATTTTTAGTCCAAATGACCCCCCAAACCCTACCCATTCTCCAGACCCAAATGCTCTCATCCTCTCTTCTATCCATGACACCCCAAACCCTAGAAGCGTCGTTACCCTAAAAATCTCCCAAGTCCCTTCGATTCCTGACCAGATATGGGGTTATTTGGTGTTTTGCTACCCTATCTAACCTGTTACATCTTCTGCTTGTTCGACTTCATTGATTTATGAGAGAATCTCAATGAGATTCAACCGGGTTTTGTCAAAATCTGTCTCACAGGCCTGTCTTTGGCCATTCTTGTTTTTGAGTACTGTTTCTTGCCTATTTTTGGTTTGAATCTTTGGTTTCGGAACGAGTTTCTTTCATCTCTGCTATTTTCGAAAACCCTAGCCTTATAACTAATTGGGTTTGTCCAGATCCTTGTAGATCTGGAAAGTTTTAAGTGCTATTTGATATTTTTCCTCAAAAATCTTATACTTTTGTTATTACCATTCCGATTTCAGTGCTTCTCTGAAATTAGGGTTTTCGTCCCAAGTTTCTTCAAAAGGTTTTCTTTTTTAAAACTTTCAAGTGTTTAATCTGATCATCCTTTACTCGTTTGGTTAATTTTGTGTATGTTCTTTAAACCCTAGGTCTTATTTTGTTATTGCACTGATTTCTTCAATTTTCTTCCCGTTATTTGTTTATTTCTGTCAACCCAATATACTGATTGATTCGAATCATATTTTCCTATTAAAATCACTGTTTTTTGTGATTTTATCTATTTCCTTATTTGTGACCTTGATTAGTTATACTTGCCTTAATTAAACTATTAGTATGGTTTGGGGATCTGATTGACTCCTAAATGGTATGAGATCGATTTCTTGCCTTATTTGAGCCATAGTTCTTTACATTAATTAACCCTCCCCAATTTAAGGGGAATCTTTCAGATTTCTCTATAGGAATTGATTCGCTAATTGACTAATTGATTTTATTTGATTACCCTTGTTTTACGAACTGTGATTTCCTATTTACCTTATTTGTTTTACCTCACTAAGTGCTATATATACTCTCATTACTGATTCTTCAAGACACGAACATAGTTCAAAAAACACACACATACATAGAGAAACACACGAAAGCTCTTGCTCTTATTCACAATATCCTCCATCACAATCTTTCTATTTCTCTGTTTGGTGCACTGTCTAGCCGGCTGAAAGCCAAGGCTAGACCCTGGAATCCTGTTTGCTTCATTCTTCTATTGCTATCTCTTAACTGGTATGCCTCCACTTCTGCTATCATTCAAACTTCTATGTGATTAAATCTGTGTGCTTCATGTCATCAGCATGTCTATTTCTGTCTAATTAGATCTATGTGTTCCATGTTATTAGTCTTAATCATCATGGTTACTTCCATCTAATTAGATCCATGTGCTTCATATTTTCTGATCTTAATCAGCATGACCTATGTGTTTCCTTTTTTCAGCATGTCTACATGTTTGTTCATATGTAAATTAGACCTATGTCTACTTGTTTCTTAACAAACATGTTCTTCTGTCCTGTTTAAGTATTCACCTCTAGCAAACTTCTAATTTCCATGCTCCCAACCCTTGCTGCCCCTTTATGTATGGTTGTCTGATTGATAATCTGATCCCAGCATGCCATCTCATTATTTAATACATGCCCACCTAGTAATGACTAATGAACTAAGTCGAATCTAGACAATATGAAACTTTTCTTGAAATGGTTGTGCTCATGTTTCTGTCTAATGTTTGATTGCTGGGTTCTTTTGTTTGGATTCTAAGTGTTAAATGACTCTGTTTTCTTAAAACTATCTCCTATTTCAACTCCTACTAATGTTTGAGGGACTTTTATATATATTTTTATGGGGAAATCGAGTAGAAATCATGCTCTTAGGACTGTTATGATTATCTACCTGTATTAGAAACCATGCCTATAGGTTGTTGTGTGCATTAGAAAACATGCTTATAGGTTCATCATGTTATTTGCTCTAAATTTCTATTTATGCATGTTCATATCCGCGCTAGAAATCCTATCTCTAGGTTGTTGTTAATTCAGCCTTAACAATCATGTTCATAAGTTCTCTATGTGCATTAGAAACCATGTTCTAGGACTTTTATTGCACTGACCTAGATATCATCCCTGCAGTCAAATCGTATAAAAATCAGTTTCTTTAGTAGCAATCATGCCTATAAGAAATAAGTATAAAAGCAGTCCCAATACCTAGATATCAGGCTTATATATAAAACTAGTTCTGTAACGTTTGTGTGTAAGGCCCCGTGAAATTTTTACTTAAAAACTCGAAATCTCGGAGTTTGCTCGCCTATCCAAGTATGCTATTCACATGTTGCCTACAATGGAGGCCAGGGTGCGCCGGTTTGTTCAGGGCTTTAATCCTTTGACTATTAATGAGGCTTCTACAGCTACTTTGAATTCTGACATTAATTATGGGAAGATGGTGGCATTTGCTCAGGCCACAGAGAACCGTAAAATGAAGAACAGAATGGAAAGAGAGGGTAACAGCAAGGCCCGGTCTGCGGGCAACTTGGGAGAGTCCCTACGTGGGGGAAGATCAGCTTTCAGGGGAGGATCATCAAGGCCGTCCCAGTCTGTTGCACAGTCTTCAGCTAGTGCACCGCTATCAGGGCCCAGCCAGCAGTAGCAGTGGAGTCGTTTCAGGCCCAGTCAGGGCAGCAGGGGACCCCACCAGCGGGGTCGGTCAAGAGAGAGATCCCAACAGCAGCAGAGGTCCCTGTTCCTCAGGTGCAGAAGATGCACTAAGGGATTTGCTACATGGAGTTACCCGTATGCTATGGATGTGGGATGAGGGGCCATATTCAGAGGCATTGTCGTGTATCCCGCCAGAGTGCGGGTAGGGGAACAGCACAGCCAGCCAGCCCAGCAGCTGCTACATCTTCAGTACCCTCTCCAGCTCGAGGTACCCCAGCACCCATGGGGCGTGGTGCAGCTAGGGGTGGTGCGCAGAGTTTGGGAGGACCCAGCCGGTTCTATGCTATGAGTGGTTGTTAGACTACAGAGGCTTCTCCAGATATTGTTACAGGTATTCTAACTGTCCAATCTCATGATGTGTATGCACTTATTGACCCCGATTCCACCTTGTCCTATGTTACCCCTTATGTTGCTATGGAATTTGGGATAGAACCAGAATAACTTCATGAGCCATTCTCGGTGTCTACTCCAGTGGGTGAGCCTATTACGGTTGCACGAGCTTATAGAGGTTGTGTTGTTACGGTACGTGGTAGGGATACCATGGCCGATCTTATTAAATTGGGGATGGTCGATTTTGATGTAATAATGGGAATGGATTGGCTTTATTCATGTTTTTCCAAACTTGATTGTCGGACTAGAACTATGAGGATTGAATTTCCTAATGATCCCGTTGTGGAATGGAAGGGCGATAATGTAATGCCAAAAGGTCGATTTATTTCTTACCTTAAGGCCGCAAGGATGATCAAGAAGGGGTGAACCTATCATTTAGTCCGAGTTACGGACACCGATGCTGAGGTACCTAGCCTTGAGTCCGTGCCAGTTGTGAATGAATTTCCGGGTGTCTTTCCAAATGAGCTCCCTTGGATCCCACCAGACAGGGAGATTGATTTTGGGATCGATGTGATGCCAGGAACGCAGCCTATATCTATTCCACCTTAGAGAATGGCACCGGCAGAATTGAAAGAGCTAAAGGAACAATTGAAAGATTTGCTAGAGAAGGGTTTCATCCGGCCGAGTGTGTCCCCATGGGGCGCACCGGTTTTGTTTGTAAGGAAGAAAGATGGGTCTCTACGGATGTGTATTGATTACTGGCAACTCAACAAAGTCACAATCAAAAACAAATACCCTCTGCCAAGGATAGATGATTTGTTTGACAAATTGCAAGGTGCCAAATGTTTCTCAAAAATTGACTTACGGTCCGGGTATCATCAATTGAAGATTAGGGAGCAGGATATCCCAAAAACAGCTTTTAGGACACAGTATGGGCACTTTGAGTTTCTGGTGATGTCTTTTGGGCTAACAAATGCCCCGGCAGCTTTCATGGATCTTATGAATCGAGTCTTCAAGCCTTTTCTGGACTCCTTTGTGATAGTGTTCATTAACGATATTCTTGTGTATTCCCGACGTCAGGAGGACCATGCTGACCATCTCAGGGCAGTTCTGAAGATTCTTCAACAGCACCAATTGTATGCAAAACTTTTGAAATATGAATTTTGGCTTGAATCTGTCACGTTCTTGGGCCATGTCGTCTCCAGGGAAGGAATTATGGTTGATCCTCAAAAGATTGCAGCAGTGAAGAATTGGCCTAGACCTACCACTCCAATAGAGATTCGCAGTGTCTTGGGTTTGGTCGGGTACTACAGAAGATTAGTGGAGGGATTTTCTACTCTTGCCTCTCCATTGACTTAATTGACGCAAAAAACAGTTGAGTTCCAGTGGTCCGATGCTTGTGAAAGGAGCTTCCAGGAATTGAAATCAAGATTGACTACAGCACCGGTATTAACCCTGCCAGAGGGTACAGAGGGATTTGTGGTGTATTGCAATGCTTCAAGGATCGGGCTTGGATTTGTTCTAATGCAACACGGCAAGGTTGTAGCTTACGCTTCTAGGCAACTCAAGAATCACGAAAAGAACTATCCAACCCATGACTTAGAGCTTGCGGCAGTGGTGTTTGCACTAAAGATTTGGCGACATTAGTTGTATGGGGTCCATGTGGATGTATTTACGGACCACAAGAGCCTTCAATATATTTTCAAACAAAAGGAGTTGAATGTGAGACAGAGGAGATGGCTCGAGTTACTCAAGGACTATGACATTGATATTCTCTATCACCTGGGGAAGGCCAATGTTGAGGCGGATGCTCTTAGTCAGAAATATATGGGAAGTTTGGCTCATTTGAAGGCGTATCAAAGGCCGTTGGCCAGGGAGGTTCACCAGTTGGCTAGTTTGGGAGTTCGTCTTGCGGACTCTAGCGAAGGGGGAGTAATCGTGCAGAATAGGGTTGAATCATCGCTTGTGGCGGAAGTGAAAGAGAAGTAATTCAACGATCCATTGTTAGCACAACTGAAATATGGGATTCATAAACACAAGACCACAACTTTTTCCTTTGGCATGGATGATAGTACCCTACGGTACCAAGGCCGCCTATGTGTTTCGAATATTGATGGTCTTCGGGAAAGGATCATGGCAGAAGCTCACACTTCTAGGTATTCCGTGCACCAAGGTTCTACATAAATGTATCATGATCTCAAGGAAGTTTATTGGTGGAACAACATGAAAAGGTATATGGCGGACTTTGTGGAAAAATGTTTGAACTGTCAGCAAGTGAAAGCCGAACATCAAAGGCCCGGTGGATTGGCTCAAAGCATAGAAATTCCAATATGGAAATGGGAAATGATCAACATGGATTTTGTGGTAGGGTTACCGCGCACTACGCGCAAGTTCGACTCAATTTGGGTAATCGTGGATCGACTCATGAAATCAGCGCACTTCTTGCCAATCAAATCTACCGACACAGCGGAACTGTATGCTCAGTTGTATATCAAAGAAATAGTGAGGTTGCATGGCACTCCGGTCTCAATCATTTCGGATTAAGGGGCTCAGTTCACAACAAACTTTTGGAAGAAATTTCAGCAAGGCTTGGGTACGCAGGTAAATCTTAGTATAGCTTTTCATCCCCAGACCGACGGGCAAGCGGAGCGGACTATTCAGACGCTTGAGGACATGTTGCATGCTTGTGTTCTTGATATCAAAGGTAGCTGCAATGATCATTTTCCACTCATAGAGTTTGCTTATAACAACAGCTTCCATGCTAGTATCTAGATGGCACCATTTGAGGCGTTGTATGGTAGAAGATGTAGGTCTCCCATTGGGTGGTTCGAGGTTGGACAAGCAGAATTGATAGGGCCGGACCTTGTGCATCAGGCCATGGAGATAGTCAAGATTATTAAGGAAAGGTTGAAAACTGCTCAGAGTTGCGTAAAGTCTTATTTAGACATTCGTCGCAGAGTTCAAAGAAGATGATTGGGTATTTTGTAAGGTTTCCCCCCATAAAGGGCATCATGCGGTTTGGAAAGAAAGGAAAATAGTGTCTGAGGTATGCCGGACCGTACAGAATCATTCAGAGGATCGGTTAGGTGGCATACAAGCTCGAGGTGCCACCTGAGTGTCATTGGTGCACCCAATCTTCCATGTGTCTATGTTGAAGAAGGTAGTGGGGGATTCGTACACTATTATGCCGATTGAAACTATTGAGGTCAATGAAGAACTGTGATATAAAGAAATTCCAGTTGCCATTCTTGACAGGCAAGTTCGAAAGTTGAGAAATAAAGAAATTACCTCCGTGAAAGTGTTATGGCGGAACCAGCAGGTTGAGGAAGCCACTTGGGAAGCCGAGGAAGAAATGAAAAAGAAGTACCCGCATTTGTTTGTATATCCATGTAATAGCTCCAATGAATTTGGTTCCTATGTACTTTGTATCTCTTGGCTAGTCTATGTAAACTGTTCCGTTTTGGTTATATGTCGCCTATGGGGCCATGGTTGGTGTCGTTACGAGTTATGTCATGTCAATGGACTGTGTATATGTTGTTAGGATATGTTTCTGGGGCTCTCTGGCAGGTGGATAGGCCTAGTTACAAAGGAAACTCTGGCAAAGTTTTTGGAAATTTAGGGAGTTAGCCAAATTTGGGGCTGTTGATATGTTTCATCATGTGAAAAGCTGAAGTTGCATAAGGTTGCTAATGAGTGAACCTTGATCCTCATTCGAGGACGAATGACCTTAAGTGGCGGAGGATGTAAGGCCTCGTGATATTTTTACTCAAAAACCCAAAATCTTGTAGTGCCAAGTTAGGAATATGTGTTAGAAATTTACAAAATTCTTCGTGGTGCATTAAAAGTTAAGGAAAATTATTTTTCAGAAGAGCGCTTTTCTGCAGCCCATTATGTGACTGCATAATAGCAATGCGGGCTGCATAACTGCCGCAGAGTGAGGCAGAATGTTGGTGAATCTGAGGACAACTATGCGGCCAAATTATGCGACCGCATAATCAATATGCGGGCTGCATAGTCGTCGCATAACCTCCTTGGGATTTTTTGCGAGGGGCAGTTCTGCGGTGCATTATGCGACTGCAGAACAGGTATGCGGACCGCATATTGATCGCATACTCAGGCAGAATGTTCAAGTTTCGAGGGTTGTTTTTGTGGTCCCTTTTGCGGGCCGCATATGCGACCCCAGGTTGAGTCGGGGCTTCTATTTTCTACCTTTTAAAACCCGACCCCATCTCATTAGAAACACCACATTAGACCCTTTTATGTTATTTTCTACTACATTTAGAGTGAGAGAAGAATTTTAGAGAGAGGAAGTGATCCTCACCAAGTCCTCATTCAACCCTTGCCCAAATCTTTGAAGACTATCAAGTAAAGTTACTAAGCCTTCATTCTAAGAGGTAAGAACTTGTGCCCTAATCTTTTTTAAAATTCCTACTAAAATGAGTAATTAACAAGTGGGTTCATGGGTATAAGAATTGATTATCTTGCGTGCATGAATGATAAAAGGGTATGGGGAGATTGTGAGCTAAATATGTACCAAATGGGGTGTAGGATGATAGAACCTCTCACAAAAAGGTCCTAAAATCACAATGCACACTTAGTGCTTGATAATATACTCAAATGAGCTAGATTCTTAATCATCTCTCTAATTTTTTGGTTCAACATGTAATCCTCATAAAATACATCGAAGGTGCTAAGAGTTCCGGAATTTTGTAAGAATTTAAGGAAAGCTCTATTGAGGTATTTATGGCTAAAACCCCCTCTTCTTAGATATTGAGCTCCTTTGGTGTCCATGCAAATGTTGTGAGACCAAAATTTGATTGATGTATTGATTGTTATTTCACATGAATTGGTGTTGCAAATGTATACGTGAAAGGTGTGTCTCAATGTGTTCAATAAACTATTCTTGGTAATTTAAGGATGTGTGAAGAACGTGAACCATGTGTTAAAATGCCTAGACTTCAAGTCAAGTTTAAACTGAGATTGTTATTGCGAACTATGTGAAATCGTCTCTATGCTTACAACTTGAATTGCTCTTGTATGTGCCTATTATCTGAAATGGCAAGGTTAACATTGAAAGTGGAAATGATGTGAAATGTGGGGAAAAAGAGCTTGAGTTATGAAATGTGGCCTAGTGCCAAGTATGATATGATAATTGTGGCCCCAAGTGCCTATGAATTGATATATGTGAAATAAAGATTGAAATGAGNTTGGTTGTGAACTCCGTATTTATTGGAGGATTTCTATATGTTGTGAATAACATGTGAACGGTGATATGATCATTTGATCCTAGGAGCATTGGCTCGAATTGTAATACGAATATTGAAAGTATATGAAATGACTTGAATCTGTGGAGCGTTGGCTCAAGATGGTAGAGTGGATTATAAGATAAGAAAAGTAAGAAAGAGAAAGCGTTGTTGATTATTCCCTTGTCGGGACGTTTGGTTGAACTTGTTGGTTTCTTTCCCTTGCCGGGATTTTTGTCAAATATTTGCTTATTTTTTTTATGCCTCTTAATCGTGAGTGTTGTTTGGGGAGTCAGATTGTTAAATGATATGGATCGGGTTGCGCGCCGCAACAAAGATATTAAGGATCGGGTTGCATGCCACAACAATAATATGTGAGGTTCGGGTTGCGCGCCGCAATAATGATACATGATAAATGATGTGGGTCGGGTTGCATGTTGGAATAGTGGTTTTTGTGGATCGGGTTGCACGCTGCAACAATGGTAAATTGTGGACCGGGTTGCACGCCGCGACAGTTATTGATACCATGTGTTTATATTGAGTATTGTTTTCCTTGTTCATTGTGAATCTAAGCTGCTTTAGTTTATTACTCGGAATTACTGTTACTATTGTTATCTCCCCACAGCATGTTTCCCCTTCCCATATTCCTAGTTGTTTGGTATTTTGTTTCCGTTGTATATTTATAACTGCACAGGTTTATGTGGTGTCCGGTCTTGCCTCGTCACTACTTCGCCGGGGTTAGGCTAGACACTTACCAGCACATGGGGTCGGTTGTGCTGATGCTACGCTTCTGTGCATTTTTGCACAGGTCCAGGTTCTGAGGAGCAGCAACAGCATTAGTACTGGAGCAGGCTTTCATTATCACGAGACCGAGGTAGCCTTGCAGGCGTCCGCAGGCCCGACGTCTCTTCTTTATGTTCTCTTTTAGACTGTTGCCTCCTTGCCTCGAGACAGACAACTTCTATGTTTCTTTCAGACCTTTGTATTTAGTATATTCTTAGTGGTTTGTGAGTGATGTGACACCAAATCTTAGGTAGAGGCTATTATTAACTGTTCCGCGTTTTGATTCAGGTTTATAAATCAGACTTCCGCTATTATTCTTAGTAAATTTCATGTTCTATATTGATGCTATAAATTGTTAAAATAATTGTTTAGTGATGAAAAGGTAAATAAGTTGGCTTGCCTAGCTACCACGAGTAGGCGCCATCACGATCCCGATGGTGGGAAATCCGGGTCGTGACATGTATTGATTGTTATTTCACATGAATTGGTGTTACAAATATATATGTGAAAGGTGTGTCTCAATGTGTTCAATATACTATTCTTGGTAATTTAAGGATGTGTGAAGAATGTGAACCAAGTGTTGAAATGCCTAGACTTCAAGTCAAGTTTAAACTGAGATTGTTATGCCAAACTATGTGAAATCTTCTCTATGCTTACAACTTGAATTGCTCTTGTATGTGCCTATTATCCTAAGTTGCAAGGTTAACGTTGAAAGTGGAAATGATGTGAAATATGGGGAAGAAGACCTTGAGTTACGAAATGTGGCCTAGTGCCAAGTATGATGAGATAACTGTGGCCCCAAGTGCCCATGAGTTGATATATTTAAATAAAGATTGAAATGAGATGATTAATGAAAAAGGAACAATGTCTTGGTAAGACGGCCTAGCCGATCGGGCCGTGATCGGACGCCATGCCGCACACATGGTGGTATTGTGCTGATATTGAATCCCGAAAGTGAGAATGAGATTGTGATTGAGATGCATGCCTCAAATGAGGTAACCTAGCCGATCGGGTCGTGATCGGACTCCACGTAAGAAAGCGGTGGTATTGTGAATGATGATGAACAATATTAAATGCCCCAACCTAAAGCTTTGGAAATTATGTGAAAGTTATATGATCCTTTTATTGATGATGTGGTGATCGTTTAAAGCTTTTGATTGATCCTTATGATTTCTTTGTTCTTGTATGATAGTTCTTTCTAATGAGATTGTGTTTAGTTATACATACTAGTACTATTCCATGGTACTAACATCCCTTTTGCCGGGGTCGCTACATCTTTGAATGGATGTAGGTTGCTCCATAGCAGACAGTGCCGATCGTAGGTAGCGGAGCATCCTCCACTCAGCAATCTTGGTGAGCCCCTTTTCCTCCAGGGGTTATGCAGTATGTATTTTGTTATAAATTACCACTTTTGAGGTATAGCCGGGGCCTTGTTGCCGGCATTATCATAGCTGTAATTTGTATCTTTAGAGGCTCTGTAAACGTTTGTGTGGGTTATGTTCGAGTGTTGGATGGGTCAATGAGCTATGTTGTAATTCTAAACTCTAGTTCTTCTAAACTGTATATGTATGAAGTCTTGGAAACTTAACTATGGTTTAAGGGTTGTAATATAAAATGAACTAACAATGTTGCATGTCAATCTTTCCTACTGTCAAAACAAAAGAAAGCATGGTTTCATTGATCATAGTGAATTGGGTAGAATGTGTCCAATAGGCTTGCTCAGTTGGGTTCACTCGATTGAGCGCCGGCCGTGCCTCCCGAGGTTGGGGCATGACATTGTGATTATTTTTGAGCACCTAGACAGCATGCCTATAGGACCTAATGAACCAAACTGCCTGCTTATAATTGTTTATTGGTTTATTACGGTTCTGATTAACGATTAGATATCATGTTTATAGGACATCTCTGATCCACGCCTAGGCAAGCCTGTAGGATAACTAAAATCTTCAAATTATAAAACTGTGCTTTATTTAACTGTTTGTGAACCGCCCAGATTCAGCAAGTCCTAAAATTAGTAGGCAAACTGATTAGGTATCTTCTGCCTCGCTTTAATAAAAAAAATTGCATATGTTCTACTTTGTGCTCACCTAGATATCCTGCTATAGGACTTTTAAAGTGTCTGAAATATTGTTGTTTGAGACGTGCAATTGCCTGCTTATTCGTGGAGGTAAATGTGGGCCTTTAACTATTCCTTTATCTGACAGCCCTATTTGTTTATCTTGTCGCTTAGATTTTCTCCTTTTAAACACTATAGGAGAGTCTAGATCCACCTTACTAGAAGTCCTAAACACCTCCAGGACCTTTAAGTAAGGGGCGGGTAATGCATGCATAGAGTACGTCTAATTAGAATCACTTATATAACCATTAAGGGGAGGGTAATTGGGTAGTAAAGGATATGATGACCTGTGCGCTAATGCTATGTGTCGCACCCCAACTTGGGGACGATTACCAAGTATTGCATAGAAGTGATCCTATAGGCTAAACAACCTAGGACCCCTTTTACCCCTTATTTAAAACGTAATATCTATTTGCCTAAATTGTTTTGTTTGCTTATAAGACTAATTCACCTAATTCGAGTTTGGCCGGGACCCACCGTTGTGGACCTCGAGGGGTGCATTAACACCTTCCCATCAAGGTTATTTCGAGCCCTTACCCAGTCTCTAGTAATGCAAACCAGTTTATGAGTTATTTGCTTTAGTTTCCCTAACGCATCTTAAATCTGTTAGGTGGCGACTCTTCAAATTCCATACCCAATTCCCAAAAGGAAAGGAGTTGTCCCAAAGAATGTCAAAACCCAGACTCCGCGAGGAAAAAGGGGGCGCGACAGCATGGTGACTCTGCTGGGGATATTTTAGGCTCTTACCATAACAAACTTGTTTTTGTGAATTAGTCTTGAACATGCTTTATCCTGTTAATACATGTGCACCCTTTCCCTTTCCCCCATATTTGAACTAATTGCCATTTTTAAGCATTTATGATTTCCTTTACTGCAGAAACTGACTTGTCTCTTTGTTTTCTTTCTTAACTATCTTTCAATTATTAAATGCCGCATTTATCATTTTCAAACGTGCAAATACATGATAACGTGCTATTTATTGTTGCATAAATCATGCTCAACATCATATTCCACTCGTGCGTAATCAATCCCATAGCAATGCTTGATGAGTGTTTGCGCTCTTCCTATATATATCACCCATTAAATGCAGAAAGGCGTATTTGCGGTAAAACTAGTCGATCGGCGGTGCAGTCAACGGTTCTGTGCCTTTCCCCCCTCAAGTTTTCCACTTGAGGGTACCGGTCTAGACTTTTATAGAATCCTTACTCCGATTAATTATACATGCATCATGGTCAAACCTAGCCGGGTTAATATGTTGTCCACATAATAACCCTTTAAGACAAGCCTTGTCTAAAAGTCCATCGGGTTTTCCATAATCCCAACGGACAAAACCACGATTGTATGCATTAAGTTTGGATAAATAAGTGCCAATATGCTAATCATTGTTGTATAAATAGTCGGATTTGGAAGAGGAAAGGGCCTAACCATATTTGTTTTGCAGAAAATGAGGCACGAAGTCCCCTGGTTCGGCATGGTCAGTAACATACCATCACCATTGCTAGATTGGTGGAGGGATCTTTCATCAAGTGACCAAAATCATGTGAAAAGGGTATTAGGAAATTTGCCTTCTTTGTTGGACCTCCAGCCGAACAAAATGTTGATCGAGGCTGCCACAATGTTTTGGAACAAAGAAAGAGCAGTGTTCCACTTTGGAAACATAGAAATGACCCCTCTCTTGGAAGAAATAGGGGGATTTGCTGGGCTACCTTGGGACAACCCTGGTTTACTGGCACCTGAAAATTGCACTACTAGGGGATTTCTTAAGATGATGGGGTTAAAGAAGAACGATGACTCGGAGTGCTTGAAAAACTCCTACATACCCTTCGACTTCCTCTATGAATGATACGGTCATAGCAGATCTTACCGTATATTCGAAGATGAATTCTCCAACACCTCCTTAGGTTGGATTCACCATAGGGTCTTTGTGCTAATCGTTTATTTCTTGGGTATGCTGGTGTTCCCGATCCAAGGGGACAGAATCCACACCAGACTGGCCATGGTAGCCAAAACTTTGATGGAAGGGATCGAAGGGCAAACATATACCATTGTCCCTATGATCATTGCAGACATCTACCAGGCCTTAGAGCGGTGCCAGAAAGGGTACAAATATTTCGAAGGTTGCAATCTGCTGCTGCAAGTTTGTCTGTTAGAACATCTCCAAAAGGGTCATCACCGTCAAGAGTTTCCGCGAAGGTCGTGGAACGATCACATAGCCTTCCATCATCCCAAGAAAATGAGCTATCTCCCAGACAGGTTCGCTCAACCAGAGGATGTTATAGGATGGGTGCAGTTTTTCAACAATTTGACCGAGGATCAGGTTTAATGGATGTATGAATGGTTCCCTACCGACAAGTTCATTATCAGATCCAGGGACCTTCCACACTTGGTGCTAATCGGGTTGAGGGGAATATACCCTTATGCTCCCCTTAAGGTTATGAGACGGGCAGGCAGGAAGCAGGTCATACCACGGGTTGCTAAAATAAGTCACTTCATAGCCGATTTTTAGGGTGTTTCCATTCCATACAAAAATGAAGCACAACAAATGTGGCACTTAAAGATTATCATAGAAAATGACATCATCGAGCCGGATCGGTATCACGCCGGTCACGTGTACTTCTACCCCTCATGGCTGGTTGATAACATAGAGGGAATATTCAAGCCAAGAGTTGGTCAGGGAAACAGGGTAATAGACGAAGTTGCCAAGCACAGGTGAAATATAACAAACTGCGCAAAAGAATTCGCGAGTTTGATGCTGAGCATATGGAGCAACACAAGGCTGATATGGAAATGGTCAATGAATGGAAAGAGATGGCTGCTAAATCCAGCAAAAGGCTGGAATATTTGGAGTACAGTCTGATGGAATTGGAAGGGAAAATGAGGAAGAGAGTCGCCGACTGCCAGAACGCTGAAGGAAGCGAAGGAAGACATCTGGCAAGGGCATTCTTACTGCTGAACCTGCGCGAACTGGGGAATCTGATCGACAAGAGCATCCAGCCTAGAGAAGGTCCTTCTGGGACTAAATAGATTAGGTTTATTTGCTTTTTTCAAAATGTAATAAGGCCAAGTGCCATTAGTGACTTATCTTATTTAGTGTCGTTTTGGGTCATCTATTTTTACATTAATGAAATGAGGCAATTATTGGCACTAAAATTCTCTAAATCTGTTTGTCGGTAGGCCTACCTCGGGCACAACGAGGTGCCCAAATTAGGATACGAATTTACATTCCCGCAATATGTGTTTAAATACTGCATGCATTTTTTAGAATCCTTAATAACTTGTTTACCTTTTCTTTTTCTTTACTTTTATTATTCCCATCCCCTAAGGTTGGTTCACACATACTGGCATCATCAGCATATCACACCAAATCTAGAGGCCCTCCACCTCCTCCTCCTCCAAGTAATACGAAAAGCAGATGGAAAGTTAAGATGGATGACTTGAGTGGCATGCTATTGCACTGATTTCTTCAATTTTCTTCCAGTTATTTGTTTATTTCTGTCAACCCAATATATTGTTGATTTGAACCATATTTTCCTATAAAATCAGTATTTTTTGTGATTTTACCTATTTCCTTATTTGTGACCTTAATTAGTTATACTTGCCTTAATTAAACTATTAGTATGGTTTGGGGATCTGATTGACTCCTATATGGTATGAGATTGATTTCTTGCCTTATTTAAGCCATAGTTCTGTACCTTTAATTGACCCTCCCCAATTTAAGGGGTCTCTTCCGGATTTCTCTATAGGAATTGATTCCCTAATTGGCTAATTGATTTTATTTGATTACCCTTGTTTTACGAACTGTGATTTCCTCTTTACCTTATTTGTTTTACCTCACTAAGTGCTATATATACTCTCATTACTGATTCTTCAAGACACGAACATAGTTCAAAAAAACACACACATACATAGAGAAACACACAAAAGCTCTTGCTCTTATTCACAATATCCTCCATCACAATCTTTTTATTTCTCTGTTTGTTGCACTGTCTAGCCGGCTGAAAGCCAAGGCTAGACCCTGGAATCCTGTTTACTTCATTCTTCTATTGCTATCTCTTAACTGGTATGCCTCCACTTCTGCTATCATTCAAACTTCTATGTGATTAAATCTGTGTGCTTCCTATCATCAGCATGTCTATTTCTGTCCAATTAGATCTATGTGTTTCATGTTATTACTCTTAATCAGCATGCCTACTTCCATCTAATTAGATCCATGTGCTTCATATTTTCTGATCTTAATCAGCATGACCGATGTGTTTCCTGTTTTCAGCATGTCTACATGTTTGTTTATATGTAAATTAGACCTATGTCTACTTGTTTCTTAACTAACATGTTCTTCTGTCCTGTTTAAGTATTCACCTCTAACAGACTTTTGATTTCCATGCTCCCAACCCTTGCTGCCCCTTTATGTATGACTGTCTGCTTGGTAATCTGATCCTAGCATGCCATCTCTTTGTTTAATACATGCACACCTAGTAACGACTAATAAACTAAGTCGAATATAGACAATATGAAACTTTGCTTGAAGTGGTTGTACTCCTGTTTCTGTCTACCGTTTGATTGCTGGGGTCTTTTGTTTGGATTCTAAGTGTTAAATGACTCTGTTTTCTTAAAACTATTTCCTATTTCAACTCCTACTCTGAGAACGTCTAGGGTCCTGCCCTCCCCCCCCCCAGTGTGAGCACTGCCTTGGAGTCCATGAGACTCCTCTGAACTGACACATTGGGATGGCTTTTCCCAAACTGGCTCACAAAAACTGTTTCTTGCAAAGGTTTCTTGGTGTGAGCATTGCCCGGGGTCCCTGAGGCCCTTGGGAACATTGATACACCAGAAGACCATTGGGTGTACTATGAGAATATTGGAATGTCTCAGACTTGATTAAAGTCCTGGCTTGCAGGTTTACTTTTGGGCCTATCCAGGCTCCCTATAGTTTAGCAGTCTCATTTCTGTAATTCATTCATTTTTGGTCTGTAATAACAATTCTTGTAAAACAGATATTGGGGATATTAGTAAAATGGGAGGGACTTTTATATATATTTTTATGGGCAAATCGAGTAGAAATCATGCTCTTAGGACCGTTATGATTATCTACCTGTAGTAGAAACCATGCCTATAGGTTGTTGTGTGCATTAGAAAACATGCTTATAGGTTCATCATGTTATTTGCTCTAAATTTCTATTTATGCATGTTCATATCCGCGCTAGAAATCTTGTCTCTAGGTTGTTGTTAATTCAGCCTTAACAATCATGTTCATAAGTTCTCCTATGTGCATTAGAAACCATGTTCTAGGACTTTATTGCACAGACTTAGATATCATACCTGCAGTCAAATCATATAAAAATCAGTTTCTTCAGTAGCAATCATGCCTATAAGAAATAAGTATAAAAGCAGTCCCAACACCTAGCTATCAAGCTTATATATAAAGCTAGTTCTGTATCATTTGTGATTATTTTTCAGCACCTAGACAGCATGCCTATAGGACCTAATGAACCAAACTGCCTGCTTAAAATCGTTTACTGGTTTATTGCGGTTCTGATTAACGATTAGTTATCATGTTTATAGGACATCTATGATCCACGCCTAGGCAATCCTGTAGGATAACTAAAATCTTGAAATTATAGAATTCTGCTTTATTTAACTGTTTGTGAACTGCCCAGATTCAGCAAGTCCTGAAATCAGTAGGCAAACTGATTAGGTATCTTCTGCCTCGCTTTAATAAAAAAACTGCATATGTTCTAGTTTGTGCTCACCTAGATATCCTGCTATAGGACTTTTAAAGTGTCTGAAATACTGTGGTTTGAGACGTGCAATTGCCTGCTTATTTGTGGAGGTAAATGTGGGCCTTTAACTGTTCCTTTATCTGACAGTCCCATTTGTTTTGCTTGTCGTTTAGATTTTCTCCTTTTAAGCACTATAGGAGAGTCTAGATCCACCTTACTAGAAGTCCTAAACACCTCCAGGACCTTAAGTAAGGGACAGGTAATGCACGCATAGAGTACGTTTAATTAGAATCACTTATATAACCATTAAGGGGAGGGTAATCGGGCAGTAAAGGTTATGATGATCTGTGCGCTAATGCTATGTGTAGCACCCCAACTTGGGGACGATTACCAAGTATTGCACAGAAGTGATCCTATAGGCTAAAAAACCTAGGACCCCTTTTACCCCTTATTTAAAATGTAATATCTATTTACCTAAATTGTTTTGTTTGCTTATAAGACTAATTCACCTAATTCGAGTTTGGTCGGGACCCACCGTTGTGGACCTCGAGGGGTGCCTAACACCTTCCCCTCAAGGTTATTTCGAGCCCTTACCCAATCTCTAGTAATGCAAACCGGTTATGATAGGTTCCCTAACGCACCTTAAATCTGTTAGGTGGCGACTCTTCAAATTCCATACCCAATTCCCAAAAGGAAAGGAGTTGTCCCAAAGAATGTCGAAACCCGGACTCCGCGAAGAAAAATGGGGCGTGACAAAAGGTACTCAAGGCCTGTGAACCGAATATCACCCACCTTAAAATCTCCAAAATAGGTACCGATGCCACTCTCTAGTAATCACCTTTGTCATAAGCACCTAGATTTGCACATAAAGCGCAGAGTGTAGTATTGTCACGACCCAATTTCTCCAGCCGTGAACTGTCGTGACGGCACCTGATCTCTACGACTAGGTAAGCCCAATATTAGGAAAGTGAAATGAAAACACAAGGATAACAGGCAACAGATATTGGAAATAAGCCAAAACGGTGCCACTCAGCATATACAATAATCACTTCTAGTACGAAACAATTACCAAAATCTGGAAACCCGCGAGTCAAAAAGTACTAAGAAACCTTCACTGTTCTATACATAATTTCTACAGAAAGAAAGGGAAATGAACATGGGGTATAGAGGCGGACTCCGAGGATCTACGTGCGGATAGAGATGTACCTAGAAGTCTCCAATAAGCAGCAGCGACTGCAACTAGTGATGAGGCTGATAAGATGAACCTGGATCTGCACACGAAAAAACATGTGTAGGAAAGGGCATGAGTACACCACAACGGTACCCAGTAAGTACCAAGCCTAACCTCGGTCGACTAGTGACGAGATCAGGTCAAGGCCTACTGGTATAAATATAATGAAATAAGACATTATGAAATATCATAGTAAAAGTAAGTAGGGAAAACTAACCGGAAGAGAATCAATGAAAAGCAACAGCTCAGTACATAGAGATAACGACAGGGGATCTCCCAAGATACCGTCCCGTAGTCCCAAAGTAAATATGCAGGGATCTCCCGGATTACTACTCCATAATCCCAAAGTAAATATGCAGTACGGGGGGATCTCCCAGAATACCGTTCTGTAGTCCCAAAGTAAATATGCAGGTCAAACAGTAGAAACAACAGCTACAGCACATATTCCTACAGCGTAGACTAAGTACAAGTCAAGGAAAGACAGGAAGTTTCACTAAACATGCTGCATAGAGTTCAAATAAGAAATTAAGGCAAGTAGGCATGCTATTCTAAGCTAAAAGGATACTACACATGCTGGTATAACTCGAATAAGAAGAAAGGACAGGTTATTACTCAATGAAAATCGGGTTCTTACAACAATTAGCCTGTGTACGTACTTGTCACCTCACGTACACGGCGCTCACATATCAAACAGTACCAAATCCTAAGGGGAGTTCCCCCACACAAGGTTAGGCAAGCCACTTACCTCGAACCAAGCTCAAATAAATCTGTAATAATGCTCTTTCCACGAATATCCGGCTCCGGATGGCCCAAATCTAGCCAAAACCAATTACATAACATAAATATAGCTACAAGAAACTAATCTAGCTAACGAAATCAAAGCTAAGGCAAGAAATTAGAAAAACGCCCAAAAAGCCTCCTTGGCCCATGTCTCGAAATTGGGTAAAAGTCACAAAATATGAACACCCATTCACTCACGAGTCTAACCATACCAAAATTTCTCCAATCCAATACCAAAATCTCGATCAAAACCCCAAAATACGACCTAAGAACTTTTCCCAATGTTTACACCCTAAATCCAAAATTAAATGATGAAATCAAGCATAGATTAGTGGGATATAACCATAAAGGAGATAGGAATCATTACCCAAAAACTTCCTCAGAAAATATCTCCAAAATTTTTGCCTCCTACCGAGCTCTCAACCAAATTTTGTGATATAAACTCAAAACCCTCGTTTTTGAACTTTAAATTCTGCCCAGGGATTCCTTAATCGCGATCGCAGAAACAACCTCGCGATTGCAAAGAACAACTTTGCCGCCTCATAAATTTACTCTACACGAACGCGATGTTCTAACTCCCACACCTATGCGATCGCGAACCATCCAATGCATCCGCGATGAACGAACGTGTGGCCCAGCTTTTGGACCACATAACACTACGCGAACGCGGCCTAGCCCACGCGTTCGCGATACACAACCTGAATAAACTTACGCGATCGCGTCTCTGTCTTAGCGAACACAAAGAAAAAACTTAGCTGGTCCCTCAGATGCTATACGCGATCGCCAGCCTTCTCACGCGAACGCGATGAAGGAAACCAGCTTCAGAACACCAAAAAAATCGGGTGTCCTTCTAAGTCCAAAAATGATCTGCTTAGCATCTGAAACACACCCGAGGCCCTCGGGACCTCAACCAAACATACAAACAATCCTAAAACACCATACGAACTTAGTCGAGCCCTCAAACCGCATCAAACAACGCTAAAATCACGAATCACCCTCAAATTCAAACTTAAAGAACTTGAAACTTCAAAATTCGACAACCGATGCCGAAACCAACCAAACCACGTGCGATTGACCCCAAATTTTGCAAAAAAGTCATAATCAACATTACGAACCTACTCCAACTTTCGGAATTGGATTCCGACCCCGATATCAAAAATTCCACTACCGGCCCAAAACTCCAAAAATTCGACTTTTGCCATTTCAAGCCTAAATGAGCTACGAACCTCAAAAACACAATCCAGACACGCCTCTAAGCCCAAAATCACCCAACGAAGATAACAGGATCGACGGAACTCCATTCCGGAGTAGTCTTCACATAGTTCCAACTACAGTCCAAATTCTAAGTCTTAAGCCTCTATTTGAGGGACTAAGTGTCCCAAAACACTCCAAAAACCAAAACGAATCTTTCCAGCAAGTCACAATAGCAGAAATAGGTACGGGGGAAGCAGTTAATAGGGTATCGGGGCTCTAACTCTCAAAACAACCGGTCGGGTCATTACATCCTCCCCCTATTAAAATATTCGTTCATCTTCGAACGAGCATAGAGACATACCTGAAGTGGTGAAAAGATGAGGATAACGTCTATGCATATCCTGCTCGGTCTCCCAAGTCGCCTCCTCGACTAGCTGACCCCGCCACTGAACCTTTACTGATGCAATGTTCTTTGACCTCAGCTTTCTAACCTGCCTGTCCAAAATAGCCACTGGCTCCTCAACATAAGATAGATCCTTTTCCAACTAGACTGAGCTGAAATCCAACACGTGAGACGGATCACCGTGATACCTCCGGAGCTCAGAAACATGAATTACTGGATGAACTCCTGCTAGGCTGGGAGGTAAGGCAAGCTAATAAGTAACCTCTCCAACATGCCGCAACACCTCAAATGGACCAATAAACCTTGGGCTCAACTTTCCCTTCTTTCCGAACCTCATGATGCCCTTCATAGGCGAAACCCGGAGTAAGATCTGCTCTCCAATCATGAATGCAACATCACGAACCTTCCGATCCGCAAAACTCTTATATCTGGACTCGGCTGTGCGAAGTCTATCCTGATTCACCTTAACCTTCTCCAAAGCATCCTGCACTAAGTCTGTGCCCAATAATCTAGCCTCGCCCGGCTCGAACCAACCCATTGGGGACCGACACTATCTACCATACAGAGCCTCATACGGTGCCATCTGAATTTTGGACTGATAACTGTTGTTGTGGGCAAACTCTGCTAGGGGCAAGAACTGATCCAAAGAACCTCCAAACTCCATCACACACGCACGGAGCATATCCTCAAGAATCTGAATAGTGCACTCAGACTGCCCGTCTGTTTGAGGGTGAAATGTTGTACTCAACTCCACCGGAGTATCCAACTCCTGTTGTACGGCTCTCCAGAATTATTATGTGAACTGCGTACCCCAGTCAGAGATGATAGATAATGGCAAGCTATAAAGCCTGCAATCTCACGGATATAAACTCGAGCCAGCTGCTCGAAAGAATAGGTAGTTATCACAGGAAGGAAATGAGCTGACTTGGTCAGCCTATCGACAATAACCCAAACTGCGTCAAACTTCTGTTGAGTTCGTGGGAGTCCAACAATGAAATCCACAGTGATCTGCTCCCACTTCCACTCTAGAATCTCTAACTTTTAAAGCAATCCACCCAGTCGTTGATGCTTATACATCACCTGTTGACAATTTAGACACCGAGCTACATATTCCACTATGTCCTTCTTCATTCTACACCACCAATAATGCTGCCTCAAGTCCTGATACATCTTCGCGGCACCCGGATGAATAGAGTACCGTGAGCTATGAGCCTCCTGAAGAATCAACTCACGCAAACCATCTACATTAGGCACACATAACCTGCCATGCATCCTCAATGCACCATCATCCCCAATAGTGACCTCTTTAGCATCACCGTGTTGAACCGTGTCATTCAGGACAAACAAGTGGGGATCATCATACCGACGCTCCCTGATACGATAATAAAGAGAAGACCGAGAGACCACACAAGCCAATACTTGACCTGGCTGAGAAATATCCAATCTCACGAACTGGCTGTCTAAGGCCTGAACATCCAATGCCATGGGCCTCTCTACTGCTGGTAGATAAGCCAAACTCCCCAAACTCTTTGCCCGGCGACTCAAAGCATCGACCACCACATTGGCCTTCCTAGGGTGGTACAAAATGGTGATGTCATAATCCTTAAGCAGCTCTAACCACCTCCTCTAACGCAAATTAAGATCTTTCTTCTTGAATATATGCTGCAAACTCCGGTGATCAGTGTAGATCTCACAAGGGACACCGTACAAAATGCCTCCAAATCTTCAAGGCGTGAACAATAGCTGCTAACTCAAGGTCATGGACAAGATAGTTCTTTTCATACACCTTCAGCTGTCTGGATGCGTAGGCAATCACCCTATGGTCCTGCATCAACACCGCACTGAGGCCAACTCGCGACGCATCACAATAAACTGTATAAGACCCTAAACCTGTAGGCGATATCAATACTGGGGCTGTAGTTAAAGCTGTCTTGAGCAGAAAGCTCTCCTCACACTCATTCGTCCACCTGAACGGAGCACCCTTCTGGGTCCGCCTGGTCATAGGTGCTGCAATAGATGAGAATCCCTCAACAAATCGGCGGTAATAGCCCGCCAAGCCAAGAAAAATCTGGATCTCTATAGGTGAGGACAGTCTGGGCCAACCCTGCACTACTTCCACCTTCTTCGGATCCACTTTGATCCCTTCACTTGACACTACGTGACCCAAAAATGCCACAGAATCTAGCCAAAACTCACATTTTGAGAACTATGCATATAATTTCTTATCTCTCAAGGTATGAAGCACTGTCCTCAGGTGCTGCTCATGATCTTCCCGACTCCGGGAGTACACCAGAATGTCATCAATAAAGATAATGTGACAAATGAGTCAAGATAAGGCCGGAATACACTATGCATCAAATGCATAAATGCTGCTGAGGCGTTGGTCAGCCCAAATGACATAACAAGGAACTCATAATGACCATACTGAGTCCTAAAAGCAGTCTTCGGGATATCTAGCTCCCAAATCTTCAACTGATGATAACCTGAATGCAAATCAATCTTGGAAAATACTCGGGCACCTTGTAACTGATCAAGTACGTATCAATACGAGGCAAAGGATACCGATTCTTCACTGTAACTTTGTTCAACTGGCGATAATCAATGCACATACGCATAGAACCATCATTTTTCTTCACAAACAAGACAGGAGTACCCCAAGGTGACACATTGGGCCTAATGAAGCCCTTATCAAGCAATTCCTGTAACTGTTCCTTCAACTCCTTCAACTCATGAGGGGCCATACAATAAGGAGGAATAGAAATGGGCTGAGTGCCCAGCAACAAATCAATGCCAAAATCAATATTTCTGTTGGGTGGCATGCCCAGGAGATCAGATGGAACACATCAGGGAAATCCCTCACTACTGGGACTGAGTCAACTGTAGGGGTATCAATACCGACATCTCTCACATAAGCTAGATACGCGTCACACCCATTCTCAACCATTCGTTGAGCTTTAAGAAAAGAAATAACTCTGCTGGGAGTGTAATCTAAGGTACCTCTCCACTCTAATCGCGGTACACCTGGCATAGCCAGCGTTACGATCTTGGCGTGACAATCAAGAATAGCATAATGGGGCGACAACCAGTCCATGCCCAATATAACATCAAAATTTACCATGTTGAGCAATAATAAATCGGCTCTGGTCTCAAAACCACCAAGAGCAATCAAACACGACCGATAAACGTGATCTACAACAAAAAATCCCAAGATAAACAAAATGCGGGGCAAAATAAGAGGACACATATGAATAAGTGGAGTCAGGATCGAATAGAACCGATGCATCTCTATGACAGACCGGAACAATACCTGTAATGATAGAATCGGAAGCAACAGCCTCTGTACGAGCAGGAAGAGCATAGTATTGGGACTGGCCTCCCCCTCTAGGGCGACCTCTACCTCTCCGACCTCCCCCGCAAGTTGGCTGAGCGGATGGAGTGGCAGCTAGTGCCGGAATCATGGCCTGAGAACCTTGTGGAGCATGCTGTGTGCTGAGAAGTCTGTGGAGGTGCACCCCTCCTAAGTCTGGGGCAATCCCTCACCAGGTGGCTAGTGTCGCCACACTCAAAACAAGCTTTGGGAGGACGTGGCGGCTGTGATTGGCTCGAGCCAGGTCTGCTGGACTGACCACTGATGGCACCCTGTGCAGGAGGCACACTAGATACTGGAGCTAGAATACCACTGGCGGCTGGAAGAGCTGAATGAACGGGGCGACTCACATAACCCCTACCATGACGAACTACAGTTGGGGCACGGGCACTAGAATAATGGCCAGACTCTCGAGACCTCTTAGCCTCTCTCTCTCCTCCCTATCCCGAGCAAGCTTGCCCTCCACTCTCCTAGCAATACTCACAACCTTCTGATATGTAATATCCATATCCAACCCTCGGGCCATGCTAGTCCTGATGCTGGGGATGAGTCCCTCAATAAACCAGCGAACCCTCTCTCCAACTGTAGAAACCAAAGCCGGTGCATGTCTAGCCAAGTCACTGAAATGGACTACATACTCTGAAACAGTCATAGCACCCTGGCGCAACTGCTCAAACTCTGTGCGCCATGCCTCCTTGAGGCTCTGAGGAACATACTCTCTCAAAAATATGTCCGAGAACTGAGTCCATGAAAGGGAAGCTGCCTCAGCCAGACTATCTAACTCATAAGTACGCCACCACTGATAGGCTGCTCCTCGAAGCTGAATGGCAGTGAAAGAAACCCTCCAGAACTCCTTGAGCATTCTCTGATGCTAGACCACTGAATGTAGGAGGGGTCGTACTTTTTGTTCCTCTCGATCCTACGCTGATCCTCCTCTAACACTGATGCCCTACCCTCGGGCTGAACTGGTGCTATAGGTGGTACTGGTATAACCTCTGGGATCTGCTCAACCTGAACCCGCTGCTCTGGATGCGGGCGGTGGGAGTCTGTGCTCCTCCTCCAGCCTAAGATGTGGTTGCAGCGAGGGGAATCAACCCTACCTGAGCTAGAGTGTTATACATGCTCATGAACTGTGCAAGGGTCTCCTGAAGAGCTGGAGTAGTAGTAGTAGGCGTATCAGGTACCTGTGCTCCGACTAGAACTACTGGTGGCTCCTCCATAGAAGCTCGTGCAGGTGCTCTGGCTGCACCACATGCACATCCTCGGCTCTACCCCGGCCCCGGCCTTGGGCAGCTCTAGCAGGGGGTGCGGGTGCCTGTTCATCTACGGCTGCACGTGTTCTAACCATCTGTGAGAGAATAGAAGACATAATTTTATAATTTCGAAGTCAATAATCATCTCGCACGACAAGGAATCAAATGAAGTGGAAATTTTCCTAATAGTTCCATAGCCCCCCGAAGACATTTCCCTTTCTTTCTGTAAAAATGATGTACAGACGTCTTCGTATAGATCCGCGAGACTCTAATAAACCGGCTTGTGACTCATGACTCCTAAACCTAGAGCTCTAATACCAACTTATCACGATCCAATTTCTCCCTCCGTGAACTGTCGTGACGGCACCTAGTCTCTAAGACTAGGTAAGCCCAATATTAGGGAAGTGAAATGAAAACACAAGGATAACAGCTAACATATATTGGAAATAAGCATAAACGGTGCCACTCGGCATATACAATAATCATTTCTGAAAAGTACGAAACAATTCCCAAAATCCGGAAACCCGCAAGTCACAAGCTACTAAGAAACCTCAATTGTTCTATACATCATTTTTACAGAAAGAAAGGGAAATGAACATGGGGGATAAAGGGGGACTCCGAAGATCCGCGGGCGCAGGCAGATGTACCTTGATGTCTCCAATAAGCAGCAGTGGCTGCAACTAGCGATGAGGCTGATAAGATAAACCTGGATCTGCACACGAAAAACATGTACAGGAAGGGCATGAGTACACCACAACGGTACCCAGTAAGTGCCAAGCCTAACCTCGGTCACGAGATTAGGTCAAGGCCCTACTGGTATAAATATAATGAAATAAGACATAATGAAATATCATAGTAAAAATAAGAACAGAAAAAGAATCAATGAAAGGCAACAGCTCAGTACACAGAGATAACGATAGGGAATCTCTCAAGATACCGTCCCGGAGACCCAAAGTAAATATACAATGCTGGGGATCTCCTGGAATACCGTTCCGTAGTCCCAAAGTAAATATACAGGGGGATCTCCCGGAATACCGCTCCGTAGTCCCAAAGTAAATATGCAGGGGGATCTCCCAAAATACCGCTCCGTACTCCAAAAGTAAATATGCAGTACAGGGGGATCTCCTGAAATACTGTTCCGTAGTCCCAAAGTAAATATGCAGCTCAAATAGTAAAAACAACAACTACAGCGCATATTCCTATAGCGTAGACTAAGTACAAGTCAAGGAAAGACAGGAAGATTCATTAAACGTGCTGCACAGAGTTCAAATAAGTAATTAAGGCAAGTAGGCATGCTATTCTAAGCTAACAGGATACTACACATGCGGGTATAACTCGAATAAGAAGAAAGGACAGGTTATTACTCAGTGAAAATCGGATTTTTACAATAATTAGCCCGTGTACGTACCCGTCACCTCACGTACACGGCGCTCACATATCAAACAGTACCAAATCCTAAGGGGAGTTCCCCCCTCCCCCC